>NC_051297.1:600000-970208 GCF_900681995.1 Plasmodium vinckei vinckei
GACACCTACGATTTTGAAGAACTTGAAGTTCAAAATGTTAATAATAAAAGTTATGTAAACAATTCTATTATTTATTTAACACAAAATAATTATCGATGCACTGATAAAATATCATTTTCATTTGGATTATTAAGTGCAGTGAGATTAAATAATTTGGAAAAAAAAATTGAAAATAAATTATTATTAGAAAATAATAATATAGAAAATTTAAAACAAAAAATAAGATCAAGTAATTTAGACTTATTGTCTAAACAATTATTTTATTCAAAAACTACTTTACATAATCTAAGATATGAATTAAATATTGAACAAGATATATTAGATGTTCCTGAACCTTTATGGGAATATGAATATCAAAAAAAATTATTTTTAAATTTATTAAATATATTTGATATTAAACAAAGAGTTGATTTATTAAATCATAGATTAACATGGACCTTTGATTATTTAAATTCATTTTTAGATTACGTTAATCAAAAACATTCTTCACGACTTGAAAGAATTATTATAATTATAATAGGCTTAGAATTGATACTTGGAATTATGCAAATGGCTCAAACAGTTGGTTTACAAGTTAAAGCTAAAAGTTATAATAACATATCAAAATAAATCATTTTATAAAAAATGCGAAAAAAAAAAATAAGGGAACTCCTTCAGAATCATCGGCAACTTTTATGATGACACGGAAGGAACTAACCATTAAATTATTTTATTGAGTTATAAAAAACAGAATACACAAAAAAAAATGTTTGTCATACTATTTTGTTTGAATATTTTCATTATCGCCAAGTTTGATTTTAGGAAAATTATTTTATCCTATTTTCAAATATATTTTTTTGTTTATTTATTTTTTTCATAAATTAGGAATTATAAACTCCGATATTTGTTTTCTTTAAATTTTAGGAATTGTTAATTAATTAAATAATTAACATTTTTTAATAACTTTGTTTACACCCTTATAATTAAATCACTTTAAATCATTACACTTAATAAGAATGACAAATTTTATTATTTCATTTTTTTAAATGTCTATATCATTACTTTAGTATGGGGTTATTGTCTATATTGATTGTTTTTATTTTTTTTTGTAAAATCATATTGAATATTCCAAGAAGGAAGTATTGTATTAATAGAGCAATCATCAGGAAGATGTGGAGGGAATCCCATTGGATATTTTATGTTTCTATCAACAAATACATTATTTATATCTTTTTGTTCATATGTTGGATCATCATATACAAAATCAACATTTTTTTTTCTATAAATATATTTTAATGCATATTCTCTTATTGCCTGATTTACACTTTCTTCATCAATTATGAGAACATCTTCTTCTGCTTCTTCTTGTTCGTTAGGATTGTTATTTGCATTGTTGTTATTGGTCTGTTCTTTTATATCATAATTGATTTTATCTAAATTTTCTTCAGATGCATTATTTTTTTCATTTATATTCTCAGCATTTCTTATTTTATTGTAATTATTATTGTTTGAGTTATCTTTTGCTGTTTCCATTTCTTGTGTCTCGCCAAGTTTATCATTACTGGCTAGTAAGCTAGAATTTTCCTCATTTTTTTCGTCACTGTTTGGATCATCTAATTGTATAGTATCATTTACTAGGTTTTCTTTTTCATTTTGTATACTATTATCATCAGTATTTAATTTAGTATCTTTAGAAGGGTCTTCTATTTTTTCACTATCCTCTTGTTGTTTTTCTTCATTATCTTTTTTTGAAAAAAAACTGGAAATTGTTTTAAATAAACCACCAGATTTTTCCTCTTCTTTGGTTTGTGTCTCTTCAGAGTTTTTCTCCATTTCATTTTCTTTACTTTGATCATTTTTGGTGTTTTCTGCATTTCCTACATTTTCTTCACTTGCTGATTGTGTATTTTTTGAAATGCTTTCGACATTTTCAGGTTGTATAAGATTGTCAATATTTGGAGAATTTTGAGATCCTTCATTTTTTTGATCAAAAGAATCTGCTTTGAAAATATAATTTGATTCATCATTTGGATGACTAAATGAATCGTCAATTGTTTCTTTTTTTTCAATTTCTTGAGAAGTTGTATTAGGAACCTGATTAGGGATGTTATTTTGATTGTCTTGGTTTTTTTGATTAAAATCAGGTTTATCGCTATTTGTTTTTGCATTTGTTTTTTTTTGAATTTTTTTAGAACTTAATAAAATTTTAAGTGTTTCATTTTGTATTATATCAATTAATAAGGTTGTTATTTTATGATCATATTTTTTAACATTAAATTTTTTTAACAAATTTTCAATTTCATTTTCCATGTGTGGGATTATGTCATAATATTCACTGATTAATTTTTCATTGATACCTGATGATTTGTTTTTATTATATGTTTCCTTTTTTGTTATTTTCATTTTATTCAGCCAATAAATTGTTTTATATATTTCATCATATGGCCCTAAATACTATATGCATTTACATTATGTATAACATAAATTTTAATAATAGGCTAATAAGGCATATTATGCCATATTATTTCAGTTTTTCATTATTTTACATTTTAATAAATGAAATTAGGCTTTATTTGTTTCCATAAAAATTAGTAAAAAAAAAATAAATTATATACATAAATATGTAATAAAATATATACGTTATATGCAAATTTTCTTCTTCATGCTTGATTAATTTATGAAATATTTTTCGTCACAGGAATATTTAGGTGAAAAAATTGTAAACAAATTTATCACCACTCAAAAATGTATAGACATAAAAAATATAAAATATTAAATTGTGAGGAAAAAATATGTTATGTCATAATAAATAATATGTTAAAACGGAAAAATGATATAAAAAATATATTTTTAAAATATAATTTGTTATTATTTTCTTTTTTTTTAATGTATAAGTTTTTAAGCTTGGTATACATTGATGGTAATTCCAAGCATTGTTGAAATTACGAAAAGTGCGGAAAATTTTCTTTCCTAGAATTTATATGTTATATAACAAGATAAAAAAAGTAAAAAAAAAAAGTAAAATGAAGTATTAAATAATTTATATAACAAATTTTTGTTGGGTTACAAAAAATATGTAGTAATAATGTATATTTAAAAATAACATAATAATAGTACATGTGTACGTATAAACTTAAGAGAGAGAAATATATTCACTATAAATGTAATATACGTATTTTTATATGTATAATACATATATATATATATATGCGTGAACAGACTTTAAGTTTTCTTTAACATGTACGCAATTCACAAAAAAGCATTCCTCCTAGTATGCAATTTCTTCATTTTTAGAAAAACTATATAAGTAATTTTTTCAATTTTTTTCTTTCAACATATGTAATATTATACATAGTTGATTATTTATTCTTTAATAGATTAATTGGGGATACCATGAGAGCATCCAATTGCTGTATTTGTGGTAGGATTGATATAATTTGTTCTCTATATGTGTCTTTTAAACTTTCTTGTATTTCATTTTTTTCTAGGTATAATGTTTTTAAATTTTCATTACTTTTTAATTTGATAACCATATCTAAACTTTTAATATTATTATTATTCAACCATAATTCTTCTAAATGTTTTAATTCAGAACATATTAATATATTTTCTATTTCATTATATGCTAAATCTAAAACTTTAAGATATTTTAGTTCTTTGATCTGATCATTTATATCATTTAATTTGTTATAACTTAAATATAACTCATTTAGTGATAAAACATTATTAATAGATTTTTCATTCCAGCTTGTTAGTCTGTTATGTTGTAAACTTAATTTTTTTAATTTTGGTAATTCTGGTAATTCGAGTTGTTCTATTTTATTCTTACCCAACCATAATTCTTCTAAATTTTTCAAATTCTCTATATTTTCAATTTTACGTATTTTATTATATCCTAATTCTAATAGTCTCAGATTTTTGCAGTTCTCCAGGTTTTCAATCTGGGGGGGAAAGAGTAACACATGGGAAAATCAAATGTGGAATATGTAAAAAGCAGGTTAAGTTTAATTTGAATTTACTTTTATTCATTCATTCATTTTGTATAAATATAAACACTGCTACATAGTTAATTCATAAGATATAATAGTTTCTTGATGCATATGCATATTTTTTACCTTTGATATTTTATTGCTAGACAAATATAATTCTTCTAAATTTACTAGTGCCTCTAAATTTTCAATAACTTTAATTTTGTTAAATGAAAGATCTAGGACTCTACAAAAGGTACAAAAAATATATGGATATAATATATGATATGGAAAATAATTAAAAATAGTAGCATGATCAATAATATTGTATTATTGAGAGAAATAAAAATGTATTACTTTAAATTTATTAGCATCGATATGTTTTCAATTTTTTTAATAGAATTCTCATATAATTCGAGGTGTTCCAATTCTATATTGTTTTCCAAATTTTCGATTTTTTCAATGCAGTTCGAAATTAATTGAAGTGTCTTCAGTTTGTAAATCCGATTGAAGGTGATAAAAAATGGACATACATGTGTTATCATTTTGTAAAATACATGAAAACATAAAATATATTGCATAAATATATCTCCAATACATGGTATAGAGAAATATTATAAACAAATAAAGACACTAAACGATTTGTAGAGAAAAATAAAAATATTATGAATGTAGAGACTTACCATTAACTTTTTGCATTTCTCAATATTTTCTATTTTTCTAATTCTCGAATACTGATGAGAAATAATCGTTTCATTTTCATCAAACGTAGATATTTCCCCAAGCACATTATATGTAGCCATCTTTTGTATTCCGAATGTTTTAATTATCCCCTATATTTTAGCTATCATGCCCAAGCATATATATAAAAAATATAAATAAACTAATATATGTATTATATATTTTTTATATTAATAAGCATCAAAATTTATAGTAGCTTTTTACATTTGGGTATCAAGTATGAATTATAGGATAACTTGGTGTTATTATTTTTTTCCCACTTTTTTCTGTAAATCATCAATTTAAATGATATTAAAATTTAATTTTTTTTTTAACACTGAAATGGGAATAGATATATTAAGAATATATCCTACAAATATGCATATGTTATATAATATATATATTAATATATATTAATTTAGTTTCCCCTCCTTTACGTTTGTGAAATAGGCGTTCATATTTTTTTTTTTTCATCACCTTATAATTTCAATTATATAAATTCATTAAGAAATTTTTTCAAAATTTTATCAACTTTATATAACATTTTTTTCGTATCATTTTAATTTAATAAAATATGAATAATTTTGATAAAATGTATAAATAAATTAAAATTTTTTGCAAGATCAATGTTAAGCTATGGAAATGTAGAAAGTTATGTACATAATATAATAACGGGATGGGCACAGAAATGTGGAAATCATTTGAAAATTAAGAGAGGGTGTGTTGAGATAAAAAATAAATTAATATAATATATAAAAATAACTTACACTATATTAAGAAAAGTTTATGCATATTTATATGATACATAAAATGTTATGTAAATTTTGATTCACTATTTTAGCTTTATATTCTTTTTCAATACACGAATAACAAATTTTATTAAAAATGTCAAATGAGCAGAATAGCTCTTAGATTAGTTTTTTAGTTTATCAACATGCAGATAGGTATACATACATAAACAAATAATTATGTTTGGATGCACACTATTCAAATTTCTATAAATATAAAAAATGAAGACAAGGTAAATTATTATATTCAATATAATAAATAAAGTAATATTATTCAAATAATGTACATTATATATGTGTTTGTGAATCTTCTGTCTCTATTAGTGATTCTTTTGTTTGTTGTGAATTTGTTTTTTAACAAAAAAGAGAAAATATAAGAAACTAGGATCGGAATATTCAGTTAGTAAATTTTTAAAATATTCTTCCAAGTTTTGTTGTAAAATAAAATTATCATAAGAATTATATATAAATGAAAAAATCGAGGGAAAAAATTTGGTTAAGTCGATAATATAATTATTTTGTTTCAATCCATAATATGTGGATATTGTATATATTATATAATGCTGATTATCAAAAAAATGAATAAATATATTTTTCCCTAAAATTTTCAATATATCATAATCGTTAAAAAATATATTTCTGCATTCTTGTGGAAAGGATACAGTAGAAAAAAAAAATAATATTGATAAAAGTAATGGGTTAAAAAAATATCCTAATTTAAAAGATTCGATGATTTTTTCAAAAACTGTTTGTGAAAGAGCACAGCTGATATTGAGTCGCTTTAGTCGAGTACACGATTTGATATTTTGTTTATTTTTTTCGAACTGATTTAATATATCTTCATCTTGTCCAAAAGAACTTTTTCCATTATCCCCATTTTGTTTTGATTCTTTTTTCCTTTCCATTTTATTCTGAAGAAAAGAAAAAACAATATTTTCTATGCTCTTTTTATATTCCAATTCTTCATCAAAAAATGTGGTTTCACCCCTTAAAGTATCAACGTCACAAGGCATATTATTAAATATATATATTTCAGCTATAGACACAAAATAGTTATATATATTTATGTGTTCATTCATATATTCTCCAATTTGTTTATGATTATTAACAAGAAATATTTGAATGTAAAACTTAAAAAATGTAGATGTATCCATATGTTTTACTAAAAAATTTAAAACATTTTTATTTAAAAATAAAATTAGTACTTTTCTAATTATTATTTCTTCCATTTTGGTTATATCATTTAATGACTTATTAGATTCTCTAAACATATTTTTTAGTAACAATAAAAATATATTTTTTTTGCTATTATATATTGATAAACTTTCTTTTATATATTTTTGTAAAAATAGGATAACATATACCGCATTAACATTTTTTATATATTCATCTTTGTTCTCATCATTTGAACATGTATCCCTTTGATGTGTGTCTACATTTTGAAAAGAAGTTGAAATAGCTTCCTCTCCATAGATAGGTAATGTGTCTCTCTTTATATTGTCATTGATTGAGATGCTTGGCTGTTTCGTAATTTCCTTCAAAGAAAAATAACTAAGAGGAACGGAGGAACAAAATACAAGCGAATAAAAAATAATATCCATGTTGTCATCCCTTAAAATAGTGTCACATTTTTGGTTATTTTTAAGTTGATTTTGATTAGTATTCATACTTGAAGCATTTTTTTCCTTATAAATCTTCATATTAAAAAGTTTGTATAAATTATAAAACAAATATGATAGGGGTAGAAACACATTGTTCGAATCTAAAACATTTTCAACTTTGAATATGTCTATTTTAAAAAGTTTTAACACATTTTGATTTAATTGAGAGAATAACTCAATAAGCGGATTTATTTCGTCGTAAATATTATTGGCATTAATTATATCATCACTATTTTGTATTTCTTCATTCATATAACTTATCTCTAAAATTATTTTTAAAATGCTGTTTAATAGCTGTATAAATATGACAAAAAAAAAATGAGGATCCAAATTTTGTTCATAAATAATGAAATTGAACATAGAAGGGCACTCCTTTGTTTTGTTAAATATATTCTTAATTATGTTGTCTTCGTTTTTGTTATCATTTCTTTTTACATCATCTCTATACCAATCTAGTAACCAGCTAAGGTTTCCTGTAAATGTATGCCCAATCCGTTGAAGCAATTTCATAAGATCGTATATTTGCTCGGTATGTATACATTGTTCTATATTTATACATTTTTTTCTAATACAGTTAAATACTGTGTATATATAATTAAGGCATTGATTTATTAATATCAAATCATTTAAATAATTAAAGCCTAATTTATTTTGTTCTTTAATATTATTAGGGTATGAAAAAGAATTGTTTGTATATATATATTCATATGATTTTTCTTTTTTGTCTACATTATTAATTTGAATTTCTAACGTTTTAATAACTTTAGAAGTATATAAAAGTCCTGATAAATCCATATCATCACATATCAAGTTATAAGTAGAAATATATAAATATACTTGAGTTAAAAACTTTTTACAAATTATATCATTTTTAATATTTATTTTATGAATTTTATTAACAATATCATGAAAATATTCAACTGATTCTTTATACAAATTACAAGTTAGTAAAATTCTAAATACTTTTAATGTTTCTGTGGAAATAAATATATAAGAATGCCTCATTGAAGTGTTAGTGTTTTTTTCCATATTATCATTTATACTTTCAAGATTCAAACTAAATGGCAAAGTTCTATAAAAAATTAAAAATGATAGCACATCGAAATTTTGTAAAAAATCTTTATCATAGTTATATATAATTATATATCTTATTAAAGTAATTATATTATAAACAAAATTAAGATCAGAAGAGTTAATTGTTTGATTTGTATTTGAACATTCTTTTTTTATTCTTTCGTTGTATAAACAGCTACCTACAATTTTTGATTCACATATTTTTTCTAAATTTTTTACAAGATCTTTATTTTTTAATATATTTATTTTATGCTTATATTTAATTAATAACCCTATTAAAAGACACACACAACTATTTTCTACTTCGACAACAGCAAAATTATTTTTCAAAATATTACTTATATTATTTATAAGTTTTATAATTTCGATATCTTCATTATCATTTGTCTTTTTATATGATTTTATTATATCTAAATTTATTTTTATTAATTTACTTGGATCGCTAGCACTTTCATTAACATTTTTAAGGTAGCATAAAATTTTATCATAAATTATACTATTTTCATCATTCTTTTCATATTTTTTTTTCGTTGTATTTTTTATAATTATTTTATCTACTTTCTCTTCTTCATTTTTTATTTCATTTTCTTTGCACTTATTTAAAAAAATTGTAACATCATCATCCCTCGGATTGTTAATATTATTTGCTTGATTTGGATCAGAGGTATTATCATCTTTATGATCTATCGAATTTTTCAAGGTGTTCGAATTATTATTTTCTAAGGGAAAATCTGAGATAGAACAATTTTGTCCTTTTTTGTTTGAATAAAAAAATATATTATAACTTTCATCAAAAAAAATGTTATCACTAAACATATCGTAATATGAGAAAAATTCATAATCTATAGAATATTTAAATTTATTAATTTTGTTTTCTTCTGTTCCATCAAATATTATTTTATCTTTTATTATGTATGTATTATTTGGAAATAAGTAGCTAGCCATAGCATGAAGACAATTAAATTGTATATTATTATTACTATAATAATTAAATAAAAATAACAATTTTGAAAATATATTCAAATCATTATTTAAATAGTTTACAAATCTATTAAATGTAAAGGCGTAAGAATATTTGTTTTTTACTTGATAATTATTTATTATATTACTATCTAAAAGTACATCATTTAATTCGGTAACTTTTAAATACATATTTATAAATATATGTCTCATAATTTTTAATGCTATACATACTTGATTTGGATATGAACTTTGACATAAAAACAAAAGCTCAGGCAATGTGTATCCACTATTTAATGGTTCTTCATTATGATGATAAAGTCCATCAAAATTGTCAAATATTTTTTTTCTTTCTTTTTCGTTATATAGACTTTCATTTATTTGTATTCTTAGTCTACCTAAAAAATCAAATCTGATTTCATGTAATTTTATTTCTTTTATATTTTTTATTTCTCTAATTTCTGTGTTATCTATTGGATTAGTCCATTGTAATTTCGCTAGTTCGTTTTTGTTCATTTTAAAAATTACATCATATCTTTTTGTATCATTATTTTTGTAGAAAGCATTGTGATGGTTATTATGTGTTTTTTTTTCTAAGTCTGTTTTTTCTACATTTATATCCTTTTTATGGTTATCATTATATTTTATGTTTGGAATTGTTTTGTTGGCAAAATTATAATTTTGCTTGTTCTCATGTTCACTATTTTTGCTATTCTCATAATTATGGAGTGAAATATTATTATTGTATATTTTGCTCAAGTCTAACTTTTCATTCTTATTATTTTTTTGTAAATTTAATATACTCCTATGAAGAGCTGGGGGGAAACTTACATTACAATTTTTTAATATACTATTATATTCCTTTTCTATTTTTTCATTCACAATTTTTGAGGATTCATCAGTAAGATTAAAATTATGATCCATATTTTTGGCATCATTATTGAAGTGTTCTTTTTGTTGATTATTTTCATTTTCCTCATCACTTGAACTTTCATCATATTTTTCTACGATATCAAATTTACACTGATTAACTATAAAATCGTTTACTCTTTCTTTTCGAAGTTTATCCTGTAAATTGTCTTCCTTATTATGGGCCATTTTTATGTATCCAAATTGAGATAGTAATAAATAAACAAATGAATAAATAAAACGTATGTTTTATGACTTCTTATACAACATGAAAAAAATAATTATCATATAGCTCAATTATTTATATATCTTCATATTTGGATTGTTTCATATATATAACATATAAAAATCATAGTATATACATATTTTATATACATCCTATCAACTCCATTTTTCTTTTGTTAATTTTGTACAGTAGTAAGATTGTTTCAGTGAAGCTCATGCACGAAAAGGAAAAATAAATTTTAGCTTTTTTAAAAAAAATAAAATAATACCAAAATAGAAAAATATCAAAATACTATGCAAACATCTTAAATGTTAAAAAATATAAATAAAAATAATGCGGTGCTAATTATACAAAAATAAAATAAACCGTGGTAAAAATTATGGGTAATAAAATGAAATAAATAATTGGGAGAGACTAGTATTTCAACATAAATATAATTCGAAAATTTTTACTAAAAATAAATAAAATTTTTTTTTTACATAACTTTCTTATGATAAAGTGTATACACTAATGAATTATTTATAAGGTGATCCTTATAATTTAATATAATTTTCTTGATAATGTAGCTTTATTGTCCTTACACAATTTCAATTAATTGGTACAATTGGTATAATTGGGTATATTTTGGATTATTTTTTTTATTTCATTATTTTTAACTTGCTATGTAGTGGAAGTTTATGCCTATGAGAAAAGGAGTATGGATACATGGGGGTACGTGATGACGTGGTTTACCCCATTTTGAGAGAATTGATTAGAATGATTTTTTTTCCATCCTTTTTTCTAAAATTTTATTATTTATCAAGTTATTAACACTATAATAAGAATGTTTATGTGTGGGATGCTATTCAGGGGGGGAAAAGCCAAAAAATTATACCCCCAAAATATAGGGCGTTGGATGTATGCACCTTTTGTAACATGTACAACAAATGATAATATAATATTAAAAAGAAATTATGAGGAAATAAAAAATTTAAAGGCACAAGAATTGCGTAAATTAAGCGAAAACTGTTGTATAAAAAAAATAAGTGATGTAATTATATGGAGTGAAATATGTAGAAATGCAATTAAAAAAAGTGATGAATTTAAACATTTTGACGCATTATTATTGTTATCATGTTTTGATAAGATGAATTTATTAGACAAAAGTTTATATACACATTTTTCAGATATATTCATAAAACATATAAATAACTTTGAACCTAGACATTTAATATTATTAATAAATTTATATTGTAAAGTTAATATATTTCCACGTATTTTATTTATAGAAGTTTTTCACGCGATCATACGTTATTCACCTAAATTATATCCAAATGAATATGTTGATATTTTTGAGTGTTTTGCAAAATATGAAATAGCTAATAAAGACTTGATAAGTACATTGTGTAAGTCTATAATAAAAAATATCAATCTTTTTGGTTACACAGATTTATGCTCTATTGTTGGGTCATTAAGATCTCTAAAAATAAATGATGATGTATTTTTTTATTGTATTGACGAAAAACAATTAAAAGAATTAAAAATGTCAACTTGCCAAGAATTATTTGATTATATAAATAAAATAAAATTATTAAAATATAGTTGGGAATTATACGAAAAAGATTTAATAAAAGAATTTTTAAATAGAATAAATGATTTTAAAAATGGAAGTGATATAAATCAATTACATGATCCATTTATTTGTTTAAATTATTTAATTTCAAAAAATATAATTTCTAATAACTTTTTATTAACTTTAAGTATGTGGTGTGCTAACCAAGTTTATCAATATCCATCAAGATCGGCTAAGAGACCTTTATCTTATCAACTTATAAAATTATATCAGATTATGAAAGAACATAATGTAGAAAATTTTGATTTTATAGAAAAAGCAATTCATAAATTTGTTATTAGTAGAGGAGGTCTTGCTACTAATCGTGAAAAAATAATTAAGCCAGTTTCTTATCAAAAAGGAAGGAAATATATATTTACTCCTGACCCATTAAATGCGGATTCTGAGGATACAAACAAATATATAAACTCATCTAATGAAACAGAAAACAACTCAAATGAAAATGAACAATTAGCATATTCTAATATGTACCAAAGAAATGATAACGATTTTGATTCTATGGAAGCAGATTCATACAACGAAAATGTAAATGAACATATCAAATATAATTCTAATATACTAACACAAAAACAGAGATTGATTAATCTAAGTTTGGAGAAAAAAACTGAAAATAAAAAAGAAACATATTCTAATTCTCGGCATTGTAATTTTAAATTACGCCAAAGACCTAAAAGAATAAAAAATCAACCCATATCGGATCAAACATAACCACAAATAGTGCATGAAAAAATAAAAGGATTGTTTAGTAAGACGATCATAAAAAATGCATGTAGCTAGCCACTGTATGGCGAAAATCTTTTTTATATTGCAGAATTTAATATGGGGAAAAAATTATTCCAATTTTTTTCTTTCCAAATTTGGTAGTATGCATTTTTATGAGCCAATTTCATTGCATGTAAATCATAGGGATGAGGGTCTATTCAGATAGTTTTATGCACATACCCCATTGTTTTACTTTATTTTGTTCCCTTATTTTTTTTATTTTTTTGGGATGCATATGTAATAAAGATAACTTCATTATTATTTTTATTACATGTTTTACTTTTTAAAAAACTTAAAAACAATATTAAATATTGATTTTGTTCTTAATTGTTCACATTAATTATTTATCCATATATATAATTAATTAAAAAAAAAAAAAAAAAAAACGTATACAAGTAAAAAATATGTATATATAAGCATGTCTATTAATTTAATTTCAAACTCATATTTAAAATAAAAAAAGAACAAAAAGATAATTTAATTTGTGAAAAATGTATCAATAATCCGAATACATACCACATGATACTTAGGTGGTCATTTTATTAGCAGCGTATAGAACATATATACGCACAATTTGGTATGTTTTTGAAATTTCCTTAAATATTAAGAAAATTTCACAATGTTTTTCGAGCCAACAATAATTAAAATGCATATTAATTTATTAAAAAAACAAATATCAAAATTAGTTTTTTATTAATTCGGTATATTGGGATTTTTGTGTCTGCATACTGAAATGCGGAAGGAGCATAAAAAAAGTTCCTCTGTGTACCCCCTGTGCGGCTAGCCAAGATTTGTTCGCGCTTAACTCATAATAAATATTTAGCATCCATTTATATATGCATTATTAATTTTATATTTCTCATTTGTCCCCCCTTTTTGTGATGTGATATCATTTGCAATATGTTTTTCGTATGAATCAGACGGGAAAGGGAAATTTATTTCGAGGGAAAATGTAAACCTTTTGGCAGGGTTGAAATCCGTTGAAGTCTGAGGCACTAACAAAAGTATACGCGCCTGAATATTCGTATATAATCCAATCACTTATATTGCATTCAGGTAAATAGGTAGACGAAGTAATCATATCAAGGCCATCACATGATTGGCCATATATCTTTGTTAAATACAAAGGAGAATCTAATATCATTTGTTTTGAGCCCGTTTTGTTATTATTTATAATATATATTGGTTGTCTGCTATATTCATCAAAAACAATTCCACTAAAGCATCCATAAATACTGTCAGTTATATAATATGAATAATAATTATATTTATTATCATGAATACTAACAACATTTTTTTTAATATTTGTTATATTTCCTAGTTTTGAATTATCTTCATGATTAAATGCACTTCCAGGAATAAAAGTTTTTCCATTGTCTGTTTGTATCTCTCCATTATTGCATACTTCAGATGGTAAACCAGTATTTTTTTTTTCGGTTTTTAATTCTGTATCTGCTATAGTTCCTGTGCAATTGCCTTGGTCTTTATTTTGTATATTTCCATCACCATTTTGTTGACCATTGCCATTGTTAGCCACTTGTTCGTTTTTTACCATATTGCCATTATTATTTTCATCATTTTTCAAACTGGACAATCTGATAGGAGAAAAAGCAGGGCATCTTTTTCCAATAACTTTACAAGCTAGTGTTGATGAAGAAGCAACCATAAATCTACCAGGCTCAGCTATAATTTTCAATTGATCTTTTATATCTTTAAAATAATGATTTATAGACATATTAATAGCAAGTGCAAGCTTTTCAAAATTATGAAAATTATAATTTTTTTTAATAGCTGATTTGTCATTTAAAAAGTTTATGATTTCTTTTTTTAATTCTTCTTCATTTAAAGTACAATAATGTTTTTTTTCATTTTTTCTTGCACGATCATATTCTAATTCTTCAGGAAATCCACCCCCTAAATTTAAAATTTCAAATTTAAACCCAAATCGACTGCCCATATCAAAAGCATCTCTCGATAATTTTATAGCTTGACAAAAATCGAATGAATTTTTTGTATTACTACCTACATGAAATGATACACCTACAATTTTAAGATTATTTTCTTTTGCAAATTTAAAAATTTGTTCCCATTCAAATTCATTTGCACCATATTTTGATGACATATATGATTTATAATTTTTAAAGTCTATATTAATACGTAAAATTAATGAGCAAGTAGGATGATATTTAAATATTTTTTTCAACTCATCAATATTGTCAAATGTGCATAAGTTTATATTATTTTCTTTTGCATATTTTAATGAAGATGGGCTTTTAATAGTATTAGCATAAATAATTCTATCTCTTGACATATTTGGGAGAAGGGTTGTTAATTTGTTTATTTCACCAACGGATGCACAATCAAAATTGCAATTTAACCCATATAAAAATTTTATGACATTTTCATCATTGTTACTTTTTACTGCAAAAAATGGTGTAACTCTTGGTAGGTTTCTTTTAAATCGTATATATTGTAATAATACTTTTTGTAAATTAATGCAAACTACTGATGTGTCAATATCGTCGTTTAACATTTTATTAAATGTACATATTTCTGCTTTATTATTACGATAATAATTCATAATTTCTTCTTTATGTTCTTTTTCCAAATCAAATTCGGTGTTATTATCGGTTGCGTTATTGCTATTCGTTTCAGAAGCCAACTTACTTTTTTCGCTTTGAACTTCTTGTCCACCTAAAAGAAAAGGTGATATAGAATCTGCTCGTTTTGCTGTTTCACAATTGTAGTTTAGTGTATTTGAATCCTTTTCCATATGAATATCATCAACTTTATCATTAGAATTCTTTACAAAATAATTATTACGATTGGGGTTTGTAGTATTACCCATCGAATTCAAATTATCGTCTATATCAATGATATGAATGTTATTTTCTTTGCAAAACTTATAACTATATTCATACATACTGTTAATATTCTGTGCATTTTTGTTAGGCTGTTGGAAATAAATAGAATTATATGATTTGTTTTGTTCTTCGCTTTGAATAAAATTTTTCTGTTCATAAGCATAATATTGAATTTTTAAAAAGCCAACAGATTGTTCTTTTTTTTCGCATAAACTGTAACATTGATGCTTGTTGATAATAATGTTGTTGTCCAATTTTTTATTTATTTCTGCTACTTCATTGATGGCTTTTATACTCTTATTATTATCTTCAGTTTTCTGTGCCAATGTATTGTCGTTCAAATCATACAAATAATTAACTATGTATAAATATTGTCCATTATAAAAATTCAACTCTTTTTTTACAAAATTCATAAAATTTACTGATTTCAATGCGCTGGATAATTCTATCGATACATATGAAACACCATCTTCAGGCGAATAATGGACACATAAATAATTATTTTTATTTGCTAAATTACAAGAATATCCGCATGGAACAAAATGGAATTCGTTATACATAAGTTTATCATTATTTTGTAAATTTATACATTCATATAAATTTTCTTCGATTCTTTTAATGCGCATATTGCTTGATATATTGTCTCCGCTTTTTTCGTCATTTGTATTTTTATTAAGCAAATCAGAAGATACAACTGTGAAAGATGATAAGGAAGATTCGATTGCTGGGATTTGTTCATAATTTTTATCTAAATTATTATCCAACATAGTTTTGTTTGATAAGTTATCAAGGTTATCAACTTTTGCATCGATTATTTCGTCATTGCTTATGTAACTAATAACTTCTTCTTCTACTAAAAGTTTACCATCATCTTCTATTATGCCCATAGCACGATTTTTTGGATGAAGTTCTTTTAAATCGTTTTGTAATAAAGAAGTATAAGTGCTACTGGTGCTGCATGTACTCTTGCCATTGCTTCTAACACTATTAGTATTACTATAAGTTTCGTCGGCTTTAGAAGTTGAAATAAAGATATAATTATTATTATCATCGAATACTTGCGCATTGTTCTTGTCCATATTTTTTGAATTTTCATCAGCTAATAATAGTTTTGCATCTGATTCATTTAAACAATTATTTTTGTCATCAGCACAAGTTGGTACTAGTATTTGTTCGTCTATTGCACTATACAAAGTACTAGTTGAGTTATTATCTAGATCTTTAGAAACATTTGCTATAATAGTCGTATTTGTAGTATTGCTTATGGATTTTGATGAATTTTCAACTGAGTCAAATGAATATACACTACTGCTACATATCTCTGTCTTTTCGTTTTCTTCAGATTTTGGAACATTTCTAGAGTGGTTCGAAAGTACATTGAACAAATCATAAGTTAAATACTCATTATGAAATTGGTTTGGCATATTATATTTTTTAATCCCAAATAAATGCATTTCAGAGCAAAAATTTGGGAATACGTTCAAAGCAGAAGTATCTATTGTTGCATCTTTGTTAACTTGCGAAAAAAAAATGTAATGATTTCTATTTGCAGGTAAGGGCGTGTTAATAAATTCCATATTTTTTAGAAAAAATTTGAAAAAAACTTGTTCATCTTCAATCGATTTGTGGGGATATTCTTGATAATAACGACCATCTTTTGTTACATTTTTATAATTCATGTGTGTGAAAATGGTATATTCAAAATAATTTTGTATAAAATCTACAATTTCTTCTAACTCTGTATTATTTTGAATAAAGGATTCATTGTATAAATAGAATTTTTCTAAGATAAAGTATTTTTTCAATTTATATATTAATATATCAACAAGGAAAGGAATAAAAAATAGTATTTTTGTTTTGCCACATGTTTTTATAAATATCATGTCATTATATATATATAATGAGCTTTCTGATAATAAGTATACTCTACATCTTTCGTTTGATGGTGCATTTATATCTTCTTTTATTTCGGATACTATATTACAACCTATTAAATGAAGTTTTTCTTCCCATAAATCTCGTGATATATCTAATAGGGAATTTATGTTTCCGTTCGCAAACAAATTTTTCCTTAGCTTGATTATTATGCGTTTTTCGATTCCTTCAAATAAGGTGCTCATTTTATCTGCGCTTAATATGAAGATAATTTTATCGAGGAAGGGGTTTACGTGATGGATATGTGTAGGTAAAACTGTTTTTTAGTGTTGGTGGCTTTATATAGATATTTTCCAACGATAATTTTGTGTTTGGAGGGGGAATATTCCAAGTGGTGATATATATAGAAGAGATACTATCCTGATACGATATTGTGATAATGCGTACAGGAACTGAAGAATAGTTTTATTGTATTTTTTTTTATTTATTTTTTTTCCCTTTGTTATTCACCCGTCGTGGCTTTTACAAAGATATTTTTTTGCGCGAAAAATTGATGGTTAAGTAGGATATAATGTTGATATTATCTTATTACAACATTAATTGGTATACATATACATAATAGATATTACTTTCTCTATATGTATATTCTTTAAAACAAAAAAGAATTAAATATATTAAGTATAATTTTTTTCTTCCTTTGATTGGGGGAGGGAGTTTATTATAACTTAATAAAAATGGGTATGAATTCTCTCTTCTAAGATCCTTGGCTATAATGTGATTATATAAATAACTTTATACAAGTTGGAATAAGTGGATATATATTTTTTTTGGGGGGGGGGGGGTTATATGAATAAATCTGAAAATTAAAAAAATGTTTTTGTGCTAATGTGTAAATGGATGCTAAGGAATTCCCTCCTTCACGTTCGCGCAGATGAATACAACTAGCCTCAATTTTCTTTTCTGTTGGCTCCTTCGAAAACTTATTTTGTTGATAATCATAGTAAAATATTTATATATTTTAATAGGGGTAAGAATAAATATTCCTACTCAACTTTTTATTCATTTGGAATATAGTATATATTATATATATGCTTATACAAATATATACATCCAAAAAACGCGTGTTTTTTAGAAGGTGGTAAGGTGATGGTATTTAATTATTCATACAAGTTGATTGTATGTATATATATATTATAGTAAAATTTGACTACAGGGAGAAAGCATAAATATACTTCACATGCAAAATGTTATTTAATTTTAATTTGACTTGTTTGAAACTTGAAATGAGTTTTTTGCTTTTTTGGATGCTTTAAATTTGCAAATATAACTACTTTATTAAACAAATATTTTTACTTTACGTTGTTTTGCTTGTTTTATTTATTAAATATTTTTTTTAATATATTTTTGATATATTATGACGTTATTAAAAGTGTTTATACTGAACTGTATTAAAAATTTTTGTTTTTTTTGAGGAGAATGATATATAGATATATTTATTATTATTGTTTTGAGTAATAATATATTATATATACGAATATATATAAGTTTATATTATTTGTAGCTTATGCATAAATGGTAATTTTATAAACAAAGGATTATTTAACTAAATGTTTACAAATATTTAAAGAAATATAACATAATGTTTTTTGCTTTTAAATTATTATATGTAGTTAACATTTATTTTGTATGTGGATTTTTTTTCAGTTATTATATAACTTTATGAATATTAAATTCTATAAATATATTAATTTAATGTTTTAAATTGTATGTGATTAAAAATTATATATAAAATATTAAATAGTGTTTTATATAAAAAAAATAACTAAAAATATTAACTTTATAAAGTGGATAGATTTTTATTTTATTCTTATATTTGGAGAAATTATAAGGAAATGTGTTTTTTTTTATGGCGTTTAAATATATTTAAAATAATTTTTTTATTAAATATATATTTTTTCACAGTATTTTCTCATATTATTATATTTGTATGATAATACACGTATTGTGAACTATATGATTTTTACTTTTTTTTGTAGTACTATTTGGAAAACATTATAATGACAAAGATATAATAATAATAATTAGTATATATTTTTTACCAATTATAAATAGTTAACCTTAATTTAATAAATTTTTATATAATAATTGCTATAAAAAATAGTGCTTTATATATAACAATGATATGTTTTGGGGAATTATATAAACCTGTTATAAAAAATATATACATCTTATTATACAAGAAATGTTAGTTGCTATTATTTATTATGCTATAAATTGCATAATATTATATATATAATAATATTATATATATATATATGGAGTCCAGTATTCCATTATTAAACGAATTAAATATAATTTTTTTTTTCATTAAACCATGCATGTGATGGGCATCTAATTAAAAATAAAAAATTCCAATTAAATTATGCTTGTGCTTTTAGAATATGAATAATATATGAGAAAATAAAATAATAAAATGCCGTTGAAAAAAATTAATGGCAAATCTATATTCTAAAAGAACTAGCAAATAATGTATATATATTATATATATACCTTAAACCTTGAACTTAAAAAAAGCTATATAAATATTTATTACGAGGCGACTAAAAAAATAAATAATTAACAGACTATATACGATAAAAGGTTATATATGTAGTACCTACCTCTAGATGTACATACATATTAGATAATTATTTAAGCATGTACAAAAATATAAAAATTTTGTACTAATTAATAAAATTTTTATTAGGTATATTTTTACCTAAAAATATTTAAAAAAAAACTAAAATTATATATAATAAAAATAAAACACAAATAAAATAATATATATAATAGAAGCAATACTACAATTAGTTAGTAGAAATTAGTAATCCGCAAATTAGATATATTATAATATACGCAAATAAAATAAAAATTATTATGAGCAATAAATAAAAAATTAATAATGCACAAAAAATAATAAATAAAAATATAATTTATAAATAAATAATATTGTGCTATATTATTTTATTAATAATTACAAATAATATATTTTAATGCGTTTATTTGTACCTTATATATATACTGCGCAGATAAGCATTTCTAAGAATACTATTATTCAAAAAATAATAAAAAATATATTATTCTATATTTAGGTTACAAGCGTAATTTGCTATAATAACAAAAATAATTAAAAAAAATAACGAACTATAATAATTATTATATTTTTATATTGATTTCTAATAAAATAAATATAAAATTTGTAGTAAATTATATTTAAAACGCATAAATTACAAATAAAGTATTATTACTACATGTTATTATTATTTTTTTACTCGTTATATTATTACATATAATTTTTTTTAATTTATATTTGTGAATACAATGAAGATATCCAAGATATTCGTTTTATTTAATCTTATATTAATATCACATTATTTAACTTTTGGTATGTCAAGAAGGGCCGCCAAAGGAGGTTCATTTAAGAAGTTCCGAGACGATTTGGCGAAATTCGCAAAGAACAGGAAAGCTCTTCTGATTACATTAGGATCCATAATAGGCGCAGCCGCAGTATCTGCAGGTGTTGGATATGGTATCTATAAAAAGAAAAATAAGAAATATAGAAAACCCGGATATTTTAAAAGTCAAGTCACATATACTCCTCCTCAAAACCCACAAGGCTCTAAAAATGGAAAAGTTTCTGTTATTGAGGCCAGGCTTGCTAATCAGCCTATCACAAATTCTAGTAAATCTGCCCCAGCACCAGCTAAATCTGCCCCAGCTAAATCTGCACCAGCTAAATCTGCACCAGCTAAATCTGCCCCAGCTAAATCTGCACCAGCTAAATCTGCCCCAGCACCCGCTAAATCTGCCCCAACACCCGCTAAATCTGCCCCAGCACCCGCTAAATCTGCCCCAGCACCAGCTAAATCTGCCCCAGCACCAGCTAAATCTGCCCCAGCACCAGCTAAATCTGCACCAGCACCAGCTAAATCTGGCCCAGCTCCTCCTTCCAATGTGGGTAATTCCCCTGGTGTGTATAGACCTACTATGCCAGTTAGCATCTATGAAGCATACAACTTATAATACTTCGAAGACTAACTCCTTATGTTATCTAAAATAAATTCTTAAAAATCGATTGTTACTGTTTATATGACTAAATATTAATTGAATTCCTCACTCATACTTTCAAATATTTATACTACCTCTTTATGTGAATGTTTTATTATGAAACCACTCCCTTTAAGCTGATATATTTTCAATCCGCCTTGCACCACGTGTATTTACTGCTTAATTGAAGCTTCACTTGGGAACCAGAAATCTATTTCAGTTGAATAAGATATTTAAGGTACCGACAAGTAAAAATAATAGAATAGAAAAGGAATAAACAGAATAACCGAAGTATATAATAGCATGTAATTGCACAAGGATTTATTTTAATAGAATAAAAATTAGTTGTAATAGTTTACGATTCAATGGGCAAAAATACATCTAAGATTATGTATTAAAATAATAAATGGCATGGCGATGTTATATATTTTTGTATTTTTATTTATATTAATTTTTTTATTTATTTTCACTTAACAAACCGAAGTTTTATTCTTGAAAGACATTTATTTTTTTATATATGCTATGTATATTGCTTATTCGTTTTGCATAATATGTGATATGCTATTTTAAATAATATTACATCCGTTATATTATCTCCATATTTTTAATGCAGTGTAAATCATTAGAAAATAAAAATATACATTTTTTTTAAATGATAATCACTATTTTTTTTACATGACGAAGCGACAATTTATAAAACAGTTTTAATAAAAAAAATATTTTTATTATTAACCCCCCTCCCTTTGGTTGCGCATTGAAAAATATTATAATAATGTATGAAAGCACCCACTTCATACTATTAATATACTAGTTTTTATACAAAAAAATAGGCATTCAATGATTATATATTTTCTATATTTAATGGTATTGCATATTTTTTTAACCTAACTATAGGGAATACAATAGATTTATTATGATTAAAAATGATGTTTAATTTTTCCTAAATTAATATATAAAAGCTGTATTTAAAATATATAAGTTTTTATAGATATGTTCAAATGTATTTAATATAAGCTAAAATGGGGAATAAATAAAAAAACATAACGGAATATGAAAACAATAATACAAGATATTTTTTTTATAAATTGTGTGTACAAAACATAATGTATATATATGTCAAACAAATTTCATTCTTTCCATAGTTAATATATTTTTATATTATAAAAAATGTGAAACAATAAAATAAAAGGAAACTAAAAAAACAGCACATTGCATAATGAATAAATAAAAAGTGAAATAAAAGTGTAAATGAGATAATAAGTTAACTATCAATGAAACCAAAAAAACAAATAACTAAAGATGAAAATGAAAGCGTATGCAAAGAAAGAGAAATATATATATCTTATTTATATTTTGCTACATTTTATTTATATTTTTTAAAAGCTCAGTATTTGTATTGTTGTCTTTTCGCACTCTTTCAACCTCTTTTATCGAAAGTAAATTGCTATGACAAGAAGTACATATCGTTTTCAATCCTATAAAAAATGTGGTTCAGCAAAAACTTCAATGTAAAAAATATATAATAGACATCTATATAAACATTCGTATGCATATATACAATATGCATATAATTTTATACAAATACAATTTGTATGCTTACCTTCTATAGTGTCCCAGTGGACTTTAACATTGGTCTGCTTTACTTTATCACATCGCCAGCACCTATAAAACGTAGTATAAATATGGGAGGGAATAAATTAAAATGATTCTAGCATATATATATTTAATATTGCTTTGAGACAGGGAAATTATTGTCACAAAATATGGGAAATAAAATATAAAATTCCTCATAACAATTGTTTTATTAAATCTTTGATTCTTACATGTAAGCTTTTATAGCACTATATTTTTGGACTACCACATCTTTTGCGTCAAATTTGGCATCTAAATGTTTTCGGGGTAATGGCTCGAACCTTTTTAATAACTTCACGGCTTTGTTTCGTTCTTTACTAACGCTAGAGGATAATATTTGTATTAAGTCGCTTTTTTTATAATCTTTATGCTTAACCATATTTATTATTTTACTAATGTTATTCTTTCTATAGTTGTCAGTGTGATATATATATATATTATTATCTTAAAAAAATATTATTTCTCCCTTTTTTTATTTTATTTTTATCTACTTCCATCGATGTATTTTCATTAAGGGAAATAGCATAGTAACAAAATAATACAATAATAAAAATAAAGTAATAAAAAATTAATTAACGAAAGTTATAACTAAAGCCGCATATTGTTAAGTAAATAAAAAAATGGAAATATAAAAATAAAGCGATACAATTTTTTAGCACACAATATTTTAATATTATATATGTATGCATTCAGAGTTTCACTTAGGCAATGCTAATTTTGTATTTATAGATGATGGGAAAATGCGCAAAAATATTTACTTAACAATTTTATTTTTTCGATAATACAAATTAACATATAATACTTCATAAATTTAATGGCATTAAATCATATATATTTGTAAACTTATGCAATTAATTAAAAATATATGTTAAAATAATTTTTTTAATTTGTCAATAAATACATTAACATTAGAGTTTCGAAAAAGAAATATAAAATAATAATATATCAAAATATAATATTTTATACAATATAGAAGAACTTATATATATATTCATAGAACTTTATAAATTTCCAATTTTTTTTCTCCAATAAATTTATATATATACTATTAAATTTTTATGTCATCTTTTCATTTCCTCTAATTTATTTTCGTTACGAAAAGGTGTTATATATTTTTTTTGAAATACTAATTAAAAAAATTATAATTAAATTATATTATTAAATATTTAATAATACTTTTTATGAAATCTTCATATATTTATAGCTTTATATACAAATTAATGTAAGATAATCAATGCTATTATAATATAGTAAATTGGCATAACTCATACCAAATAACATACGTACAAATATATGTAAATATAACTAGTATGATATGTTATATATAAAAAGATAATTTCTTTTTATTTCTTTAAATTTCTTAAGTATTAAACAAATTATTATATATACTGCAAAAATGAGTCCCCAAGTAAAACACGTTAGTTCGTCTCGTCTTTTAAATGGCTTATCCGAAGCACACAGTAACGAGGTAAAATATTATATGTTAAATTTATAATATTGTGATGTTTTACATTATAAACTAAAATTTAACTATAAATATATTCAAATTTTATATATTTTTAGAAAAATAATAATGTAACTAAGGTTATGAAATCGAATCAATTATTGCCTGAGCACGAAAACAATGAAGTAGGAGAAGGAGTATATGAAGACCAACCAAATTCTGAAATGCTTGTTGTAAGAGATAAAAATGGGAAGCCCGTCGATAAAAATAAATTAAAAAATAATGTAAAAATAATTTTTACAGATTTAGATGGAACATTATTAAATGATGACCATAAACCATCCAAATTAAATATAGAAAGTTTAGTAAAGGCACAAAATAAAGGAATAAAAGTAGTTATTGCTACTGGTCGTCCAATATTTTCAGTTAATGCTGTAATAGGAGAATATATTAAAAAATATAATTTAAGTTATTTTCCTGGAATATATCTAAATGGCTGTATCAGTTATGGAGCTAATGGTGAAGGAATAATTGATAAATATATAGATGATAAATTAGTAATGGATATATATAATTTTTCAAAGAAAAACAATTTCGTTGATCGTATTGTTTGCTATAGTGTAAAAGAAACACATGTATTTGGTATGAATGAATATATTAATGAATATATGACTCTTGAATCTATATTGCCTGATATTATTGATGAAGAAAGATTAAAAAATACAAGATTATACAAAATCTTAATTTGCTTAAATGAACAAAACTTACAAAGTGTATTAAAAATGTATCAAGACGAATTTTCGGATCGAATTCGTGTAGCTAACACATTTAGAACATATGTAGAAGTGTTTCATCATGATACAAATAAATTTGAAGGCGTAAAAGCATTATGCAAACATTTCGGTATAAGTTTAAATGATGCATTAGCTATAGGAGATGCTGAAAACGATATAGAGATGCTACGAGGCGTAGGAACTTCAATAGCAGTACAGAATGCTGCTAGTGAAATAAAGGCATGCGCAAAATATGTAGCTCCATCAAACAATGATGATGCGGTACATCATGCACTACGAACATTTTGTGATATTTAAAACAAAAAAACCGAAAGAGATGATAAGTATACATATAAAATGCTATGATATTAAAATAATAATTCTATGACTCCTATTATTTCCATTATACTCTTCAGTGTTATAGTATATATTACTATCAATACTGTTATTAAAATTATTAATTAAATATTGATTTCGTTCTCCTTCTACATCTCTATGCAATAATAATATATGCTCATGCTGTGTTTTCACATTTTATGGCGCGCTTGTTTCGATTTTTTACTTTTTAGTAAGCCTTATTGGTAGAGATGCAATTTTATATTATATATATTGAAGTGTGTCTCCAATTTATGCATAAATGTAGGTTTTAAGGAAGGAGGGCGAAGATACTGGCTTTATTTGGAATTTATTTTGAATTTATTTGAATTTATTTAGTTTCATAATTATTTTTTTATTATGAAAATTTGATTGCTTGTATAAATAAATATAAACGAGCATAATGGCTCGTAGTATAGTGTTTGCACAACTGTGACTACGAATGGTGTTATATATTTATTTGATATTTTTTTAGACGTTATAAAATTTTATTAAAACAATTTCTTAAAAAGAGAACTATTTATGTAATATTAACCAAATTTTTCAAACAAATGAAAAAAAAATTACTAATTATAAAACATAAGTATAAAGTTTTAAAAAAACGGAGTGTGATGGCATAATGCGATGCATAAAATTAATAATTTTTCAATAATATGAAACGTATTTAATTATAAAAACATTTAGGTTAATTATTTATTTTTATTATTTTGAAATTTTGTTTTATGGAATTATCAGGATAATAATGAAAAGCTATAATGCCCCACGCCATAAGCTTTACATTTTGTTACTAACAAAAAAGATAACCAAAATAGCTAATTTGATAAAAATATAAAAATATATTAATTTATGGTAATATATAGTAATAAAAAACAATACCAATCATATTTAATGGCGTCTTGAATAATATAGAATGATAGGAAAGGATATATCAACCAGTATAAATATAAATTGAAAATAACATATATTTTATACGCAAAAAAAAAAAAAAATTTTTTTTTATTTTCCTATAAAGGATATAAAAAAGTTGTAAATGTAAGAAGAAAATAAAAGAGAAAACAACAATAAAAATATAATATCATAATATATTAGAAGTTACATATATTTTACTATTTTTTTGTACCTAAACTAGGAAAGTATAATGAACGAAGATGACATAGTAGGGGATAGCGAATACTCAAACGAGTTTTCGGATGACGATGGTTCAAATGAATTTAAATCTGACAATGAAAATGAGGAAAAAAGTAATAAGAGTGTGGAGGAAAATAGCAATTCAGAGGACGCAAATAATAACGAGCAAAATGGGATAAAGGGAGAAAACATATTTTTTAATATGAAAAAAGAGACAATAAATATAAATAACAAACATATATGTAATACTAAAATATTAAACAATGGTAATAGCCTAATTATATCAGGTAATGATCATAATGTAAGAATATATGAATTTAAAAATATGAATAAATATGAAAAAAATTATGCAAAACTTATAAGTTTATCAGAAAATTCTATTGTTAATAGTTTGGATATAAATAATAATTTCATTCTTTTGGGGTATGGATATAAATGTTATGTTTATAATATGAAATGTGAATTAATTAAGAATACAATTCGAGGTGATATGTATATTACTGATGTTAATAAAACAAAAGGGCATATGAGACAAATAAATTGTTGTAAATTTCACCCCAATAATAATCATATATTTATAAGTGGTTCATTAGATAGTACAGTAAGAATATGGGATTTAAAAAATGAAAAAAATACTTATGGTATCGATAATGAGTTAGTACATAATCAATGTTTAAAAATTGTGAATGAAAAAAATATTATGAATAATAATGTGTTGTGTTGTGAGTTTACCAAAGATGGTAATACAATATTAATAGGATGTGAGAATGGGCAATTAGATATTCGAAATAAAATATCTAATGATTACATGTATAGTTATAGATCAGATTATAATATGAGTAGTGGCAATAAAAAAGGGTTATGCCATAAAAATTCTATAATTGATATATTAACTTCGAAAAAAATGGATTATTATTTTTTTACTAGAAGTTTAGATGAAACAATAAAATATTGGGATCGGAGAAATTTACAAACCCCAATTAATACAATAGAAAATGTAGATACATTTATTTCGAAAAGTAACATGTCCTTTTATGGAACTGGGGAGAAATATTTAGCAATTGGAACACAGAGGAAAAAAGCAGAAAACAAAATAAACAATAGAAATGATTTTGAAAATACGATAGATTTAGAGGAGCATGAAAACAAAGAAAATGAAATAAAGAAGGCAAAAATGAAAAAGTATACTATGGACAATTATATAAAAGTATACAAAGGGGAAGAAGATATTAACGAATATCTAAATGAGATGGCTTCATTTGATAATAAAATAAATAAAAATATAGAAGGTGCTCTAAAAATATATGATATATCAAGTTGTAATTTTAATATGGTTTATAATGAAATATATGAGGATTGTGGAATTATATCTGCATATTATGATGATACAATAAAACAACTATTTTTAGGTACCACTAATGGTGATTGTATAATATATTATGATGATAATTCTCGAAATGGAGTTTTACAATATATTAACAAAGAAGTAAATGTAACAAAAAGCGTAGATAATTCATTTTACGTAAATACAGAAAATATATTTAATATGGATAATATACCTGAGGATATACATATTACTGAATCAGGAAAAGTTATAATTAAGAAAAAAAATAAAAGAGTAAAAATGAATCCAACAATTGGTATGCATACTTCAAATGCATATGAAAAGAAAAGACACATTGATCCATATTCTAAATATATTGTAAATACAAAAGATGGAAAAAATCCTTATGAAGATAAAGATAATGAAATTAAAAACATGGATGAAGAAGAAGATGATATTGTCGACATATTAAGAAAAAGAGAGCTAAATAAAAAAGATAATGACTATTTTTTAAAAGCTTATCAATATACTCAACCCAATAAAGTAATTGATTACTCCTCAGGAGATGAACAAGAATACTCAAAATTTTTGACTATGCCAAAATGTCCACGATGTGGAATTAAAAACTGCGTTTGTGGGTACATGAAAAGTAAAGGGAAAAAGTGAGATTCTCCAGATAAACAATCCTGATGGACGATGAGTTTGAAACATATTAGGGAATATATCCCTGTTCTTATTCATATTTTTTTGTTATATATATACATATATTGCATGTATATACATATTTTTCCATTTTTTGAAGTAAAACTTTAATTTATCAAACAAAATAAACCAAACTGTTTTATACATTTCAAAAAAAATTTATTTATAAAATAATGGACACTTGCTGTATTCAAGTGCGAGAGTAGTTAGGAAAAAATATAATGCGCATAATAACACAACATTATAGGGTGAAGAATATATACATAGAAAAATTTTACGCATCGTAAATCGTATAAGCACTTTAAAGCGATACGTGGTAAAAACATTTCACTGTTTTGTTCTATTTTATTAATACAAAAAAAGAACAAATCGAAAAAAAAGTTTGCAAAAAAAAATGGAAAATTGGATTAAATTTCGAGTCATAATGTAAGGTAGACTATGACAGAGCATATGCGGTTTATTAAATATGATTAAAATGTGTTTTTTTTTAATTTGGTTATATTTTAAATAGTAAAATATTATACTTGATCGATTTCAGACAGGTATAATTATATATATTTTTATTTATTTCCTTGGGCAAGTTTCAATTGCTCATTTGCGGCAAGCAACTCAGCATATATATTTTGTAAAGATTTATGATATTCTAGTTCCTTTTTATTCTCTTCCTTCTCTTGTTGCATACGCTGTAATGCATAAACTTGTTCCCCTTCATGCAAATTATATAAAGCTTCTTGCTCACTCAAATGATTAATGTATGTATTAAAATTGGAATTAAACGTTTTTTTGTAACTTTTCAATTTTAGTTGATATCCCTTAGTATATATATCATATTTATTTTCAATTTTTTTATACATTTCCATATTTTTATTAATTAATTTTTTTAAAGTATCACATTTGTATTTATAGCATTCTATTATATCCTTTTCTTGCATATTTTCAACAAATGTATAAATATTTTTTGAAGGGCAAAACATAACTTTTTCATTTAAATCAGCCCAAGGATTTTTATCAACCTCATCAAATTCAGTTTCATTATTTGTTTCATTTGAATTTTCATTTTGCATATTTTCTTTTAATGTAATATTAGGATTTACTGTATTATTATCAAATTGGATAAACGAATATCCATTTTTAACTCCAAGATTCTTAATTTTTTCGATTTCTGTATTGATAGAGTTTCGAGCTAGCTGTAAATAGGAATCTTCTACATCGTCATAATATGGCATCATACTTTGGACAGGCTCAGCTCCTTTAATGGGATAATTAAACATATCATTTTTTATTATAGATAATAATTCTTTTTGTATTACCCTTTGTTCGTCATTTATATCTATATTTGGTACATTGAAAATATTTATTTTTTGCAAGAAATATGGTCGTGGTAAATTCCATTGAATAACTTTATTTTGTTTATTAAATTTATCTTGTTCTTTTTTTATTTCTTCCATTTTTTTTCTTTTTTCAGCCTCTTGTGCATCTTCTTCTAATTCCATATCCATTCCTCCATCGTCATTTGGAATATTATCATTCTCTGGTATTTGTAGTTCGATAACATTTGTTTCTTTTGGTAAATTCGCTAAAGAGGACTTTATAAGCAATTTAGCTCTATCTACTCTTTCCTCATAATTATCATCATCGTCATCAATCATATCTTCATTTACTAATGCACTCGGATTAATCATAGAATTATCATTTTTAAAACCTTTATAGGATATAATAGATTGTGCATATACACTTATATTTTTTCTAAAACTTTTTATATCACTAATAATTTTGTTTTTGGCAGATAGCCTTTGTTTTTCTGCTATATCTTCGTCATTTTTCATTTTATTTTTATTCTTTTCAATTTCTTCTTTTATTTTTTTTGAATGTTCTCTAATATCATCAACGGCATTATTATCATCATCATCAAATATGTTTCCTTCATCTATACTATCATCATTTTTTGAATAGCTTTTATTATTTTGTACTTTTTTTTGCGAATCTTTTGTGAATTCTTCATTTCTATACAAGATAGGCATGTTTATATTGTTCGATATTATACTTTGAGCCGCTTGTTGTATACTATAATCTAGGACACTTGAAAATTTTATTGACTTATTGTTTTCGTTATATAAATTTGTTCCTATAGATGATAGCATATCTCCTTGATTTAATACAAATGGTGTACTGGCTATACTAGGTAATATATTATTTATAGGCCCATTTACCAGATTGTTATCATTATAATCCTTTATTATTTGATTAAAAGATGTTGCTTCTTTATTAATTTGAATAATTTCATCTAATTCATTTTCATTTAAAACAGGTTCAGGCAAATTTAACCGAACACGTTTTCTTAGATGACTTAATTCATTAAATTGTTTATCATAGTTTTCGATAGCATTTAAAAGATCATGCTCTTCGTTTTTATTTTTTTTACCTTTTTTATGTTGTTTATTATCATCTTGTCCCAAATCAGTTAATCTATTTATATTTTCTACCTCCATCGATTTTATGCTTCTTATTTTGTTATTACTATCAGCAGATGTGCTTTGGTCATTTTTATTTCCGTATTGAGATTCTTCAATATTTTGTTCATTTTCTACATTGTAAAAACCTTTTAATGGCTTCCTTTCAAATAATATTTCATTAATATGATCGATATTATTTTTATCATTTTTTTTATAATGATTATTTGAAACAATACCAGCAGCTTTTAGTTCTCTTTTTTTTTGTAATAATGCCAACCTTCTTGCTTGTTCTAATTGTTTTTCTCTGGCTTTTCTTTTAGCTTTTTTCCCTTTAGTATTTGCTAATCTAGCTTTAGCTTCTGCTAACATTTCTTTTTCTTCATCATCCATATCAACAGGATCAGCACGAGCAGGCCGAGTTTCTGGAGCGGGGTCAATTTCACCTGGTCTTAATTGCCTAGGATTTTTATTTTTATCATAAACTTTTCCCTCAGCTTCATCTAATAAATATTCATAATGTTCTAAACATTGTTGTGCTGTTCTCCCAACTATAGGAGCAATAGTTCTCCATTGAGTTGGAAATAATTTCGCTAGATGTAATAGTTTTTCTTCCTCTTCTTTGCTCCATTCTGTTTTTTTAACAGATGGGTCAAGCCATTCATACCAGCGTGCTTTACATTGCTTTGCTGATTTTCGAACAAGTAAGGAAGCAACACGAGACCAGTTATTTAATCCATATTTCATAACAGCTGCTTTCAGAACTTCATCTTCGCAGTTCTTCCAAATTCCTCCCTTAATTTGAATCCTCATTTTTGTTATATCTGGGTATTAACTAAGTATACAGTATAAATATGTGTACTTTTATGAATGTCTTTTGAATTGACACCCAAGTTTTTTCATAGTTTTTTTCCTTAGCCTTTTTAATTTTGTTAAATTAAAATTGCATTCATACATTATGTTAGAAATATTTCATAAACATAATTGTTAGATGGTATTTATTCGAATTGGGAGTTTATTCTTGTGTTTTTGTTAAAATTATTATTTTTTCTTTTGATATAATCAATTAAAAAATAAAAATTACTTCAATTATAAACTTTTTTTCTCTGTCTCCATTGATGTATTATTTAATTGTAGTAGCATTCACACAACTATTGTTGTTATTATTGAAAAATTGACAAAAAATAATAATATTCCCCAAGCAGGTATATATGCATACAATACATATATATAATATACAATTGATCAAAACATTTAAAAAGGTATGATAATTGTAAATATGCATTTACCTGATGATAATTTTTTTTTTCGTATAAATAAATATATATGTATATTTATTTATGTATATATTAATATAAACTAGGGGATAAATGACTCTAAATCGATTTCATAATATAAATAAGGTTATAATGAAAATATAGATAAACCTTTAAAACAAATCGATATATTAAAATAAACAAAAAAAAAGTATGAGGAATAATGATAAACTATGTATTTAATATGCTATATATATAGCTACATATTTTTGTAAAATATATTTATATGCGTATAATAAAATATAGGTATAATACATACGTGCATATCATCCCAATTAATATATTATATATATATACTTCGTATTTAATATGGTAATTTCTCGTATATTTTATAAAAAATATATATTTAATTTTTATTAAAAAAAAATTACATTTTTTAGCTTTTTATCATAGATATAAAAAAAAATTGGAAAAAAACAAATACTTTAAATTAAAGAATTATTATTTTTTGTCATTACAGGAAATACCATTTATTTGACTATTTCCTTTTCGATTTTTTCATTTTTAATCTATGATAAGTATGTATATTATATATATAAATATATATATTTGATTTATTTATTTTTTCTATGTATATTATTTGATTTTATATTTTTTTAATATAATAAATTTGTATTAAATGACTATAGGGGGGTTACTAAAGTATTCTGAAATATAACCCACATTTAAGCTGCATATATATAATACTTATTTATATGCATATTGTTTAGAAGCATTTATTATATTTATGCTATCATTAAATGATATAGAATGAGAGAAAGTGAAAAACAAATTTGAATAATATCAAAAATATAAAATAGCAAATTCGTAAATAATAAATATATATATATATATATATATATATATATATTATATATATAAGGATTGTTAATATATATAAGCATATATATGTATATATGCATGAATAATGCCTTGATATTAACCCTTGTTATATAATTTTTTTTTTTGTGGGGGGAATAAATGATGTACGAAGATTTTAATACGCTGCCATTGATAAAATCAATTAGAGAAGACTCCATTGAAAATTTACATAAATTTTTAGAAGAAAATTATAAAGAATATGAAGCCGATGAAAATGGAGAGTTTAAAAAGAAAATTGAAATAATAGACAAGCAAACACAATCAACACCATTATTTTATGTAACAGCAAGAAAAAATGACGACGAATCAGTAAAGATATGTCAATTATTAATTGAAAAATTTGGTATATGTAACCCTGCATCAAAAGATTTAATGAAACAAACCTGTTTATTTTATGCAGCAAGAGAAGGGCATCTCCAATTATGTAAATATTTAATTGACAAAGGCTGTAATCCTAACGATGCAGATAATTTTGGTCAAACATGTTTATTTTATGCATCAAGAGAAGGCAAAACTGATTGTGTTGATATTATAATTAAAAAAGGAGGTAATCCAAATTTATTAGATTTAAATAAACAAACATGCTTATTTTATGCATGTAGAGATGGTAGATATGATACAGTTAAATGTTTACTCGAAAATGGAGTTAATCCTTCAATAAAAGATGCCCAAAGAAGAACAGCTTTAACTTTTGCTAAAGGGAATGGTCATAACAATATTATTAATCTTCTAAAAAATGCTGGTACTGCAGGGAAATCTGGAAGTGTCGTACATACACAGGCCAAACATGCAAGTAAGTTATAGAAAAATAAAATAAAAAATAATTTACGAATTTTCTATGTTTATATGTTCATAATCTTACATTTTATTGCATTCGCATAGTGTTATGGTATTTACATTTTTTGTGATTTTTTTATTATTTTTGTTTGCAGAATTTAATACAGCCCAATCTATGGTCTCTGTAAAAAGTGAACCGAATGCTAACGTGAGTTCCAATGTGGACCCTATTGGCAGTGGTAACGAAAAAGAAATAAAATAAAATAAAATAAAAAGAAAAGGCATTCCCTATATATGCATGAACTCATTTTTTTGAACTTATCAGGTGACACACAGCGAAAGAAATACAGACTACAATATCAGCCCTTAGAGGACGAACCTGAATTATGGTTAGATGCCCCTTTAATAAAAATAAAAGAATTCGAGCGTAAATTTCCAGATTTAGCCTTATGGCCAAAAAGTGGAGATGTAATAAAAAATGAAAATAGTAATTTAAATGATGCATTTAACAAACAATGGTATTCAATAGCTAACCAAATAATTCAAGCATTAAGTAAATATGAAGGTGGTCATATATTTGAAAGATTAGTGGATACTAAAAAACAAAATTGCCCTGATTATTATGATGTTATAAAAAAACCCATGTCATTTAGTTGCATAAAAGCAAAATTAAAAAAAGGTCAATATTCATCCCCTCAAGAATTTATAAGTGATGTACAGCTAGTTTTTTATAATTGTTCTATATATAATACAGCTGGTACTATTGTAGCTATTACAGGAAAAAATATTGAGGCATATTTTAATAACCAATTAATTGTTACTAGATTTAACAATTTCGTTCAAAAAGAGAAAAATATTAATGAGCATTTACAAAAAGTTGAAGAGGAAAATGAAAGATGGGCCGAAGAACATCCAAACAATGTAAAAGAAGAAAATGGTGAAAATAACAATGAGTTAAGTCAAGCATCGGGAAATCAATTGAATAATGAAATGAATAATGAACAAAATGATGAAGTAAATAATGAAGACTAAATAAAATAACAAAACAATAAGGAATGAGGGGATATATTATTAAAAAATAAATCGAGCAATTGCCACGTAATAGCAATATGCTTTAATATACAATTGTTTTTTTTTACCCATATTTTATATTGGAATAAATATGTTACTATATGCATATTAATGTATGCGTATATATCACATATATAATATTGTGTGCATTGTGAAAATTTTTTATTATTTTGAAAATTCATATTACCAGAATACTTTGGGAATTATTTTAACATTGACTATTTAAAAAAAAAAAAAGTATATTTGTAATAAATATTTACATTTTTGAAGATATACATATTGCATATAGTTATATGTATAATATTTTATTAATTTTGTTTTTATTATTACTGTATTTGTGTGTATGTTGTTTTTGATAATTTAAGTAAATAAACTTATTTTTATTGATATTTAAAAATAATTAAGTATTTAAATGGATACGCAAATAAATGAAAAAATCGATAGGTGAACGGGATAAAAAAATAAAAATAAGTGTAGAGACATAAAACAAATTTAATAGAACTAATAGGTATGTAACATTTTTTTATATTTTATAAAATATTTTAAACTGTATTAAAATGGAAAAATGTAGAGCCATTCGAAAATAGGTATTTTTCCTTCATAATATATGTACATAATTAGAAAATGTATTTTTTTTCTGTTTTAATATTCTCAAGTTATTAAAGTTCAAAGCTTAATTTGTTAACTTTTTATTTTACCACATTGGCATTTCGTATCAATTTATATTTTATTTGTTTTTTCTTTGTCATACAAAAGTTTATAAACCATGAAAGATGTATATTACTATTTTTCCATTATTTTTTTTCTGGAATTGTTTTTATGTAATTGCATATTAGCTATACCCCAAAAAACTCTTGGTAAAGGTTCACTTTCTTTAGCGTTAAACGAATTTAAAAATAATGTAGACAATAATTCTTTAAATATATTAGGAGAATTAAAAAATTCTAAGCCTTTTATAAATAAAAATTTTATACAAACAAATGAAAAAAAAGACAATGTTTTGTTATTAAAATTGTATAAACAAAACATAGCTTCTGATAAATTGTCTACTTATTATGGTAAGATAGCAATAGGTGAAAATTCAGAAAACATATTTAATGTTTTATTTGATACAGGTTCAACTGAATTTTGGGTACCTTTTAAAACTTGTAAATTTACAAAAAATAATACCCATAATAAATATGAACGTACGGGATCGTTTAAATATAAATATGACAATAAAGGGTTACCAAGTGTATTGGAGATAAATTACCTCAGTGGAAAGTTAGTAGGATTTGACGGTATGCCTACTACATATGTTTATACCTCTTTTAAATAATATATTATGATTTGTTTTTGGCCTATATTAATTTTTTTTTATTATATTACTAACTAGTCAAATGGTCATGCTAATATTATTCATAAATGAGTAAATCACTCACATGAAAATAATTATCCAAATTAATGCAAAATAAAATATTCTGTAATATGTGTCTCAACTCTGTATATATATATATATATATATATATATTCTCTTTCTCTTTGCATATAATATATGATTACATAATGGGTGATTATTTTAGGCTATGATACGGTTTACCTAGGCCCTGGCTTTGCCATTCCCCATACGAATATAGCGTTTGCCGTATGAAAAATAAACACTCTGCTTATAAAAATGCAATAAAATAATAATAAAACATCAAATCATTTGAACATGCGAAACAAAAATTATTTATTGATTATAGACAAGCATAGATATACCCGTTTTGGAAAAATTCAAATGGGTAAATATATTTGGTGGCATATATACACTGCAATATATTCCATTATTTTGTCATTAGTTTGTTTCCATTCAATTTTACTTATATACTACACCACACTATTGTTTACTCATTTATTATTTTTTTAATTAGGACGGGATAATAGGACTTGGATTCGAAAATGAAGATTCTCAAAAGCGTGGAATAAAACCCTTGTTCGACTTAAAAAAATTTTATGCTTCCCTTTCCATTTTTTATAATTTACATCTAGTTTTATTTTCATTTATCACGTAATTTTTAATGGGGTATAAAAAATTCAATATTTTTTACAAATATCTTAGTTTAGATCATTTAAAAGATGAAAAAATTTTAACAGAGAAAAATTACAAGAACATGTTTGGTTATTATATAACTAACACAGGTAAAAGGAATACCAAAATATTCTATATATTTTTGTTTATTATAAGTTATGATTTTTATTTGTATGCATCTATTCTTGTTTTGTAGGAGGATACATAACACTAGGTGGAATAGATGATCGCTTTAAAAGAAGTCCTGATGAAAAAATTATGTAAATAAAAAATATATTTCACCATTGATTCATCTTAATTATTAAAAAAAATGGTCAACCAAATGAATATATATATACATACATATGATTATACATTTTATGTATTTTGGTGGATCTTCTATTTATGCTAGTTGGAGCCCAGTTTCAACAGAGATGGGATTTTGGACAAGTTCGTATAAAAAAAAGGCTATAAATGAAAGAAGTTTCAGACGATATTATTAATTTCTTTCTTTTCAATATAATATATGTATATGTGTGTAAAATAATAATGATCATAATGGGGTGTTATCCCCTATTTCTTTTCAAAATAGTTGACATTTTAGGAATACGAAAGGAAAAACAACCATATATGAATGAAAGAAGAGATGACGAGCTAATTGTAAAATATGAAGGATTTCACGATGGAAGTAACAAATCAATAGTTGATACTGGAACATTTTTAATATATGCACCTAAAAAAACAATGGAAAATTATTTAAATGATCTGACAATAAATTCTTGTGAAGATAAACACAAATTACCATATATAATTTTTCAAATAAAATCAAAAGAAATTGAATCAATAAAAGGATTATCTGTTATTGAATTAGTTTTATCTCCTGATGATTATGTCATAGAATATATAGATGAAGTGAAATCAACAAAAGAATGTATCATAGGTATACAATCTGATGAAGACAATATAAATGGATGGACGTTAGGACAAGTTTTTTTAAAATCCTATTACACTATTTTTGATAAAGATAATTTACAGATTGGTTTTGTTCGAAATAAACAAAAATTAAATGATGAAACTTATTTAAATGAATCATTTCTAAGGGTTAGTAAAAAAAGAAATAAAAAAATGAGTTATAATGGACCACTAAAACAGTAAAAATACTGTTTTATAAGAAACAAATATCAATGTTACTTAAATATGTAGACTGTTCTAAATGAAAAAGAGCACATATTATATATGAATATAATATATTTTAGTTTTAAAAATATGATATATTTTTTGATTTAACTAGTTTAGCCTGTTTTTCATTTTTTTGGGTTTTAAAATATAAATTATACTTTTTTTTAACCCTGTTTGCACCCATATTAATCAAACGAAATGATGGGCAATTAATTACATTTGATAAATAAAAATTTTAATTAAAATGATAAAAAAAAATCGGTTGTGTCCAAGGTAAACCTATAGATGTAAAAACATGCATTTTTAAAAACTTAAGAAAAAATAATATATAGAATAAAAATTATATTAAAAAAAATATTTATAATATTAAAATGTTTTCTGTCTATGAAATGTAGAATAAGCTATATGTATATATAAGAAATATATATGCATATATAATAATAAATAAAATAATTTTGGGGTGTATATGTTTAACAAGTGAAAAAAAAAACGAAAAATGTGTAAATAAAAAAAATATTAGTTACTTTTTCTTTTTGGAAAAAGTAAATATAAAAGTGGCATCAATCGTGTGATTAAGTAGAGGAATTGGATATATAGATAACTATTATTGTATCTAGGAAACCGATGTTTATATATCATGTAAATCTCATTTTAGCATCCATCTCCTTTATTTTCATCACGATTTTGTATTTTTTTATAAATAAAGAGTGTGCATAGGCACATGCGGTTATACGCATAAACATAAAAACATATACAAAAAAAATTTGTTTAATAATGCATATATATATATTCGGAATAATAGAGTTATAAATAGTTTATAGGTTATCCAAATCTATATCTTGAATTTCTTGGTCAGCATATGATAATTCACTAACAGGTGATATATTGCCATTAATTTTTGACGGGTTTTTATCTTTTTTTTGCTGTTCCCATAAATCTTTACTTGCGTATAATTTAACATACTCTGATAAAAAACGAGTAAAAAATGATAATATATAATAAAGCATACTATTTATATAACAAACTTTTTGCAATAGCCCAAATTAACAAAAAATAATTTTTGTAGAGATAAGTGGGAATATAAATGGTCTACAAAAATGACATTGTAATACCTTTTACTTTTTCTTCATAAATAGTTTTATCTTTCATAAGTAGGGAAGCAGCATCACTGTTTAAGGGGTCAGATGGATTAGGATAGGTAAGTAATTGGGGTAAAAATACTTCAAACACGTTTACAAGACCTTAGGAGAAGAAGGAATATATAATGTTATGATAATATAAGGATATAGGGGAATAATATGCACAAATATTTATGATGTTTCTAAAATGCGTACTATATAAGGGTGTCCAGGTTTGGTTAATAACATCTAAACACACAGATCCCGATGCTTCATCAACATTAGGATGTAAGAGTTTGTTGATAAATCCAATTGAAGGAGATGCAAATGGGTAATCATCTGGCAAGGTTACATGAACTTTCCAAATTCCTCCTTCATAGGCAGCTATAATATAAAAAGAAGTAAAAAAAAATACACAACCATAAGTTATATAATATTATGGTTTATATATAATATGAAATTTAAAAAATATTAAAGAATTTGAACTTTATATATTTTATTACTTCCATTGGGGCCATGAAACATAACATCGAAATCTTGTGTACTTCCATTGTTTAATTCTAAGTCATACCCAGCCATAATACTAGAAAAAAAAAAATAAAATGTATAAAAGTGACTATTTTTGTATTGGTTTCTTTATGAGACTAAGATGATTATTATAACATAATTAAAGACACAAACATTAGAGAAAGGAAAAATTGTAAGGACATAAAAGGAGGGTAAAGGATAAATCAATATATATAGATAGGAGCATATGTAACATTCAATTTTTAACGTGATTTTAATTTTTTTTTCAAATACTAACAGCTTGGTGAAGTCACACTGTTTTCGCGTCAAAGCTGCTTGGTGATTCATTATATATCCTATGGTTGTTTATTATTATAATTATATTTTATTTCGTTGTTTTAATATTCTCTATGTATTTTATCTTATAATGTCTTGGGTTTTCCCCCTTATTACTTTAGAAGTTATGGCAATATAAAGTTATTATATCGTTTATCCTTTTTCGTTTTAATAAAATGTTAATGTATATGAATCTCTGCTCTATATTTTTGTGAATATTTCTAAAGAGGGTATTATTTTATAATTTCAATTTATATTCAATTTGCAATAGTAATATATGTGTTCCCTCTTTTTCTTATACTTCTTTCTTCTTACCAATGTTTTGAAGGGATATCCTTTAAATGCTTTACACTATAATGTTTTTACGAATATAGGAGATATGGGTAAGATTAAAGGATAATTTTTTTAATTTATAAATTATAGTATAATTGATGAAGAAAAAATATGGATCATTGATATTATATGTTATTTTAATTCTTCAATAGCACATACATTGCATATATTTATACACATTTGTATGCATGTAGAAATATATATAAAATATTATATTCACAATATAGAATTAATTATTAATATACCCTTTGGGTAGCATAAAATAAAAATTACTAAAAAAAGGGAACGAAAAAAATATTATTTAATTATGAATAATGTTTTATTTTATACTAATAATTATATATATAATATACTTTCTAATTCAATAACTGTAAAAAAATTATGTAATTAAAGTAAAAATAATCATTGAATCATAAGACCTATTTTATATTTTTATAAAAATTGGGATAGTTTGGTGATTTATTTTTAAGATATAAACTTATATACTTTTAAGTATAATTTTAATGTGTTTGTTGAAATGTATGTTATTTAGGGTTTTACAAGAATATGCTATATTATTATCAAAAGCATATTCATATCCCTTTGGGAAAGTTCTATATAGTCTTAATATATATATACACAAAAATACAATATATGTATATACCTCCTTTCTAATTATAATAATATGTTTTTAATGGTCCCTTTTTTATTTCGATTTATACATAAAATAGAAAAGGCAAACACGCACACCCAAAAAAATGAAAAAGGAAAAACTTTTCGGGAAAATTATTCTTATTAGAACTTAAAAAAACAAAAAAAATACAACGAAGCTATATTGCGTCAATTAAACAGGGGAAACATGAAATCTTATTAATTTATACTGTTGGATTGTGTATGCATGGATATATATATATATATATATATATAGAGAGATATGTTCTTATGTAATGTAGTTATAAACTATAGTAATGAAGCTAAGCAAAATACCGGCATATATGCATGCGCATGAATATATATGTATATAAACTACATGTGTATATATTAAAAACAATTTATAAACATAAGTCTTTAACTTTTAGTCATAAAATGCCTTGAAAATAATTGATATATATTTATAAAAAAAATAATAAGTTGGAATAAAAGAATAAAGGTAGTTATGATATATATGCAAAAGGAAAATACTATATCTTTAAAGCGATCTCATCAATGAGTTTTTTTACGATATTTGTGTATATAAAAAATGTGTATAAATGATAAATAAATGAACTCAGCATAAATTTATGGCGAGATTTTATTTTCTATTAAGCTTCGTCTTATTATGTTATTTTAAAAGTGATGTAAATAAAAATTACGCATATATATTATATACATATTCAGAGGAGAATCGACAAATATATCGCAGTGTATCATTGAGGAAAATAATCCAAAATAAAAATGTATAAAAAAAGAAAAAAGGGAAAAATGAAAAAAGACAATGCATTTATGTTAATATATTAATTGATGAAAATCAATAGATAAAGAAAAAAAAATATAATAAAAAATTAATAAAGTATATACATTATCATGCTAAGCATTTCTCATATTCAGTTATTATGTGTTTTTGTAAAATTCAAATAAAAGCACAGGGAGATATATTTATTCATATATTATGTGAATTTATCAGGTTTGCCACTTATTTCATAAGTTTTGAGTTTGTTACAATTTTTGTATTTGCATTGTATAAACACACACAAATGCAATATATACATGTGTATATGCACACATAAATAAATTAAATTCGAGGTAAAAAAAAATAAATAAACAAGGATATGTGGGGTGGGGGAGGAATATTTTCCACAAAAAACATAGGCATATATGCATGCTACATTGGACATAAAGATTCACATTCAAACGAAAATTATATGCATGCGCAAAAGAAAAATATATTATATTTTTTAAATTCGAAAATGAGCAAAAAAAAAAAATAAATACAATAAGATAAATTAGAAATATATTGACATTCAATTGATATTTAACATTATAGCGACATCATTATTATTACACATTTTTGAATGTGTGATAAGCATATTATTTCCTCTAAATATAATATTGTTAAATATTATTACAAGCCTTTTTTGCTATTTCATTATAAATAAGGCAATAATTAAAAAATTGAAGCATTATATATATGAATAAAAGAGTTGTTATATACCTTTAAGTATATAATATATATGTTTTATTTATTTACAAATCTATAGCTTGTTTTTAAAAAAGACTATTATTTATTATTGTAATAACTATGTGTTATATTGATATATTATTTAATAAAATATCTAGATATATTAGTTTGGCTTTTTGTGTAATCAAAAAAAAGTTTATAAGCACACATAATAAATGTAGATATATGTGTGCCTATTTGTACTTGGAGTTAAAAAAAAAATAAAAGTTATTTTATGATAAAAACAAAGGTATCATTGTATACATAAATAGATATGTGTATTGTTCGATACTTGGAAAATACAAGATGTTATGCAAATATTGTTTTGGTGTAACAAAAAAGGTATTAAACATTAACTAAAATGAAGTATATGTGTATATATATAGAAAAAATAAGAAAAATTGCAATGATAATCAATGTATGTAAATTATAATTATACAATGATATAATAAAAAATCCAAAGGCGTGATATTAGGAGGTTTCCCTCTTCACTAGTATATGCGAATAGTATACATAAAATAGTTAGGTGTATATATGTGAAAATGATTTGGTTATTGTTTCAAGAAAGGTTAAATATTTCACATTGCTTATCAATTTCAGCATTTTAAAGCTCTTCCTGTTTCGTTGAGCTCTTGAACAAAGTTTTCGGCCCTAACAAAATCAGTAGATCCATATATAATTTTTTTATTTATTTTTTCTTCCAAATCTTTTAATGCTGAAACTTCTATATAATTTCCACCACCAATAATAAATATTATACAATCTTTTATATTTTCATTTTTGATATATAAATTGTTCATTTTAGTATTTGGTGGATTTTTCGGATCAATATAAATAAATTGGTCATTTAATGCGGAGGGCTTATTTTCTATAAGCGTTTCAACTAGTTTAGTAATTTTTATTTCTCTTCTTTTAGGTAATAAATTTTTAGCTCCCTGTAATATATTAAATCCTTTATCAATAAATATATTACTATATGTATTAAACTGTTGTTTAAAGGAACTGGCATTATTAGTAGAGCTCGAAAGAACATTGCCAAATCCATTACTAGCTGTACGATTTAATTGTGAATTAACATTAATATTAATATTCATGGATTTAAAATTTTCTAATTGTTTAATAAAATAAATAGCTGATGTATCTATATTTAATTGGTTTAACTGCTGAATAAATTGATCTACGGTTTGGGGATTTAAATTTCTTTTAGCTAGGTATAAACATAAAAAAGCTCTATATTTATCATAATTATTTGCTTTTGCAGAATTGAATATATTATTCATATGCTGTATACACACTTTATCATTAGAAGATTCAAAATCAAATTCATTTTCATAAAATCGATCTAGTTCTCTTTCTTTTATTTCTTTAATTAATTCGGTTAATATATTTGTATGCATATCTAATAATCTTTTATGTTCAGCCATTTCTGGTAATATATTCATAGCAGACATCAATCCTCCTGTTATATTATCATTATTATTGGCATTTTTATCATTTTTATTTAAGTTTTTCATTTTTTCATTATATTCATTTAAACATTCACTTATATTATTTGCAACTTCTGGAAATGGTTTATTACAATTGTTTAAAAAAAATGAGTCATTATTATCAATATCATAATGCTTTGTTACCGGTTTTTCAGAACTTTGTGGTGTATTACTACCCCCACTACTCGGTACTAAATTAATTTTATTCAATTTTATATCAAAAACATCGTGAATTAATGCTTGATATGTCCAAGAATGTTGGACCATGACACTTAAATCTATATCTCTATCTGCTAATATTAGTAATGGCCTTTGTGCATTTTTTGAATTAAATATATAATTGTTTGTCGATCTTAAATTTAATAATTCATAAATATTTTTGTGTAACTTTTCTGCAATCATTTTAGAAGGATATGAATCATTTGATGAAACTCTTATAATAGGTACAACACCCAGCGTGACTATTAATGAAACTAGGCCTTCTGTTATTTTGTTCATAACATTTTGTATTAAATTATCGTCTGTTTCATGGAGTATTTTAAAGCAACGAGGCATATTTAAAGAAAATGTAGAACTAGATAAACTAATAAATTTTAAGTATCTATCTGTTATTTTCGATATATAAGAAACTACATTATTTTTTACGCACTCATTGGCAAAATATTCAAGTATCTCTTTATCTATATATGAAACAAAATTGATATAATAACTCCCATACATATTGTTTATCATATCTTTTATAACTTTATCTATATTTTCTTTATTACCTCCAATAAAATAAACGGCATTCACCTCTGGTATTGTATTTCTTTCGTTGTGTAAATTTAAATTTAATGTTACACCATGGTGCCTTAAATTGCCAATTTTTAATAAAGGGGCTAATATATTTTGGCCCTCAGAATCATATATTAAAACTTTCCATATTTTATCATGAGAATAGTATGACATATTACCACTATTATTTAGCCCATCACTATATTCATTTAAGTTCAGCATATTAATTGCGCTGTTTTTTTGTTCTTCTTGGATATTCATCGACATTGTCTCCCCATAAGCTTCTGTATGTATGTATGCATGTAATTAGTTAATTATTCAGTTTCTTAAAAAATATAACAATAATAGGGGCACCCTTTTATCATATATATATACGCATGTATATATGTTTCTTTCTTCCCCGTCCTTAATGTAATTATCCCTTTGAATGATATTACTTTAGGGGGTACAAATATTTTCACTTATGTTTCATTCAGTATGAGTCATCTTTTTATTTTGTATAGATTTTACTCTCTTTTCCCTTAATGATATTAAACAGTTTAAATATTTTATATTCTGTTTGTTTACGTTTTACAGTTCACATTACTTTATTTTTTTTATATTTGATTACTAAAATATTGTTATTATATTTTTTCATAAAACATGATAATTACCCTTATAAAAAAATTTATAATTTCAGAAAAATACGTGGATATTTTAATGACAATAATACTACTCCGTTTAATTTTTTTTTTATGCATTATTTCAATTTTATTTATGGAGTTAAACAGCCATTTTGTTTATGCATGACGGCATTGAGTTCTTGTATGTTTCTAAATGTATGAACTAATAAACACCGCATAAAATATTATATTTACATATAAATATATATACATAAAAATATTTTTTATCATATACGATGGTACTATTCTCAAAAATTGGAAAATTATTAAATTAATTTTTTTTTTTTATTTACACTATATATAATTGTATGTATATATTAACATGTATTACACTAAGCAAATGTATACAATACATATATATAAATCTTCTTAACAAGTTAGAGTTCCTCGTTTATTACATCATTCTTCTTGTAATCCTTTAATGTTACTTCGTAATATATTTTTCCAATATTTCCAATACGTATACCAATACGTCTGAAAGGGAAAAGCATTTTCATATATATAAATATTGTATTATACATTTAGGTATGTTATATATGAAAATATTTACGTTAAAAAAAAGGGGAAGAGAAGAAAAAAGAAATTCTATGGAAAAACAAAACAAGAAACATAAATAAAGGACGAAAAAAAAACTAAAGCCGATTTTCAAACCTTAATTCACCAACGCACATTCCTATTAAACCCTTGTTTAATGGAGTAACATTATGCTTCCCAACCTTTGAAAATTTTTTAAGTATTATTGAAAAAGAAGGTAAAAACATATGATAATAAGGATTTTCAAGACAGTAAACATGGGCATAGCATGATGTATAACTAAATAACGTATACATATTATTGAAAAAAAATGAATTGATATAACACACAAAATTATGAAAGCTCGTTTACTATAAATGTCTGTTCAGCGTAACCAAATTTATAACCCTGAGAAATTAGAGCATATCAAAAAAGGGGGAAACAAATATATATTATGTAAATGTGCGTAATAGAAGAAAGGGACACATATATAGCGACGCATGTATAAATATTACTGATAATACATTAGGCATAATATCTATCCCTGGAGCTACAAGTAATAATTTGTAATATATAAAGAAAATATTGATCAGGTAATATAATAATGGATAATAATTACACACAAATGTAATAAATATAGGAATAAATCATGTGTGTGAAAATAAACCTATAGGTAAATTTTTTTTTTAATTAATATTTATTTTTTATGATTTTAATGGGAATACAAAAAATATATAATTCTTACAGAATGTCCTTATATGAATTGTTGCTAGATCATTCAATTTTAAACCACATTCTACAGTTGATTTTTTCAATATACGAACACTATATTTATTTTTTATTTCATTGTCATTTAATTTGATATAAGTTTCATCATCAGATTTTACGATATATAATATAAAATAAAAGAAAAAAGAAAGATATAAAAATTTCATTCTGATAATAAATATATATATACACCAATTTATTGATATATATGTGCATATAATATTTATGTATCTAACATAATATATATTATTCTTTAAGTCTATTCGTAATTCATATGTTTAATTGTAAAGCTGCATCATTAGCATAAATTATATGATAGGTATATGATATAAGTATAATACATTTTTTTATTTTTAAAATATTACATTTTTTCTATAGCATTGCTTTTAATACGCTGATACATATTTCTATATGTGTTCGTATTTTTTAGATTTGCATAATCTTATTTATTTTTATTATTATACATTTTATTTATTTTTTTGTCGATACACATTCAAGTACACACTACATATAATTTGTATACAACAATAAGCATTTGTGCATTTATAATTTTAATGTATATATCCATTGTTAGGTGCGAAATTAATGTATAAAAGACGTATATATTTTTTTTATTTATTAGTATTTATGAACATATTCGATATATGCATGGGTAAATTGTATTTACGAAAGTTGCTCATTTAATTATTTATAAATTGCTTATAAATGAAAATTCATTTCTTGCTTGCAATAATTTTCATATTAAAATGTTATATATGTGCAAAAACAAAATATAATAGCTATGGATCGTGGATGAATTTAAAGTACCCAGGGAAAAAAGAAAGATCAAAAACCTACCGAATAAACTTAATGCATATCAATAATACAATTCCGATAGAAAATATATATAGAAAAGTGCATAATAATTCGAAGCGTAATATAATTTACAACGTAGAATACTGCAGAAATTGCTTTATAAATAGTTATTATAAAAAATCGAATATAGTAAAAGTTAAGCGCCTTAATAATTTATGGGCTAAAAAAAAAGGTGTCGGAAGTACAAAAAATGGTAGAGATAGTAATCCCAAAAATTTAGGTGTAAAAATATTAGGAAATAATTTTGCACACGCTGGTAATATTATTGTTAGGCAAAGAGGAAGGACGTTTAAACCGGGTTATGGAGTAAAACAAGGAAGAGATTTCACTTTAGTTGCAACTAAATCTGGAAAAGTTCATTTTTTTAATCGTGTAGTAAGTATTATTGATGTTAGTACCCCTAAAACAATGACGTATAAAGATGTTTATCAAGAAAATCCAACCATTCTAAGCTTATCAAAAATGTGGACTTCTGCAGCTTAGAAAAATACCATTTACATTACTAAAATAGTCACAAAGTAAAAACAATGAAAATGAAAAATAACAAATATTATAACTACGCCTATAATACATTTTATAAAACTATATCATTTGAATATATGAAATATTTATAAAAGCGCAGGGTATGCATCATTTTCGTTTGTTAATTATACATATATATATGTACGTGTGTATGTAATATATTTTTTTATGTTAAAAATAAATCTACAATTTATACTTGCATTATATGAAAACGCATTTGCTGATGTTGTATTGTTTGTAGACATTATTTTTTTATTTTGCATAATATAGATAAAATTTGTGTAAGACAAATATAAGAAAAATAAAAGCAAATTTTTTTTAAATTTATTTGTGATTAAAAGATGAATTATATAAAATATTTAATATACTTTCGAAATAAGTACATAAAAAAAATTAATATAATATTCATGTAATATTAAAAAACTTCATAAATTGGTGATAATATTTTTTTAATTTAGCTATTTTTTTAAAAAAATTATGAACAAGACATATTTTTTATTCTTTTTATTTGATAATATAAAAATAAATATACATTACAACATACAACTATAGATAAAAACCAACGAATGTATTGTTATTTAAATTCAAACTAATTTTATTCTTAAATTAAAGAAATGTATAATACGAAATGTTGTTATTCATAAACTTACAGTTTTATAAATGTATAATAAAAAAAAATAGCTTGCTTTAATATGTAGCTTGGAAATTACATAAAAAAAAAATGTGTATGGCTATTTATAGTTTTTAAATATAATAATACAATATTAATTATAAAATAAATATTTGTGGAAATCATTATTTTGGTAGTACCCATAAAAATTAATAAAAAGTATAACATTCGTATGATTCCTGACTAAGAGGAAACTATGAATAGTGTGAAACATGTATTTTATATATTGAATTGAATTTATTTTTTTTTGTAAATAGCTCATATAATTTTATTCAATAAAAAAGACAGGTAAAAATAATAATAAATAAATAAAATAGTAAGGTTAAAAAATAATAAAAATCGCTATTTTACCAACACATAAAATATTTTAATTATTGTTGTAAAAAGTTCTAACCGAAAAACGAAATAAAAATGTAACGTTCTATTTCAAGTTAATATATTTGAAATGGTTCTTTTTTAAATATAAAATAAAATTATAATTGAACAGTAATACAAATATCGTAATATATCCAAAAAGCACAAAATAATGTACACACGCGGTGGGATGAATTATGAATACGCCAATCCAATGGCGTTTAACATAAATAATAAAAATATAGAAAGTATGTCTCATGGTGGTTCTCCAACTGTTAGACCAGTTCCAATAAATTATCAAGGTTACACATCACAAAATACAAGTGTAGTTTCATTTAATAATCAAAATAATATTAATAGCAGTGATAATTCAAATTTTTATATCCAACGTTATAAGAATCCTGAAAATGCAAAATCAGCTTTGAAATATAGTACTACACAATATATACCAAAAAATAAAATAGATGAAAGAAATGAAATGATAAACATTCGTAGGCATCGTAATTATATAAATGATAATAATGGAAATATAAATAATCGTTCGAATCAGAATTCGGTTGTATTACCTGCAAATTATAGTTCATATAATAGATTGCCGATAAATTCTTATTATGCAAATGGAACAGATCATACCACCCAAAACAACGAAATTAAATTAACTTATGATAAAATTGATTCATTAAATAAGCATGAGAAGATAAACTCTATGACTACTCCCAATACTATGGGATCCAATAATCCAAGTTATGATGAAAAACTCCAGAAAACGAAAAATGTATATATTCAGGATCCACAGAAAAATAATAATTTTGAGATAAAAATGAAAAGAGATGAAAAAATTTCCAACTCGAACAAACAATATCTTATCAAAAAAGAAAACGACGAAACAATGTTATTAGATAATATAAATCATTCAAGAAATGTAATATTTGCAAAATCTCCAAAAAATAATACAAATTCTCCAATATATGATACCTTAGATACAAACAAAAAGTTAAGGATTCAAAATCAATTTGGAAACGAAAGTAGAACACCTGCAAAAAATGAAATCGAATATAAGGGAAAAAGAGAAAAAGATCTGTATAATAAAGTTAAAGGGGGTATAGAGAATAGAAAAGGTGAATATTTATATAAAGAGAATAATGATATGGAAGATACAAAAAAATTAAATACAAAAGAAGTACAAAAATATAACAATATTCCATTCAAAAATGATGAAAAAAAAAGTGAAAGGAAAATGAATATTTTAAAAAACAAAAAAGTGAATGGACAGAGTATAGACAACGATAAGAAGAAACTAGAATGTATTGTTTCCATGAATTTTAAGGAAGATGCATTTGATTTAAAAAATGGATTAAAGGCATTTAAAAACATTATTATTATTGATAGAAATAATGTGATAAAAAAATGGAATGGATATGAATGGATGAAATTAGAAAATGATTTTCATTTTTTTATTAAAGCGAGATATGATAATAAAGGGAATATATGGCTCATAAACAATTCATATGAAATCTTAAAATTAAAAAATAACAAATATAAAAAGTATGGCAATATAGCCAACGAGGAGATTGTAGACATAGGCTTTGATAAAAAAAATATTTTATGGTGTATAAATCGTAAGGGGGATTTGCTTAAATGGGACAAAACGCAATGGAAAAGAATAAAGTATTCAGGGTTTCATAAGCTAATAAGTTTAGCATTTGACATTAAGGGGAATTTATGGGGTCTTAATTCGAAGAGAATATTAGCACTTTGGAATACAAAAAATAAATGCTGGGATGAAAAAATTATTAATTCAGAACTAAAAATATCTTCTTTGGATTTTGATAAGGATGGAAAAATATGGGCAATTTCAAATAATGGCGCGTTATTAACATATGTATCTAACCAATGGATAAACTTTGGATATGTATGCTTAGATGAGTTAATTTCTATCAGCTTTAGGATGTAAAGAATTGTAAGTATGAAGGAACAAAATAGTTTTAAATAATAAAAGTTCTGTAGTATTTTGTGATAATAGTATTTTTTTCTTTGATTTTAAAATTGTAAAATATTGCAATATTTTTTAAAATTAGCACAGTTTATACATTTTTTCTGTATTTATTTTCTGTCTTTTTCATTTAATTGGGGTAAATAATTCCCTTAATCATTTTTTACATGCAGACCTGTTTAGAGGTAGATATATCAACATATTTATATACTTCACCAATAGACACAATTTGAACTATACATATTAAAATCACCAATAGCTTCTTTTAAAGCATTATAATACTCAGAATGAAATTCTTGTTTAATTTGAGAACAATATAATGGAAAAAATTATATATTATGATTATGTATATATAAGACTATAAATAGATGTGTTTTTTAATGTTACATATAAATGTAATAATAAATTGAAAATAAAAAAATTTATTTAATTCATGGAATATATTAATTGAAACAATTTATTTACGAATTAGGAAAACTCATTATTTATGCAGATGCATTTAAAGCATCATCCTTTTGTATATGTTACATTTAAATAAGAGTAATAGGTAAAAACAAATAAGAATGAAGATAAAAAATTATACAAACTTTTAAAATATGTAAAAATTAATTTAAATTTTTGGAATAAAAAAAAAAAATAAATTTAGTAAACCCGTTTAACTGGAGGTACGTATTCCATTTCATTGTTTAAAGGTTTTGTAATGACACTTCTGTATGTTGTAAAAAATTTTGATTTTTCTACATCCCTATTTGTCATCCATGTTAAGGAATGTTTCAAATAATTTTTATCATCTCTATCAGGGAAATCATCACGAGCATGTGCTCCTCTTGATTCTTTCCGGTTAATAGCAGCTAATATAGTTTGAGCTGATAAAGTTAATAAATTTTCCAGCTCTAATGTTTCTAATAAATCTGTATTCCATGTTAAAGTTTTATCATTAATATAAACATCTTTAAACTGTGAGCAAATGTCAAGTATTCCTTTATACCCTTTATCTAATAAAGGGCCTACACGAAAAACTGCTGCATGTTTTTGCATACATACTTGCATATTTTTTCTAATATTAGCTGTTTTAATAGTACCTTTATTAAATCTTATTTGATCTAATCTTTGTATTGTTTCTTCACCTATATTTGTATTAGGATTAATTTTGGGAATATTTGGTTTATCAATTTCCATAATAGTTAATGCTGCTCTTTTTCCAAATACAACAATGTCTAATAACGAATTAGCACCTAATCTATTAGCTCCATGTACGGATGCAGATGCAGCTTCACCTGCAGCATAAAGTCCTTTAACTATTATATCATCTGTCGAAGTATTTGTACATTTATCAAAATTTGCAGATTGTGTTAATACTTGAGTTTTATAATTAGTTGGTATCCCCCCCATATTATAATGAACTGTAGGCAAAACTGGTATATATTGCTTTGTTACATCTACACCTGCAAAAATTTTAGCTGTTTCCATAATACCAGGTAATCTTTCTGTTATTGTTTCATGTGGCAAATGTGTTAGATCTAGATATATATGATCTGCATTGGGACCACATCCTCGATTTTCATTTATTTCTATTGTCATAGCTCTACTTACTACATCTCGACTAGCTAAATCTTTAGCTTTTGGTGCATATCGCATCATAAATGCTTCCCCTTCTCTATTTCTCAAAATTCCTCCTTCTCCTCTACAACCTTCTGTAATTAAACACCCAGCAGGATATATACCAGTTGGATGAAATTGAACAAATTCTAAATCTTGTAAAGGCAATTTACTTCTAGCAACTATAGCATTACCGTCACCTGTACATGCATGCGCAGAAGTACAAGATAAATATGCTCTACCATACCCACCAGTTGCAATAACTGTGTGTGGTGAAAAAAATCGATGGATTTTTCCATCTGCAATATTAATACATATAACCCCAATACATTCCTCTGGATTTAACATTAATAAATCTAATACAAAATATTCAACAAAAAAAATACAATTATGTGATAACGATTGCCCATACAATGTGTGTAACATAGCGTGTCCTGTTCGATCTGCCGCAGCTGCACATCTATATGCTTGCCCTCCTTTACCGTATTTTAAACTTTGGCCACCAAAAGCCCTTTGATATATTTTCCCATCTTTTGTTCTAGAAAAGGGCAAACCAAATTCTTCTAATTCAATAACAGATTCAGGGGCTTCTTTACACATATATTGAATAGCATTTTGATCACCTAGCCAATCCGATCCTTTAATAGTATCATAAGCATGCCACCTCCAATCATCCTCAGTCATATTCCCTAAGGCAGCATTTATACCTCCTTGTGCTGCTACTGTATGAGATCGAGTTGGGAATAATTTACTTATGCATGCCACTTTATATTTATTTTTTGATAGTTCTAAAGCTGATCTCAAACCTGCGCCCCCTGCTCCTACAATGACAGCATCATAATGGTGATCTACAATATCATATGCTTTGTTTTTAGTGAACGAAAAATGGCAGTAACTGGTTCGAATAAATTTGAAGTTTCGTACCCCTCTTAAGATCATTTTCTTTATTTTATACCCTTGTTACACAATTGTTGATTTTGCAAATATTTGGATAGTTTTATTACGCCCTTTTGTTGTTTATTTTATCCTAAATTATATTATGATCAATATAAGACCTATTAATTTTGTTCAAATAACATGTAGCGAGTTAACTATATTGTGAACATAAATTATGTAGTAATGTGAAATATATTGATAACTGGCCAATCGTAGTATGGCCCTTTTTACAAAATATATGCACACACATATACATGTAAAAATAAATATATATTTCTTTCTTCTAAATGTGCAATGTTCCCACTTTTGGATTACACATGTTTTAGTATTTATTTTGTGTATGATCCATGTAGGAAGCTTATAGATTTGTTAGAATTTGATTTTCTTTTTTCACAGCTTTGTAACAAACAAATAATTTGAAAAGGGAACTATAGTATAAAACTTATAAGTATATGATATGTGTGTGTGTATAATATGCACCATATTGTTTCTATGATATATTAATGATAGTATACAAAATAAATAAAAAGAATTAATTATGTGATTTTTGTCAAAACCTTAAACAAACAAAACATTTTTCATTTTACGATATAATATTAAAATTAACACAACGGAGGGAATAATCAATAGATTTTTTTTTTTGCAAACATCATCCGTTCATATAACAATATTATTTTCCTCCATAACAAAAAATAATTATAATGTCAAAATGGATAAATAATAACAAAAATACGAAAACGGTAATAAACCAGGTAAAATATTTCAAAACACCGTAGATACCCTTCAAGTACAAAAAATTAAAAATAAAAATAAATAACAAATATATATATATATATATATTGTGTGAGCATAAAAATGATAGTATTAAGTTGGCGTTTTTAGCAACGGCCATTCAAGTGTATATAATTAGCAACCTTTAAAGGGACGACAAATATATTAAAATATTTATATGCATATGTATACATACTTACGCAGGTATAATTCGTTTTCTAAGGAATTAATATATGTTTATATATTTATGTTTTTTAATCTTATAATTTTAAAATAATATAAGGTTAAATGAAAATATTAAAATAACTTACGCGTTTTCATGCCTAATTTTATGATAAATATAAATATAATATAAAACGTGAAGTTATAGCCTATTTTGATTAGTGGCATATACATGTGCATATAAGGATGTATTTTTTTTTCAGTAATTCATAAAATGAGTTTATATAACCATTTTTTAGTCTAAATTATATGAAGAAATAGAATATAGAATACATTTATTATTTAATAAAAAATAAAAATATGCCAAAGAAAATGTTTTATAACAATTATTGTATAGTATACACATAAAAAAGATCTGAGGTATGAATTATGAACTCATAGATGGTATCATATATACACATAAATGTATATTAATATATATATGCATATACATAATTGTATTATGCTTATAGATGCATAAAAATGTTTTTTTACACTGCCTAGTTTTTACGCATATTTAATTCAAGCAATTGATTGTTGCCACATTTTTGAACTTAAAAATTTTTTACGACTATAAGTGTTATATGATATGCATAATAGTAGGGTATCAAAGAGTAAAAAATACAAGGAATAGAGAACAGACGAAAAAGCAAAAGAGAAGAAGGATGCTAAAGTTATAATGTTATGAACATGTTACACCTTTAAAGCAGACTTATTAAAATTCTAAACTATTTATTATTATTATTTCTTAAGCATAATAGGCATATTGAGAACAAAATATATGATTAAAACATTAGATTAGATAAAAATAATTTTATATGAAAATTATATGACCATTTTTATTATTAATGTACACCGTTATACATAATATGAGAAATAAATTATCTGGGGTGTTTTTTTGGGATATGGCACATATTTAACAAAATATAGGTTATGGTTACGATAAGTTGATAAATCGGGAAGTGAAAATATTTATAAAAATCGCTACAAAAATTGGGAAAATTAAGATTCATTAAGTTTCCACTTATAATAGATAGTTGTCATGAAAGGGAGGTGATATAATGAATATCGAATATATGCAATCTATACACACAGATATATTTTCTCACCATACTTTTATTTTATTCTCTTAAAAGGGTGAAAACATTTTCCCCTCCACATATTAGAAAAAAATAATAAAATGGCGAGTCAAAAGAATGGAATCTTTTCAAAGCTGGCAGGTAAATATTAGTTTATTCTAAAAAACATAAAAAATTAATATTTTTGAATTAATTTATGATTATTTGTTGATGATAAAAAAAAGGACAAAAATGCATGACCATAATTTTAGTGCTTAATTTTTGATTTGCATAAATGTGTTATAAACTTTTTGGGTAGTATATGCCAATGTAAAATGGTTATGATGAAAAACTGTGGATACACTAATTGTAGTATATCTTTGTTATTATTTTATTAACTTTTTATTTCATTACAGATATGACAATAAGCCTGTTTAAATTTCAAATGGATAACATAAATGAAGAAATCGATGAAAATATGAGTTCGCTAGAAAAAGCTATACTTTATGGGAACAGTAATTTAAAATGTCGTAAAATGGTATTTATAAAAGATATAATAAAACTATTAAATGATATAGACTATGAAGATTTTCAAAAAGATATATATCCACTATTAGTAAAATTATGTGAAGAAAATAGTGAAATAAAATATGAAGTTTGTAATAAAATAGGGGATTTGTGTGCATATATATTACAGAATAATAATGATGGTTGTAGTAGTGTAATAACTTTATTATTTCCAATTATTGAAAAATTTATAATTAATTATGAAAATCATAAAAATATATTAAGATATATATTGAAATCGTTATTGATATTATCAACACATGTTAATGTGAAAACTCGAAAAAAACAAGTATTTCCATTTCTTATATATCTAATATGTAATGACCCCTATATGCAGATCGGATTTATTCTGTTAATTAAAATGTGTTATATTTTTGATAGAGATAATATAGCTATATATAAGGTTTTGATTCCTTTTATAGAAAAGCGTTGTATAAGTAATAGCATTGAATGGAAAATATTGATATCGTCTTATTTTTTTAATATTTGTAAAATGTTGGATGAAAGTAATTTTATAAGAAACCAAATTTTTATTTTTAAGTATTTATGTAATGATGAATATGATACAATAAAAATTATTAACATTTTTAATTGTACTCATTTATCATCTATATATTCAAAAAATTTGTTTTTTAATTTCTTTCTTCCTATATTTAATAATTTTCTAAAAAATAATAATCTCTATGTTTTTTACTACTCTTTAATAAATCTGCTATTATTTTTATGTATATTTGAAGATATCAATATAATTCATCCATTTTATATTCGAAAATTGATTTTTTTTTTCAACAATTTGTTTTCTTCACACCTATTTACTCTGAATTATTTGAATGAAATGGCCAAGAAAAAGACAAACTATATTTTTCTCGACAATACTGACGGGGTATATGATGACTCAAATTCAGCACAAATTTGGAATAGAGATGAAAAAAGAGGCGACACACCATCATATTCATTAAATGAAACTGATATGGTTGCTGAATTTCAAAATTCTAAAAGTGAAAAAAACAATGAGCCCACTATACAAAATAGCATTTCAAATGAATTAAAATATTATGATCATTATTTAAACGAAGATATGTGTAAAGAAAACCAGCAAAATATAGATGACTTGATTGAAAATGACACAACTAGAAAAATATGTAACGATGAACAAAATTTAAGTACTACTGGGTATGATATTATAACCCCTATAGATGAAAAGGGATTGTGGATAGAAGAAAAAAAAAATACACATACAAATCCTCAAACACACGAGCTAGAACAAAACAAATCCGATATAAATATTTATAATGAAGGTGATGAGCATTATGGAGTAGCCATTGTGGGTAAGCCAAATGAAGTTGAATCAGTTGGGGAATCAAAAAATGAGAAATTTTCTAGTGAATATGAAATGTTAAATAAGAAGAAACTTGAAAAAGCTTTACTTTCATCAGAAATTTCAGAATTAGAATGCTCATCTCTCCAAGAATCATCAAATGAAATTATATATGATGAAAATATTTATATTTTTATGAATAATGAATTAATAAATGATTTAATTATTAAAAATCATCATTTTTGTTCTAGTATAAGTCAATTTTTCAAAACACATGGTAATGATTATTATAAAAATGGTAATAGTGACAAATATTTTGGTCGAAACATAATAAATTTAATGAAAAAAAACAGTGATGATATTTTAGAAAATAAAATAAGTGGAGAAACAATTGAAAGTGAAGAATTCGAAAAAGATGAAGAAAATTATTTTATCAACTTAAATGAGAAAGACATAAAATACATCGATAATATATTTAATCATGATGATAATATTGATATATTACAAATTAAAGGGTGTTATTATAGTGAATTAGAAATAATAAAAAATGATATAATATATGGAAAAATGCTCTTAAAGCAAAAAAGGAAGATACACAAAATTAACAATAATAATATGTACGATAGCAGTGATAATATAACTTTTGATATAGATTATGAAGATATATATACTATTGAAGGTGTTGATATCGATTCTTTAAAAAAATTGTTTTTGTTTGATACTCCAAATAATGTGATTGTTTCATATAATATAAATGCGGTATATATTACTGCTCTTCATATACCTGGGTTAATTTTAATATTAAAAGAATATTTTTTTCGATTTTTTTCACATGTGTTTTTTTTCATATGCACATACCCATATTATTTTGTAAGAAAAACAATAGCATCATTGTTTTATGATATCCTCAGTAATTTGATGGAATCACCATTTTTTAAAATAAATACAGATAAATTGTATGAGGACAGAATAAATATGAAAAAGCAAAAAAAATTCTTAAAAATAAATAAAAAAATCGAGGAAACAGCTAAAAAAAAATTAAAGGAAGAATGCCCTGATGATATAGAAAAGGAAGAAAATGATGATAATAATTATGAAAGTGAAAATTCTACTAAACAGTCTAATTTATATACACACAAAGAGGATAATATAAAATATCAGGATATAAACCATATTTATAAAAAGGAACACCCTGAAACAGCACAAGCATTTAACAATGACAATTCGGCATATAATAATATGAAGCCCATACAAAATGATAGTTTTGCAACAAGTGACAAAAGCTGTGAAAATTCTGAGGAGCATATCAATAGTTGTATTGTGGAAAAAGATGAGGAGGAATTAGAAAATGAGAAAAATAAATTACGTGATGAAACATGGGATATGATATATTCTAATAATAGTAACACTAATGATAGTCATCATAGCCTTGATCAAGACCATGCAAAACATATTGCAACAGATACAATAGATCAATACAAAGAGGAAGAAAATAATATTAAATTAAAAAACGTAACAAACGATACACAAAGTTATAGCAAAAAATGGAGCTATGATAAAATGATAAAAAAGATTCAAAATAAAATAAACAGTGATTTGTATGCAAATAACTTTTTTATTAACGAAGAAAATGAGAATTTTTTTTTTTATAAAAATTTTCTTGGCAAGTATGAAATGATGTATATAAAATATATTCAAAAGTTTAAGAAATATTATTCTGATAATTCTCCGTTGTATTTTTTCCATTTTTTTATTTACTACTTTTTAAATGATTCAAATGTATTAGTTAAAAAGGCTATTTTAAAAAATTATGATAAAATTATAGAATTTTTTCCTAATAATACTCAAAAAGTTTTTATAAAATACTTGTCTGATGTACTAAATTTCAAAACATTGAATTATTCTTTACGCAAAAAAGTTTCAAAAATTGTTTTTAAAATTCTATCCAAAATTAATGATGCAAAGATTGTTAGAAATTGTCTTTTCCCCATTTTTATGCGGTACGTTTTTTTCTTTATTCACTGAATATGTATGCATTCAAATTTTCGATTTATTTTTATTTCAGTTATTTGCCACCCTTTTTGGGCAAGTTGATTAAATGACAAGACTATGTATATTTTGCATCTATTTGTTTAAATTAATTTTATTTTATTCATTTTCGTATGCATATTTCCCCTTATGCAGGCTATGTAAAGATGAAGCTGCAATAATACGTACCTACACCTCGAGTTACTTTTATTTATTCATAAAAAAGGGATGCCCTCGCATATAGTATAATTTTAATAAAACAAAGCGTATTATATAGTTTGCCATGCTTATAAAATAAATCGTTTCTATAGTCCATTTATGTTGTGAAATAGAATTTCCATGTATAATCGTTAATTACATGCTATATATGTATAACACTATTATAATTTCCCCCCTTTTAATAGCAATTTTTTTAAGAATGGAGGTGATATATTACCATTGAAGGATTACAAAAAGGGTTAGCTTATTAAAAAGAGATAATCATGCTATCGTTTTTTCATTTTTTATATCATTTTCATGATATCTGCTATATTTTTCAATAGTTTTTACTAAGCATATAATTTTTTTCCTATTACATGCCTATTTTTCAGATATAATATTAACGAATTCAGAAAATGATGAATTAAGAAGTTTCCACTTCATAAGCGGAGAGGAAATACATGTATTAAAAACAGTTATAACCACATTTTACAAGTAAAAAAAAATCATAAAAAAACAAAATTTAATTACACTTTCTGGTTCAAAAAAGGATAAACTCAAAATGCATGATATATATATCACTCTTTTGTATTTCTTAGGAGTAACCGTTTTTATGATAGACAGGTCTTCATAAAAATATGCGATAGCATAATTAAGTAATGTTAAAAAATCTATAATAAAAAATATATTATGAATGTGGGTGTATGTTTACTATTGCCCATAGCCTTTGTTCATTTTTTATTATTTATATATGAATTCCCCTTTTTTTCAGTGAATGCCCAAAGAATTTGTTTTTACTATATTTTTTGAAACCCTTTATGAACTTATCTGATGATAAAGTTCATGTTGTGCGAATGACGTGGGAAAATTGCGTTTGTTCGCAAATACAGAAAAGAGGATATATACTAAGCGTCCCAAGCGTAAGAAATTGCACAGTTATCATGGCACATTTGTACTTATACACTTGCTCATTTCCTATTTATTATATCTACAGTATTGCACTTGATTTTATTCGTCACCGAATTTGTAAGCTTATTAGCGTAGTTTCATTTTTCAAACTATTTTTTTCGATTTTTTTTCAGGTTTTAGAAAAATTAAATAAATTAAATGAGGAACATAATATAAATGGTATAGAACCAATTATAGATTATGACGTTAACAAATATAATAGCATATCCATTGAAACACTCGATCTTGATGATCTTGATTCATAAAAAATATTATTTACGTGAATATAATATCATGTTGTATACACATAAAGAAAGATACATAAAGTAACATTTGTTTGTGTTTTTTATTTGTTTTCGTCTTTTTGTTTTTTTGTGTCATTTCGTTTATACCTAATAATATAAATAAATTATTTATTTGATATAAGAAACTCGAATTAGTAAATTAAAACAGGAACATCAATTAATTATTCTCTTAAATATTTGCTCAAGCAGTTTTAAATTTATTTTAATTATGCTTATAAAGTAGGTATTTTATCCTTGGCAATTTATTTTAATTTGTTTTCTTAATAGTCCCCATTTTCACCTTAAACCCTTAAAAAATATCCACACACATATTATGTGTGTATCTTTTATGTAAATGAGAAATCTTTATACATATTCAAATGCGAAATAAAATTTTATTTTATTTGGGATAAGCTTTTATTAAAATGATATGATTTTGATTTTTAATATGCCTAAATATTTCATCAACATATGCAATATTTCTTAAATGGTTTAGTAATAAATGGATTTTTGCATAAGTTTGTAAAGAATATTTTGTTTGATTAATTTTTTGAAACTCTGTGAAATTTGTATATTTATCACTTATTTCTGAATTTGGTTGTGTTTTATTCCCATCTTTAAAACTTGAATTATTATTATCATGATCACCATTTTGCTTATCAGTATTTTCCTTTGTACTAATATCAGCGTTGCATATTAAAAGGATATCTACAGGGGTACTATTTAGAAGATAATTTTTAATTTGATTAATTTTACGATCCATATCATGTGTTTCACAATTATGATATATTTGGATTTTTTTTGTTTTAACTGATGGATCTATGTTATAATAAGGGATTTTTTTTTTATAATTCCCTATATTTAAATTAAGTCCCAAATATGGCGATTTACCCTCTTTATCAATATATATGTTTGATGATATGTTACTGGGCATATCTTCTATAATAACTTTATTAGTTGTAATTTCTCCATACTTGTTTGATTTTGAAATATTTTCTTTTTCTTCTGCATTTGTGTTTTTCCGCTCTGTCTTTCGTTCGCCATAACAATTTTTTTTAACAAACGAATAATCATTAATTTTTTTTTTTAGCTCACCATTATTAGTATTATATTCCCTAATTAAAGTATATATTTTATCTTTTTTTAAAAATTGTAATAAAATATATTTTGGATTTACATTATAATAAAATATTAACTTTAGAAAGTTTCCTTTTTCGATAAAGGGCATCCTTATTCTAGCATTGGGATCCTTTAAAAGGGAAAAAGTTATGTTTGGAATAAAAATAATGTAATTTAATAAAATTACAAATAATGTCAAATTATATGAAAAAAAATACAAATTTTTTATTTTGTTTATTTTACGGTTATCATAATATTTTCTTAGTCGCGGTATATATTTTTTTTTATATTAAAAATAAATTTCCAGGAAATTTAATATATGCATACATCCAATATTGTTCCATTAAATTTACAGAAGATTGTTAACACATTTAAATTTGATAAATAAAAAAATGTTTATTTGTTTTCATAATATTTCTTACACATATTATTTATAATGTAAAAATAAAATTTTCCAAATTTGTAAAATATATATAATTTTATGGAAATACACAACAAAAAAGTGAGAATATAATACACGAAATAATAGCTCACTTAATTATTAAATATTGCTTATGGTACTAGATATAAAAAATAATATAAAAAGAATGATAATAATATGTGATGTAATTAATAAGTACAAAATCGAAAAGTGATAAAACAAAAATAGTAGTGAAATATCATATATTACCCCATCTCATCACTTAAAATACAAAAAAAAATATTAATATATTAGAAGATACATATGTCATAAAGGCAATAAAAAGGATTGCTAATACATACTTAGGGTAAACTAATCAGAAAAAATATAATTAAGAATAATTCGATGTGTGTACATTTTCCATACTAACGGAAATGATATACATACCCGCACACATATATATATGAATAAAAATGTTTGCATGCTCACAATAAATAAAAGATACTTGTGAATTACAATATATATTTGCTTTAAAAGGTAACGAAAATAGCTTAATAGTAATGTAAAGACAAATAAATTATACCAGAAGACCAAAGAGTTTCGATATAAATATTGCAAACAATTTATAGCATATTCATAAGAAATATCTTAGTTATTGTGTATTTTGTATATGATTATATATAGGTATATGTAAATGTAAAATAAATCAAAAATATTTTTGCTAAGGGAAAGGTAAACTTATACATGCGTATATGCATGCTTATATGCAGGTAAGCACATAACTAAAAAGAAAAAAAAATGGGATTAGTATTCTCCTCAATATTTTCTCGTTTATTTTCGAATAAAGAAATAAGAATATTAATATTAGGTTTAGATAATGCTGGAAAGACAACCATATTGAATAGACTACAATTAGGCGATATAGTTCAGACAATACCAACAATAGGATTTAATGTAGAAACAGTGAATTATAAAAATTTAAAATTACAAGTGTGGGATTTGGGGGGACAATCCTCTATTAGGCCATATTGGAGATGTTATTATAAAAATACGAATGCCATTATTTATGTTATTGATAGTTCAGATGATGAAAGGATATTTAATACAAAATACGAAATAAATACGATTTTAAAGGAACCAGATTTAGAAGGTGTTTTGTTAGTTATATTAGCAAACAAGCAGGATGTAAAGAATTGCCTTCCCATATCACAAATATCAAAAGATTTAAATTTAACAACAATAAGGGATAGACAATGGGCGATTTTTGGTACTAGTGCTACGAAAAATGAGGGGATTACAGAGGCTTTGGATTGGCTTGTTGGCAATTTAAAATAATTTGTACATTTATATATGTATGTATTAGCGCGCAGTGTGTTTTTATAAAAATTGGATTTTATTATTTGGGTGTATAAACCTAAGAGCATGTAAATCCTGCAATTGGTACATATATTTTACACTTTGGGGAAATTTGAGTTTTTATTTTTGAATTTATACTTTTAATTTATAATAATATTTGTGTAAAAAAATATTTATTATTATTCTTATTTATTTTGTTACATATGACACATTTTTTTCTTAAACTATTAAATACTGTTGTTTGGTATTTGTATGTATATATATATGCATGCGTAATTATATGCGGAATTACTATTTTAATTTTTTTTTAGTTTTTGTTTTGATTATAAATTCTTCGATAATATTGGAATGTATTTTTTGTTTAACAATTCGGATTGTTTCATATTTTTTATATTCCATATATTATTTATTTTGTATATATTAAAAAACTTCGAACAAATTTTATAAGGTATGTGTATAAATACGTCATTACCTTTCATTTACTAAGCTGAAAAATATATGTAAATATAAGAAATTTTTCCAGGTTAAATAGTTTATAATAAAGATAATTTATTTTAAAAAATGTAGAACTATTTTTTTTTGTGAATACTTTGGGTTTATTTCTTAAAAAATAAATATTCCCCTTTTTATTCGATTTATTGGGGTCTCATTATTTTACCGTTTTAACCATAAAATAATATGAACACATCATGAAACGAGCCAACAATTTGAAGCATACAATTTTTTTGCAAAATTTACGATAGTAAGTTTATATATGGGAAAATAATTGCATAATTGTTCTTAAATAATGTAGTTTTCCAAATGAAATTGATTTTGTTTGATATAAGCAGTACAGTTGGACATGTGGCATATATGAATATATATATATGTATGTGAATTTTATTTTAAAAATATATCCCTCCTTTTTTTTCGTTTCCCCAAAGCTTTAACACATCACTTATTAAATCAAAGATAGATGTACTTGAGAATTATGCGAAAAAAAATCAGTTACACAAACTGAGAATGGATCATCTATTTGAAGTGTTTAAATTGTATGTCCCTATTTTAATGATAGCAATAATAATGGAAATAATAGCATTGAATAATTATAAGATTGGGAAATTTAACCTTTTTTTAGGTCAAAGACTGAGGAAGATTATAAATTGTCTCTGCACTTATTAAATGTTTACTATAACTTTGGTAGAAATTTAAATACACAACACGATGTAAATCTATTTTTTGCATTAATTTTAAGGACAAATCAGCTAAATGAAGCAAAAGATGTAATATATAATTAAAAAGGAAATATGTAGTATTTTAAGGAATAAACATTTTTTATATTTATCATTTATTTAAATTTATTGCTGTTAACATATTATTTTTACTCATTATTTTTGAAGCTTTTGAAATATTTCAATGGATGGTTATTATGCCCGCCCTCTAACAAATATATATTATTATGTATGGAGGAATTTTTTAAAAAAAAACAATATTATGATGTCAGGGAAATTTTTTCCTTTATTAGACAAAATAGGTGATATATTTTTTTAAGAAGAAAGAAACAAAGAAATATATGCTTATAAATATATCCATATTATTAAATATATATGTGTGTGTATGAATATATGGTTTCATTATTTTCATTTTTATTAGCCAAATACAATTGGAGAGTTCCTTCTATACAATAACAATCAAATCCATGATAATGTTGGAAAAAAACGCCATTGAAGAAGCAATGATAGTAAAACAAAGAGATGAACTACGAATATATATTCCTCTAAATTTTTCAGCATAAATTAATAATTTTTAACTTGCATATCATTTTATTTTTTTTCTTTGCTACACTCAGATTTACGACGATTCCTATAACATGTCCATATATTTAATAAATGAAATTCACAATTTATTATTAGGTTAAAAAGATATTAAATATTATAATTTTGTCCACGTTATTAGCTACATACTTACAAATCAGAGTGTTGTATGCCCATATGTATATATATTTATATGTTGCTGTTTATATATGCATATATATATAATTCTTTACCCACCTATCAGAGAACAACTTATATAATTATTATCACGAGAAATCGGAGAAACCAGAGGTAATAAATATTTAATGCATTTATAAAATGAAAATTATTTAGTTTTACTATATATATATACAAATTCATAAATGGGCATTTGATTTATTTTCCGTTTTTCTTTTTTTAATTCAGAATTTAGAAAAATTGGACATTTATGAAAAGAACATCAAAACAATTATTGTAATATAAAAATAAAAAACACAACAAATGAGGAAATAATTGTGAAAAATCTCAATATATACTTATGCTTATTTAATATTTTAGTATTTCTTTACATAAGCATTGTACCCCATATCTTAGTTCCGTTCATGTAATTGGTTTTTCTCCATAATTTCACTATACTTATAGATACGAATGATAAATGAATCAATAAAAAATCGAAGATACATAAAACTGTCTTCCAAAAGTTTGAGTTTGCTTGCTTGGACAAATATGTACTTTGATCTAAAGGATATAATTGCGTAATATATATTTAGCAAATTAAATACAAACAAAAGGATATGGAAATAAAAAGAAAGAATATAAATGTGTATTTCTTTATTAATCTTTCGAATTTATAGATCAAATGTTTTTTATATTTAAATTGATTTTTTAGGAAATCAAATCATGATCTAATAGATATCAAGGAATGTAACGGATGGCTGGATATTTTAAAACTATCGTGCTTGTACAACCAAATATCCGAATGGTACATATATATATCTTTTGTTTAGAATTAGTGCATATAAATTGCTAATAAATGCAAATAACACACACATATATAGGGTATATTTGGATATATAAGGACTCATATTAATGCAATTTTCAATATGGGGATATATATGTGCAAATACCCCAATGAAAAAAGAGGAAGTTATTATATCATGTTTTTAACCCGATTAATTATTTTTTTTTTAGTTACAGCAGTTATTTTTCAGAAAAGTTTAAAGATGCATTAAAGGATATGAAAGATGATGAAGATGCTGCTAAGGTATAGATGGAAAAGAAGATATATTTATTTTTAATATTTTAAAATGATACTTTGAAATTATTAATGATTATTTGTTTTATTATTGCAGGCATTGGAATATATCACCACTTATTTTGGAGATGAATCTTAGAAAAATGACACTTTCTTAAAGTTATGCAAATATAAGGACTTTTTTATCCAAGTTTTAAAAAAGTATATTAATTTTAAATATTTTTCCCTTGTAAATTTTATGGTACTTACGTTTATAAAAGTAATTAAACTTAGTAGCCTGCATATACAACATTGGTTGTACATATTAAAATAAAGAATAATAAATTATATATAGTTTAAATGAACTATTTCATTTGATGTTTATTTATCCCATTTTTTTTGTTCATTATATTTTGTTTTCCCTTTATTTCTCTTTCATTTTTTTTGTAATTTCTTTAAAATATGTTTTTTTTTATAAAACAAATATATTATACAATTAGAATAAAATATCATAAATATATTTTTTTATATAATATATCTTTGAGCATATTGTGGATATAAACGTTCCACACATCTGAGTAATATTTAAAATTATTACAACATCGTAAAATTAGCAATAACTGCTTCAAAAATATATTTGGGATTTTATTATATTGTTTAAAGTATATCTTTTAAAATAGTTAAAAAAATTAATAAATAAATTAAAGAATATTATTATTAGATTTAATTAAATATACCGAAAAATATATAAAAAATATAATAACGATATTACAATATTTATTACATAAAAGCTATGTAGAAATAATAAAACCACATTCTATATATTAAAAATAAAATAAATAAATATGCTCCATATATATGTATGCACATAAAGTGTATAATATAATTGTGCGGCCTTAATATATTATTAAAAAATAAGTATAACCATATTTGTGACGGTAACATAAGTTATATATGCTTATTTATTATATATATATATGTATATAATAATTATCATTGTAAATGATATATTTTTTTTTAATTACAAAATAATTTAATCTTAAAAATATTTTATCTTATTATGATGGAAAAATAAAGTAAAATATATAACATAAATGTAAAAAATTGTAGCTTATTAGAATAAGTAAAAAATAATAAAATTAAATAATAAGGATATCCGAATAAATATGGATAACAAATGTAAATACATACAAAAAATTGTAAAATTTACAAGAATGGGTACAAATATCATACGTACAATTGTAATATAAAGAATACAATTAAATATGAAATATAATCGTGCCATTTTTGAAAAATTCCAATTTTTCATACGAATAAACCTAATAATATATTATACATAACGAAAAAAATACATATAATATATTATTATGGCATTAAAATATATTTTAGTAATTATTTAATGCTCATGAGCCATGCCATTTTTTAATTTTAATGAAATTCATATTTTTTTTCATTACAAATTTTATTTGTGATTTATATTTTTAGATTGTGTTAAGTTGATCGAATTGTAAATAATTTTTCCCTTACATTAATTTTACTTTTCTCTTCATTTTTTTTCAAAGCCAGAAATATATTTTGAAATGAGTATATTATAAAATTGGAGAGCAATTTATTCACCTTATATATATATGTATATATTATATACGTACATTTATGTACCTGCATTTATATGTATATATTATATACGTACATTTATATACTTACATTTATATATATACGCTTATTGAATACGCTTCATATACATATCTGTGTATATATATTCACAATATTTTATTCCCCTCCCCTTTCCCTTTTTGTACCTCGGATATTATCTTAAAGGGGGAAAGTGGATCAAAAAATCGAAATAAACATGATTTTATATCCAAATAAATACTTACTATCCGGCACGTTAAAATGTATGCTGGCAGCCCACATATATAAATTGCCGGTAGAGCTAAGTGATGATTTTTTTTTCACTCGTACATTTGAAGTTGAGAAAAGTTTAGTAGTAAATAAGAGGCCACTGCTTATTTATGAAAACAAATTTGTAAGTTCCACAAATGCAATATGTTTTTTATTGCATCGATTAAGAAATAAAGGTATAAACGTAAAAAGTTTAGATGACAAACTACGTTTATATTTGACATGGATCGAATGGAGTGATGTATTAGAAAAAAACATTGAGCGCTTGAATAAAAAAAAAATAATTGAAAGTTTAGATTTGTTAGAGTCTTATTTGAGCGAGAATATTAACAAGGAGTTTATATGTGATGGAGCTGAGGAAATCAAAAGAGAGGATGGATGCGATGAAACAGATCAAAGCCAAGAAAATGGTACGTGTGGAATTACATTAGCAGATATCTATGTATACACATCTTTGAAATATTCGAATATTGTTATATGCAATGAAAGTTGGTCACATATAAACAGCTATGTAGAAAGGATAAATAATTTAGAAGATGTACAAAAAGTAATAGAAACAGTTGAAAAGGTTCATAAATTAAAAAATATATATAGTTTATTTATATCAAAAATTTGTGAAAAAAATATTAATGATCATGTAAAAAATGAGAATTTTTATATAACTACTGCTATTAATTATGTAAATGGTGACCCACATATAGGTCATGCATACGAAATCGTATTAGCTGACACAATAGCTAGATATCACAGAAATTTAGGAAGAGATTTGTTTTTTACAACCGGTGCAGATGAGCATGGATTAAAGATAGCAAATCAAGCAGCAAGAAATAATATAACACCACAAGAGTTATGTGACCAAAATGTAATAAAATTTAAAAAATTAAATAAAGATTTACATACCACAGAAGATTATTATGTTCGAACAACTGCAGAAATTCATAAAAATATTGCACAATCTATATGGACACAATGCATGGAAAATGGTGATATATATTTGGGTGAATATGAAGGATGGTATAATGTTCGAGAAGAGACATATATACCCGAAAATGAAGCTAAATTAATGAATTATATGGACCCATTAAATAATGTAAAACTAGAAAAAATGAAAGAACCGTCGTATTTTTTTAGGATGTCTAAATATCAAGATAGATTATTACAACATATACATGATAACCCAGATTTTATACAACCAGAAAAGAATAGAAATGAAATATTACAACGATTAAAAGAACCATTAGAAGATTTGTCTTGTAGTAGGACAAAATTCAGTTGGGGTATTCCTGTCCCAAATGATCCAAAGCATGTAATGTATGTATGGATGGATGCATTAATAAATTACTATTCGAATTGCTTTATAAATAACCAAGAAAGAATGAAATATTGGCCAGCAGATATTCATATAATAGGAAAAGATATTGTTTGGTTTCATGCAGTAATTTTCCCAACAATTTTAATGTCTATAAATATAGAATTACCTAAGTGTATATTTTCACATGGTTTTGTATTAGCTGGTGATGGTAAAAAAATGTCAAAATCTTTAAAAAATGTGATTGATCCAAAAGAAATTATAGAAGCATATGGATCAGATGCATTTAGATTTCATGTAGTAAAAGAATCTAAAAGAGGATATGATATGAGATTTGATGTAGATAATTTAGTTGATATGTGTAACTCTGATTTAGCTGATACGATAGGAAATTTAGTACAACGAACATTGTCGCTTTGCTTTTTATCAAATAATGCAAAAATCCCACCTTTATATGATGATATAGATGTTGAATTACCATTCTGTATGCTCCATTTTATTAACAGAATAGAATATTATATGAAAAATTTTCATATTCATAAATTCTGTGAGAAAACAGTAAATGTTTGTAAAGATTTAAATAAGTTTTTAACCGATTTAGCCCCATGGAAATATAAAAAAGAATCGGAACAAAATAAAAAATTACATATCATAAGATTAATGTTAGAATCTATTTATTTTATTGCACATTACATAGATATAGTTGTCCCAATGATAGCATCACAAATATTTAGCCAATTAAATACACCGAAAAAGAAAATTGTGGATTTAAATCCATGGCTAAACAATTTGGAAGAAGGTGTAATAATTAATAACGATCATGTTTTATTTAAAAAATTTGAAGTAGAAAGTGTTAAGATAAAAATACAAAAAGTTATTATGAAATTATCTAAAGTTATTAAAGTTATAGAACATGGAGAATTAAAAAATTCAACCCTTTATGAAATTGAAACAGATGACGGAAAATATATAGCTCTTCTAAATTTACCACATAATGAAAGTCACATTAATACATTAACAGTAGCTATTATGAATATAAAACCTCTTACCATAAATAATATAACAGTAACTTCTATCATTCCACATGTACATAAAGAAATTTTTAAATTTAGCCCAGATGAAAACATACCCGTTGGTACTTTAATACATGCCAAAAATTATAAAACTTTAGTTAAACAAAGAGATAATTTGACAAAAAAAGAGATTAACTCATTACAGCTCTCAATAATTAATAATAATTGTTTTTATGAAAAAAATGTCCCCTTAGTTTTCGGTTCCTCTGACAACCCATTTTACCATGCAACTCAAACCTCAGGCACCCTCAATTTTTTTAGCTAATTTATAGTCACTTAATGTGGTTATCCTACATATACCTTGATGGTGTTTATGCATATTTGTTTATATACCCTTTTATATGTTGGTCGACATTTTTCTTATTTTCTCTTTTTTACCTTTTTGTTTTAAATACCTATCCTTTTCAATATACGCGGATAGAGTCATTGAGCTTTAGCTTTATCTGCATAATTCGTTTTAAATTTTTATATATGCATGATAAATAATCTTAGAATATTAAATAATACATCATTTTCAATATATATACAAAAAAACTTTTCTTAGTTTTTCGTTCTTATGCATAGATAAATCGTGCATATAGATATATATATGTAAAAATATTTATTTATATTTAATTAATATTGTCGTATTTTTACAATATATGCACCATTGTGGGCATAAAAAATAATATAAGTCAGGTCATATCAATTTCTAATTTTTAAACGAATCGAGTAATATGCTCTTAGCAGTTCTAATACCTCACAATATATATTTGAATATGAACAAAACATGACACATAGATTACAACTCCTCTTTAAAATATTTATGTTTTTTATTACTTCTTAAATGCTTTAATTTTTCATTTTATAAATTAAGTGATTTTACACCGAATTATTTGGTTCGTTTTATAATTATATCTATATTCACAACAAACATGTAAAACCCTTTAAACAAATAGATCAACACATAAACATTAATGCATAGGAATAATTGCATATGGATAAATCGAATTTTATGTAACTTGAAAAATAATAAGCATAATGAAAAGGTTTAAAAAATGGACTTAACTACATGCAGCAGCTAATTATTTGATTATCTCCATAAGTGCAACAGTAATATAAGAAGATTTAGGTAAAGAGCAAGTTAAAAAAATTGACGACATATCTTGATAATTTGGTATTTCTTTAATTAAATGCTCATGGTATAAACTGCTGTTAGTAAAAACAATATCCTGGTCAACTTGTTGGTCAATCTCTTCATTTTTATGATTCATCAAATTATACAAGTCGCCTTTTATTATTGGTATTGTGTTTTTCTTTGTTAAGTCCGCTTTAATAAAAACGGAATGAAGATTAGATGGCTTGACTACAATTTTTCTATACCCTCCTGATGCATTAAATAAATATTTGTCTGATTTAAAATGATCAAATGATAATTCAAAAGAACCTAAAACTTTTTTATATTCATCAATTAAGTTAGAAGGGAAAAGTGTATTTTTATCACCGGGGAGAGGTAAAACGGCATCGTAAATATTATATTGGGAAATATTTTCTTCTGTTATTATAATTATTTTGTTTTCATCAAAATCAATTTCATTATTTGAAAATGAATCATTTAGTTTTCTCTCAGGATAATTTGTTTCTGATTCGTTCATACTGTCGTTTGAGTAGTCTGAATTTACTTCATCATGACTCTTTAATTCAGTTTCATAATTGCCTTTATGGGGTACTTGAACTAAATCGCCTATCACAACTTTAAATCCAAATTTGTTCATTCTGATATTAACTAAAATATTAAAAATTAAACTTTGTGTTGCATGTATAAACAACGAAAATATATCTTTTGGTATATTTATAAATGCGTTTTTAAAATTGTGACTATTTTTTAATGACCCTAATATAATTTTTTCAACATAAGAATTGTTTGATATTGAATTTATTATTTCTTCTATTTCATTAGGTATTATATTTTTTTCGTTTTGTTTTTTGTTAAGAAAACGATTTGAATAATCATTATTTTTCTGCCACTTTTTTTTTTTTTTTTCGAAATTGTTTTCATTTTTTATTGCTGCTACTTTTATTGCTTTGTCTGAATTTGAGTTCAGAATTTGAGTTTCGTTGTCTGGTTTTAGACCTGAGTTCGGATCAGTGGGTCCTATTTCATTTAGTTCGGCATTTGATCTATCATCTCCATTTATATTTACATTTTCATTCTCACTTTTATGGATAATATTGTTAGATTGAATAAATTCTTTCTCCACCTTATCCAGATAGTTCATTAATACCTTCTTTTTCTCAGGATCCAAATCTGTATTCTCAATGATAAGAAAAAGAGCTTGCTTGTAGTTTTTTTTTAAAATAGAAATACCAATTTGATAGTTTTTAACTTTTTTACTACCAAATCTTTGATGGCCATAATAATTAATAAAGCCAAAATTTTTTAAAATTTCAAAAAGGTTATGAAATCTTATTTTTTCATCTTCATTATTATTTACTCCCCTAATTAAAATTTTGAAAAAATTTCCTTTTAAATATCCTAAAGATAATTTATTTTTTTTATATTCTAAATTGGATAAATAAACATTATTACACCAATTGTTATTATTAATTAACATTTTATATATGTCTTCTTTTTTAATTTTCTGGATGCAAAATTTTTGTATTGTTATTCCTCTTTTGTCCTTAATTCCACAATAAGATATATCAGAATTGTTTTTTTTGAAAATTATTTTTAATTTTTTCAATATTTCGCATATATCTTTATTTTCTTTGTACAGGTTAAAATGTAAATATTTTTTATCTCTTTTTTTGCTTCTTTTTTCTTCTCTCATTTTGTTAATCTTATCTATAAAGTTGTCATTACTTAAGCATTCCCCTTCCTTTTCCTGAGGCATTTTATAACTATTATTATCGTTTTTTAAGCAATTGGTTTTGATTTCTTCTTTTATTATAGCATCAGTTGTATAGGCCCCAGATTCTGTATAGATATCTTTTTCACATTTACTTACTTGATCGGCTTGGGGGCTAGATAAATTATTGGTATTACTCAAAATAGGAATGGAATTCTCCTCATTTGATAATTCATTGATTTTACGTTTTTTTCTGAGGGAATGGTTTGGAAAAATATCACATGTAGTATCATCATTAATTGTGTCATCATAATTCGACCCCGGTTTATCTTGAAATGAATTTAAATGGGTATCTTTTTGTTGATTTATATCATTATGGTATTCGGTTTTATTTTCCAAGGACATTCTTATATCGTGGTTATTTTTATCCTTATTAATATCTTTTAATTTTTTTAATCCTTCTAAAATAACATTTTCAAAATCGTCATTTTTATTAGAACGTAATTTTTTAGCATTCGACTTTAATTTGTCGAATATCTCAGGAGGTGTAATAATTTTAAGACAATTAAAATTTGGATAAACTTCTATGATTGTAAAAGGTTTTTTATCATTTTCCTTATCCTCATTTTGTACTTGATGGTCATTATTAATTTGGCAATTTAAATGTTCGTATGTATATGATTCATTTAAATTGTTACCTATCTGATCGGCTAATATATTTCCATGTGATATAACTGTATCCAATTTAGTAACGGTTTTTGTTTCAGTTAATAAAAAAGGGAAATATTTATTTATAGCATTGTGTATATTTTTTCTTGCAATTTTTTTTTTTTCATCAACTGATATGATATCATTTGATTTGCTTTTTTGATCGCCGTTAGTTTGATCATTATATTCGTATAAAGTAGGATCGTCAAATTTTGTTAAAACACAATATGGAATTGTGAATTTTCTTCTTGATTTTTGAAGAGGTTCATTATTTGAAGATTCAATTTTATTGTTTTCTACCTCATCGTGTTCAAATTCATTTTTTTGTGTTTTTTTTTGTTTTAGTAAATATATTTGGTGCAGAATATCCAAAAACTTTTTGAAAACATCTTGATCAGACTCATTTATATGTTTTTTAAAATGTTGAATAGATAAATCTGAATTACTTATATTTTGAAAAATATTGATTTCATCATGCTTTTCTTTGTCTTCTAAAATTTGATTAATTTTATCTTTGTTTATTATTTCATCCAAATGTAGGATAATGTTATTTTTTGTTATTTCGTGAACATGAAAATCTTCGAAAATTGTTTTTACTTTACCATTTATACCTTCGAGATTATGTATATTTTTCCTAATCAGATATTCAATTCCATGATTTTCAATATATGGTAAATTCATCGTTCGTAGGGGAATCAAAAATAGAACTGGGGATATACAAAATTAAAGAAAAAATAATGTATATACCATTATATAATACATTGTATAAATTTTTATTAGACCTTGCTAAAAAAGGGAAAACATATATATTTTTTAAAAGATGTAACTTTTTAATTTTTATTATTATTATTTTTTTTTTGAATTATTATGCTGATCATTTAAGAGGGCAAAGAGGCGAGTTGGTAGTTCTATAAAGCATTATATATGTAATACTTTGCAATGCTTATGTAAAAATTTGTAAAATTGCTACTCATATTTTAATGAATGTAAGAAGCAAAAAATTATAATGAAAAAATATCAGAGAAAGGGTAAAAAAAATATAATAATCCGAAATTATGTTGAATTATTTATTTTATTGGGGCTGATATTGTTACAAAATTTTCTTTTTTAATTACTTTGGATGCAACAAAACTGAAATTTAAACAATATTGTGCATATTTTTGTATTTTATTACGGTTAAAAAGATTGAAACCAAGTAATATCCATATGATTGAGTGAAAAATAAGTTTAACAAATATGTTCCCTTTGGAAGGCTCGCAAATTAAATAGTAAATAAATGAATATACATATATATATTCCCAGCGATGATAAAATTAACTTCCCTCTCTTTAAAAGGGACGATAAAAACATATGGGAAAGAAAACCATAATATGGTCTCTTATGTAATTTAATTATGGATGGATTTGTATTAAGTATATCCCTACCATATAGACGATTGTGTATAGGTTCTGTTATTATACAATTTCAGACATACGAAAAAACATATAAATATGTATCTACATTAGCGATACCCAAATAAAAAGTGAAAATATTTTGCATCGATCAAAATATAATGATCATATATTTTTATAATTTATGGAAAAAGGAAAAATAGTATTTTATATGTTCCTAAATATAAACAAAACACTGTTTATTTCCTACTTTTTAAATTACTAGAATAAGTATTAATAAAATAGTAAAAAAGGATATATTTGTTAGTACTACTTTTTCATTTTTTAATTAAAAATATATTGCAACCTTTTCAAAGTTGCTAATAAAATTTAAAGAATAGTTATATATTATGCATGGCCAATATTATATATTATTAAACTATAGACTTTTATTGAAAATTTTGTGAATATTTATATTAAGTAATGAAAAAATAAAATAATTGAGAGTACTGCATTACAACTAGAAAAATAGTAAAATCGGCATCAATTATTTTTTTTCATAATTTTTTCCTTGTAGTTTATATTTTTGATCAAAAAAAGACGGAAAGTTCAAATGTTATAATATTGTGCATTCCTTCATATTTAATATAATTAATTGATATTTTTTAAATATATTTTAATGGTTTAATTTTTGTATAATTAAAACAAATAATTCCCTATACTGGTTATGCTTTGGGTATTTTTGTGTGTTTTCCGCATCGATCGTGGTTACAATATTAAAATGGTATAAAATGAATATATGTGTACATTTGTATCAATGATATTAAAAAATAAAAAATACATATAGTATACAGACCACATGGAAATATGCACACAAGGTTTCTATAATTGTTTCGAGTTTCCAAGTAAAAAAATATATATATGCATTTTGGTAGACATACCTTTGTGCTTGCTCAATTCGCGAAAAAAAATAAAAGATGCAGACTTGTAATATTATTTTTATTTATATTTCTATGATTAGCTCAAAATAAAACAATGTGATAATCTTACATCAATATATTTTATGTGGTGTATAATTTAACAAAAGAAAATACGGCGATTCAATAAGCAAGCAAACATTTTTTAAATAGCCATATTAAATTTTCTCATGAATTAATAGTGTAAATAATTGTAATCATTGATTATGTTCTAAAAAATACTTATATAGATCATTCGATGGTTTCGAAAAATATGTGTATGCAATATTTTGTCTATTGTTATTGCCATTTTTTATAATAGACCAAAGATGATAGCATCAAAATGAAAAATGAGCATTTTTACTTAGGAATTGAAATGAATATTTTTTTTAATTACAATTTTTTTATATGATAACATAAATTTTTTTTATTTTTATATAATATTTTTCATTTTTAATAGTTCCATTGCTTCATTTCATTGTATTTTATTGCTTACAAAATTTTCTTATTACCATATAAATTTGAATAGACATAAACATATGCATTTTTAATAAACTTGTTTGGAAACTAATAATTGTATTTACTAATAATATAAATATATGCATTTCCTTATTAGTATAGTAGCATATATATGCATATTATTTTTGGAAAATATATATATAAAGGAGAATTATTCTGAAATATATTATTTTTTAACTTTCTTAAAAAAATAAGTAGCAATGAGGAAAATTATATCTATCAATTTTTATGTGACTCTTATAGCATTATACGCATTTTACAATAATGCTTTATGCCAAGTAGAAACAAATGGAAAAAAGACATCCCTAAGAAATGGAAATACTTTAGGTTGGTCTTCATTGCACCATGTAATAAATAATATAGACACACCGAAAAATATAAATTCCGGTAATTCTGAGCATCAGGGAAATAAACCCCAAGAAACGAAACAATCTAATGCTGATGGAAAAAACTCCAATGATGTGATTACCCCAACTGATTTATCACTGGTAATAGAAAATGGTAAACGAAATGGAGATAGCAATTCACACACAGAAGAGAAAAAAATAGAAAGCACATCTAGAAATAATTTACCTAATGGTTCACAAGAAGATGCTAAGACAATTAGTAGTCAGACGAATAATGCCCAGCCCACTGATAACAAAAAAGAAGATGCAGTTCCAACCGCTTCAAAAAATATAAATGGCAATACACTGGTTCATCGGCAAGAAAATAATGCGAATCCATCTTCAAAAGTAGAAAGTGAAAGCGCATTAACGAAGTTAGAAGAAGTCACGCCTGAAAAAAAAAGCGCAGAAAAAAATAACGAACTAGATGCAAATGCTTCTAAGGTACCAGTAAATACAGGGAATGAAACTAACACAAACAATAGCATAGATGGTGAACAAGCAAATGACAAAGAAATAACTAGTGAAAATATATCAAAACCGGGTTCCCAGGAAAAATTACCAAATATAGAAGTGAATTCTGAGATCAATAAAAATGAAGATAAACCAACAAATGCAGATATAAATGCGCAAGATAAGGCAGAAGGGGAGAAAAAAGACCCATCGAATAATGGGAATAATAATGGAGAACAACTTATTCCAAATGAACAATTAGAAGGAACAAATACACCAGACAACGCAAAGAACAAAGAAAGTGAAAACGAGAAAAATGATGCTAATAATCAAAATCTAAATGACAAAAATAATTTGGGATTAGAGCGTGATATAGTAAAGAATATATATGAATTTATAATAGCTGAACTTCCAAAAGATAATGTTTTTACAAAGAGTACCGAAGAGGCGGGTAAAAATATAAATAATAATGATAAAGATTTAGTAAAAAATGCGGAGAAAAATGTTGAAAATGAAAAAAAAGAAGTAATAAATGAACAGCCAATAAAGAACCAAGGAGAAATAAATAATAAAAATGAACCTAAAACAGAAGGAAAGGAAACATTCCCATTTAATAGTGCCAATATTCATAATTCATTTAGTAAGATTGTTGATAATATTAACGCTGCACAAAATGACGGTAATACATTATTGAGTAATATAGTAAATTTATTTAGTAATCCCGGTTTTATTTCAAATGATGTAAAAAATTTCGTAAAGGACGCAGTTTATTTGTTTTCAGCTTTTTGAATGTATTCTAAATAAGTGAAGTATTATGTGTTTACAGTTGGGTTATAAAATATATATATATTGTGAGTCACCTTAAATTTTCTGAAGCAATGAGTAATAAAATAGGATGTTTGCAATAATGATATATTGAAGTAACAATGGCATATTAGGGGAAAATATGGATGATAATAATAAATAAAGAATAAACAGAATCTTCATGTATGCATAAAACGTAGGTAAGTTGCTATGTTATCAATATGAATACTATTAATTTTTTTTTGCAAAAATAATATTTATTTCAATTAAAAGATAAAAAACATGAAAATATAAAAAATTTTATATGTATTAGGATGATACTGTGGTATTTTTATCGATTTTGCTATTTTATTAACATTTCTCATTTTTTTGCAATTTGGGTATTTTATTTTTTGTGTATTATGAAAAATTGCTAAAAAACATTATAAAAAGGAATACGGAAACAACTAGTATGAATAAATACAAATTTTCAATCGATGTTACGTTGATAAAATTTTAAAAGTTATAATATTTTTAATGCACACGTGTGCATATTAAATTAAACATGTATTTGTTACTCTCCGTAATATTGTTTATTGTCTTTTTTTTGTTTTGTAACCAAGAAATATCATATAATTATTGTATTTTAAAAAATATTTTTATAACTAAAGAATACTTTGTCATATTATAAAAATACCATACATGTAATATAAATGATTATTATTTTTTTATTATCACATTTCAATAATATTAGGATACTTTTTTAAAAATTGAATAGATATGCATATTTATCATATAACTATTAATATTTTTTTATGAATTTTTTAAACTGTACAAATAAGCATATTTAATATATAACTATTAATATTGTGTTAATATAATAAAGGTAAAAATGAAAAATCTTTTGTCTACTTTTTACATTTTTCTTCTTTTGAAGATATTAATATTAGACAACAATGGAGTAAATAGCGAAAATACAAATGTACAAAACCCATATTTAAGGGGAGTTATGAAAGATAGTCATTTCAAAATAGATAAAGATACAGAAAATGAAATGAATAATATCACTAAAGGGGACGACGAAGAACCTCCAGCTGAACAAAAGGAAGGAGAACAAAAAGAGGGAGAACAAAAGGAAGGTGAACAGAAAGAAGGAGAACAAAAAGAGGGAGAACAAAAAGAAGGTGAACAGAAAGAAGGCGAACAAAAGGAAGGAGAACAAAAGGAAGGTGAACAAGTAGTTGAACAAAAAGAGGGAGAACAAAAAGAAGGTGAACAAAAAGAAGGTGAACAAGTAGTTGAACAAAAGGAAGGTGAACAAAAAGAGGGTGAACAGAAAGAAGGTGAACAGAAAGAAGGCGAACAGAAAGAAGGAGAACAAAAGGAAGGAGAACAAAAAGAGGGAGAACAAAAGGAAGGTGAACAGAAAGAAGGAGAACAAAAAGAGGGAGAACAAAAAGAAGGTGAACAGAAAGAAGGCGAACAAAAGGAAGGAGAACAAAAGGAAGGTGAACAAGTAGTTGAACAAAAAGAGGGAGAACAAAAAGAAGGTGAACAAAAAGAGGGTGAACAAAAAGAGGGTGAACAAAAAGAAGGTGAGCAAAAAGAAGGTGAACAAAAAGAGGGAGAACAAAAGGAAGGTGAACAGAAAGAAGGAGAACAAAAAGAAGGTGAACAAAAAGAAGGTGAACAAAAAGAAGGTGAACAGAAAGAAGGCGAACAAAAAGAGGGAGAACAGAAAGAAGGTGAACAAAAAGAGGGAGAACAGAAAGAAGGTGAACAAAAGGAAGGTGAGCAAAAAGAAGGTGAACAGAAAGAAGGCGAACAAAAAGAGGGAGAACAAAAGGAAGGTGAACAAGTAGTTGAACAAAAGGAAGGAGAACAAAAAGAGGGTGAACAAAAAGAGGGAGAACAGAAAGAAGGTGAACAAAAAGAGGGAGAACAGAAAGAAGGTGAACAAAAAGAGGGTGAACAAAAAGAGGGAGAACAAAAAGAAGGTGAACAGAAAGAAGGTGAACAAAAAGAAGGTGAACAGAAAGAAGGTGAACAAAAGGAAGGAGAACAAAAGGAAGGTGAACAGAAAGAGGGTGAACAAAAAGAAGGTGAACAGAAAGAAGGTGAACAAAAGGAAGGAGAACAAAAGGAAGGTGAACAGAAAGAGGGAGAACAAAAAGAGGGAGAACAAAAAGAGGGTGAACAGAAAGAAGGTGAACAGAAAGAAGGTGAACAAAAAGAGGGAGAACAAAAGGAAGGTGAACAGAAAGAAGGAGAACAAAAAGAGGGTGAACAGAAAGAAGGTGAACAAAAAGAAGGTGAACAAAAAGAAGGTGAACAAAAGGAAGGTGAACAAAAAGAAGGTGAACAAAAAGAAGGTGAACAGAAAGAAGGTGAACAGAAAGAAGGTGAACAAAAGGAAGGAGAACAAAAGGAAGGTGAACAGAAAGAGGGTGAACAAAAAGAAGGTGAACAGAAAGAAGGTGAACAAAAGGAAGGAGAACAAAAGGAAGGTGAACAGAAAGAGGGAGAACAAAAAGAGGGAGAACAAAAGGAAGGTGAACAAAAAGAGGGTGAACAAGTAGTTGAACAAAAGGAAGGAGAACAAAAGGAAGGAGAACAAAAAGAGGGAGAACAAAAAGAGGGAGAACAAAAGGAAGGTGAACAAAAAGAAGGTGAGCAAAAAGAAGGTGAACAAAAAGAGGGAGAACAAAAGGAAGGTGAACAGAAAGAAGGAGAACAAAAAGAGGGAGAACAAAAAGAAGGTGAACAAAAGGAAGGCGAGCAAAAAGAAGGTGAACAGAAAGAAGGTGAGCAAAAAGAAGGAGAACAAAAAGAGGGAGAACAAAAGGAAGGTGAACAAAAGGAAGGTGAGCAAAAAGAAGGTGAGCAAAAAGAAGGTGAACAGAAAGAAGGTGAACAGAAAGAAGGAGAACAAAAAGAGGGAGAACAAAAGGAAGGTGAACAGAAAGAAGGAGAACAAAAAGAGGGAGAACAAAAAGAAGGTGAACAAAAGGAAGGCGAGCAAAAAGAAGGAGAACAAAAGGAAGGTGAGCAAAAAGAGGGTGAACAAGTAGTTGAACAAAAGGAAGGAGAACAAAAGGAAGGAGAACAAAAGGAAGGAGAACAAAAGGAAGGAGAACAAAAGGAAGGAGAACAAAAGGAAGGAGAACAAAAAGAGGGTGAACAAAAGGAAGGAGAACAAAAGGAAGGTGAACAAAAAGAAGGAGAACAAAAGGAAGGTGAACAAAAAGAAGGTGAACAGAAAGAAGGCGAACAGAAAGAAGGAGAACAAAAGGAAGGTGAGCAAAAAGAAGGTGAGCAAAAAGAAGGTGAACAGAAAGAAGGTGAACAGAAAGAGGGAGAACAAAAAGAGGGAGAACAAAAAGAGGGTGAACAGAAAGAAGGTGAACAGAAAGAAGGTGAACAAAAAGAGGGAGAACAAAAGGAAGGTGAACAGAAAGAAGGAGAACAAAAAGAGGGAGAACAAAAAGAAGGTGAACAAAAGGAAGGCGAGCAAAAAGAAGGTGAACAGAAAGAAGGTGAGCAAAAAGAAGGTGAACAGAAAGAGGGAGAACAAAAAGAGGGAGAACAAAAAGAAGGTGAACAAAAGGAAGGTGAGCAAGTAGTTGAACAAAAAGAGGGAGAACAAAAGGAAGGTGAGCAAGTAGTTGAACAAAAAGAGGGAGAACAAAAAGAAGGTGAACAGAAAGAAGGTGAACAAAAAGAAGGTGAACAGAAAGAAGGTGAACAAAAGGAAGGTGAGCAAAAAGAAGGTGAACAAAAAGAAGGTGAACAGAAAGAAGGTGAACAAAAGGAAGGTGAACAAAAAGAAGGTGAGCAAGTAGTTGAACAGAAAGAAGGTGAACAAAAAGAGGGAGAACAAAAGGAAGGTGAACAAAAAGAAGGTGAACAAATAGAGGGAGAACAAAAAGAAGGTGAACAGAAAGAAGGTGAACAGAAAGAAGGTGAACAGAAAGAAGGCGAACAGAAAGAAGGTGAACAGAAAGAGGGAGAACAAAAGGAAGGTGAACAAGTAGTTGAACAAAAGGAAGGAGAACAAAAGGAAGGTGAGCAAAAAGAAGGTGAACAAGTAATTGAACAAGTAATTGAACAAGAAGAGGGTGAACAAGAAGAGGGTGAACAAGAAGAGGGTGAACAAGAAGAGGGTGAACAAGAAGAGGGCGAACAAGAAGAAGGCGAGCAAAAGGAAGGTGAACAAGAAGAAGGCGAGCAAAAGGAAGGTGAACAAAAAGAAGGAGAACAAAAGGAAGGTGAACAAGTAGTTGAACAAAAAGAGGGTGAGCAAAAAGATGGAGAACAAAAGGAAGGAGAACAAAAAGAAGGCGAACAAAAAGAAGGCGAGCAAAAAGAAGGCGAGCAAAAAGAAGGCAAACAAAAAGAAGGCGAACAAAAGGAAGGAGAACAAAAAGAAGGTGAACAAAAAGAAGGTGAACAAAAGGAAGGCGAGCAAAAAGAAGAACCAAAGAAAGACATGTTTAGTGAATATAAAGACCCTAATCATGAAACAAATACAAATGAATCACTTAAAGAAATAACTGATATAATGGATGATGATAGTGATTTTGATGATGCATCATTGTTCTTTGGAGACGAAATATCTTCTCATTTTGGAATGGTTGATGACGATTAAATATATTAAATAATATAATTTTTGTGGGCTATTCCCATATGTTTCATTTCTAGTCATTTAAAGTTGTGTTACTTGATAAAAAGTTTCACATGAATGATGTTAAGGAGATTAGGAATAAATTGATAAAATTATATGCATTATTCCTTTTGGGTATAGCTATACCCTTGGAGAGGACAAATTATAAAAAAAGCAAAGTGATAATAAAGAAATGAAGGGAATATATAACCATATTAATTATGTTGGGGGATATATATTTTTCTCAATATTAACCCCTTAGCTATATCATATAATGGAATATTAATTTAAATTTTTATTATCAAAATACGAGTTTAATAATTTTTGTGATAACTTCCTAAAATTGTTATCTCAAATAATAAACTAAATGATAATTTTTTTTTACAATTTTTTTAAACATATGTTTTATTATTACATTATATATATTTTTTAGTAAATTACTTAATTACGAGTTCTTTGAGAATGCATATTTATATAATTTTAAGAAAGGTATCCTATTAGTTCTACTTCATTATATTTTTTCATATTATTTAACAATATATATATGTGTGTATTTTTTTAATTTTGTAATAACACATAGTAGACGTTTACAACTTTACATATTTTATCAATATTGATAATATAATACTAAGCTTTAAAATTATTTATTAATAAATCAATTTGTAGTATCATAGATAGTTATATTAAAAGATGCATATATATTTGTGTAGGTATAAGGTATACTTTGTGTGTTAGTTGTCCAAATATAAATTTTATTGAATAGTTCCTTAAGACATGATAGTGAAATTATAGTTAAATTCACATGAGAAATGTACTACTAATTTTATTTTATACACCAACTTATAATAAAGATATTTACATAAATCATTACTAAACCCCTTGAAAAAAATGAACAGTGTAAATTTTTTAAAGACATATTTAATACATAAATATATGTCATTGCGAATTTTTCTTTTTATTGCGGTGTATATGTTAAAATGAATTTTTTAACAAGCGAAATCGCCAATTAAAAAAATTGGTGTTTTACTTGTATAATATGCATGTTTTATGAAACTTAATGATTAAGTTATTATTGAAAGTATTTACCTATTATAACCATAATTGCCCTTAAAAAATGTCTTATTTTTTTCTTACTTTGTGTATATGAACAGAGAAAAATTGTCCACAATAGAAAAATTGGTGTTAAGAATGGTAATAAAAAATTTATATTGGCAAAGGAATAAAATTTTCAAAAAATTTAGAAAAATGAAGTGTAATTCTAATATATGGTTTGCATGTACCAATTATGAACACCCATAATATTTTAGAACAAATTTTTTAGGTGCAAACACCAAATTTACATCATATTGTTTAAAAATTATGATCCGATATTTACTATTTTCCTAAAGTATTATAATTTATACATGTGTGCAATAATTTTTTTTTTTATATACTATGAAAAACGTTACACATAAAAAAAACACATATAAATAATAATATAATACAAATTAAAAGCACACTCTCCAATTTTCCATTTTTTTTTAGAATAAATTATGTGATTATGTATGTAATAGAATTAAAATTATAAAAACATTAATTTACAGTGTAACTGATTTTAATTTTTTGTCCTTTTTATGGCTATTTTTTTTTATATTGCACTATATATAATAAAAATATTTTATTAATAATTTATGATGAATTATGTAATTATTTTTTGGAATATTTAACAAAAATTGCCTTTTTGGAAAATCGGAAAATTTTTAATTATTTAATTTCCAATATATGAGTGTTGAATGATTAACTAATTGGTTTACTTATTTAATGTTAATAGTAAAATTAATTCACAAACGATGATTTAATTGTGATCGAATAATGTCTTATTAACCTTTTGTTTTTTATTTTAGTGTATTAACTTAAAATCACGAGACATATAGCATACATATTCGTATTTAACACACATAATATTATTATAAATATATTTTTTCATTTTTAATTTATTGTAAACTTTTGTGATATATTATAAATTATATAAAAATGAAGACTAATTTGGTTTTCGCTTTATTTTTCTTGTTCATAAGTGTGCGTGGATCCAATGCTAATTTAAGAGGGCAATCTGAATCAAATATTTCATCAGAAGGACAAAGTGGCGATACTGAACAACAAGCAAATATTAATGCACAAACTCAAGGATCTACATCTGTACCTGGTAATGGCGGAGTTCCTGGTACTGGTGCCGTTCCAGGTGCCGTTCCAGGTGCTGTCCCAGGTGCTGTCCCAGGTGCTGTCCCAGGTGCCGTTCCAGGTGCTGTCCCAGGTGCCGTTCCAGGTGCTGTCCCAGGTGCCGTTCCAGGTGCTGTCCCAGGTGCCGTTCCAGGTGCCGTTCCAGGTGCCGTTCCAGGTGCTGGTGATAGAACTGACCAAACTGAGGAACCACAAAATGGATTAGAGGAAATATCGATAGGCACTGAGAATAATCAGATAACAGAAGAAGAATTAGCTGTGTGTGAAGAAATTGAGGAAAGTTATGATGACATGGACGATGAAGAAGATCAAATAGCAGAAGACTTTGAAATAAATAATGAAGAAGACGAAGAAAATGAAGAAGAGGAAGACACCGAGGACGAAGAGGAAGACGCCGGAGAAGAAGAGCAAACACAATCAACAGAAAATACCGAAGCAGGAGAACAAGGCAATACACAAACACAAGAATCAAATGCTACTACTGGTGGAGAAAATGCCACTCCTAATGGTAATGAATCACCTGCACAGGTCAATACTAACGAAAGTGCTCAAAATAAAAAGAAAGACACAACTAAGGGTGCAGCACCTTTAACTACCACCAAAGCTCAAGACTCAATTACTGAGAATTCTAAAGAAGAAGCTAAAGAAATAATGAAAACTTTAGTTACTATGTTCGACGATGCCGATGTAATTGATGAACCTATAGGTGATTTTTCAGATGATATTTCACAATTTCTTATTATATAAGAGTTCTAAAAAATGTCAAAAAAAATGAACATATTTATCATTTGTTAGGCTATTTTTTTTTTAATATGTCGCCATTAATTTATTACTATTAATTTATTGATTTTTTTTTTGTAAAATGGGAGAATAGTGTTTTTTATTTATTTATTTGTTAATTATAGCAAATGGGCAAATAAAAAATCATTTATATATAAATATGCATGTCAACGCGTGTCTATATATACACAAAGAATTGTTTTTAAAATGTGTTTCTGTTTATGTAATTTCATTTAATGGCAACCCATTATATGTACATAAAAATTATAACATAATTGTTAAGATTGAAAATATTATGATTTTATAATTATAATGAAAAATTATATTTTTTTGTATACCTTAAAGAAAGTTACATTTCTCATGTTTCATTGAACCTAAACTTAAAACCTGATTGTTTTCTAATAGTATTTTGAATATTTAAAAATGAAAATTTTTTAATATTTTACTAAAGTTTCTTTAAAATGGTAATAATATATACATTTTGCAAAGTTAAATAAATATAATTTTATCCTTATAGGATATGTAAATTATCACATTATTTTGGAGAGGTGATGAAATATATGTTAAAGAACATATTCTTAAAATTTTATATTTATATACTATAATTATCTTTTGTTCATATTTTTTATGAGGAAACTATTAAAATGTTTAAAGGAATTATAGGGTCTTTTACAAAGTGTAAAAAAAATTAATATTAACAACGCTTTTATTACATCGTGTAAATAATGAAAAATATATTAATTTAAAATATTAGAACAATCCTAATATTTTTTTCTTCTAAATAATAATTTATTATATTGCATTAAATTATATATAGTGTGTACTTTTTTTTAATTATCCTAATTTAAGATGTTGTTATGGTGTTGGTTCACTAATTTTTTTTTTTAATATCCTATATTTATTTGGATAATTGTGTGTGTGTGCAATTGAAAATTATAATAACTATTATCCATTCAATAAATGAAAAATAAAATTTATATTTTTGGAAAATTGTGAATCTATTTTTTTTAAATATTGCAATTTTTATTTTTTCTCGTTGTTTGTTCGTTTTTTTTTTACAATTTAATGTTCTAATGAACACTCAACTGGAAATTTAGGTCGATTAATTCTTATTATAATTTATAACATCAATGTGAAGAAAAAAAAATTGCACATACAATTTATAACTAAAATTAAATTATATATATTTTTTTTTATTTTCACAATTAACAAAAATTATAATTAAAAAGGATAAATGTGTTATTTTATTTCTACATTTTTATTAAATATTTAATATAATTCGAATGGTTCTGGTATTTAACTACTAATTAAAAATTTTGGACATAAATAGTTTTTTACCTTTATTACTATTACAACCACTATTGTTATTTGATTTTTATTTATTTTTGAAAACATTAATTCAAAATGAAAAATAATATTATAAAAATTAGTTTTGCTATTTTTTTTTTAAGCTACTATGTTAGCGAAATAAATGGAAATGTTACAAATAAAAATAAATTTAATTTAAGAAGCTATTTTACTAAAAATGAAGATTTAAATAATGCTTCAGATAATGAAAATGTACATGGAGAATCTGAGGAGAAAATTGTGACTGTTACGAACCAAACAACTTTAAGTGGTACACCATCTGTTCAAACATCTGGTGATACTCCTCAGGCTCGAGGAGTAAATTCCACTGATATAAGCCTTACACAAGGTAACAATACTGAACAGCCATGTACAGAATGTGAAAGCGAATGCACCGAAAATTGTACAGACTGTCATGATGAAGATTGTACAGAATGTCATGATGAAGATTGTACAGACTGCCATGATGAAACTTGTACAGACTGCCATGATGAATCGTGTCCAGATTGCCAAACAGAATGTACTGATGCTTGTCGAGAAGAATGTGCACAAATGAGAGCTGCTAATAACCCAAATTGTGAAGAGTGTAAAAAAATATTAAATCCTAAGAATCCAGAAACACATGGTGCTGAACATGAAAGACAGACTACACCAGAAGTCCAAATTGTAATAGAAGATATAACAAATGATACGAAAAGTATGCCAGATGAAGATGAACCAGTATGTGATGAACAATTGGATGAAGGTGGTGACAATGAAGAAGAAGAAGATAATGTAGATATTGAAGATGTTGAAATCATTGAAAGTACCGAGGAAATTGAAGATAGTAATGATAGTGAAGATTTAGAATTAGAATTAGAAGGAGAAGAAGTTACAAATGTTAACACAGATGGACAAGAAGGAAATGAAGGCGAAACTGAAGCAACTGTAACAAATGAAAATGGAAATAGTAATACAAATACGAATGAAGTAGCTAATAATAATCAAACTAATAATACCAATAATGCTAATAATAGTCAAACTAATAATACCAACAGTACTAATAATAATAACAATGGTGCTAATTTACTTATAAAGGAATATAAAGGAAACACCAATGGTACAACTGAAAATGAAAATATTTTAGACAATGCTTTAAGTGGTATTGATGATAATCAATTTTCTAGTGATATACAAGATTTCTCACAAGATATAACTGAATATGCCTTAATGGAAGATGATATTTAAGATGGAGCATGTATATACATATATATAACATCAGGCAACAAGTGAGGAATACTCAGACTATTTCATTTGTTTTAGTAATTAAAGATAGTATCTCAATTGTACAATTTTTTAAAAATTCATAGTTTTGAGTTCATATGTGCATTTACACATAATATCCTTTTTTTGATGTAACAAATAAAAATGCACAAATTTGTATTTATTTTGTTTACGCTTAAATACATGAATTGATCACTTTATTTTATATTTTTTTGTGTTGCCAATTCATTATTATTAGTAAAATAAAACTTATTATAATAGCATTTTTTTTATCAATTTTTTAAAAAATTATTTTATCGCTTTACTATAGCTTAATTGGGCCATATTAAATAGGTTAATGAAAGTATGTTTATACTTTAAATTAAATATAAGGTTTGAAATAAAATGCAATACTAAGTAGTTCTTATATATGTGTGTGCGTTATATGCATATCTTTTACTATGCTTCCTTATCATGACAATGCTATGGTTGTAAGAGCAGAACAAAAAGCAATACAACTAAAGTTGCAACCTGTATTATTATTATTATTATTTTATTTTTGAAACTTATCACGAAAAAATAACGAAAGAAAAAACAATTAACATTTACTTTATTCATTATGCCTCTATGCTTCTTCGTTGCTGACAAAACAAATATGTACATATTTACCATATACTTGTAAAATGCCCATATGGCAATTAAAAATTGGTATAATTTATATTTCTTCTTTTGTTATTAATATTATTGTTGTTTACACAATATAATTTCATTTATTGTTTTCCTTAGTGTGTGCAAATAACATATTTTTTGGTTGTATAGGAATACATATTGTATCCATTTATTTTAAAAACATTTAAAACTATTTTATATCTATTTAGAAAACAGTATGGAAATTGGAGATATACTAGTTTGTACTATTTTTAATAATTTTATTCACTTTATATTATTTATTTATTTGGGTAATAATTATAAAATTCTTCAAAAAAAATAATTGATCAAAATTTAAAAATATTTTACACCATGATAAGTGTGCGCATTGTCTTTTTCAAATAAATTAACGTGGCAAAAAAAAAATATTATTTTAAAAAGTATTGCTTTCAATGCTGCATAACATTTTTTAAATTGTATATATCATTATTATTAAATGTCTTTTGATTATTTATACTTTTTAGTATTTTGTTTAATAAAATAAATAATAATAGTTTTAGAATATCTCGAAATAACTAAATTTGGTTTAACTATATAGTTTTTATTTTATTTGTTTTTTTGTATTTTTTGATTTAGAAATAAAAAATGGGTAAAAAAATTAATATTGCAATTTATTTGGTTCTATTAAATTTGTTTGTTTGTGGAATTAAATATGGAGAAAGTGGTATTCCAGTGAAAAAATCAGTTAACTTGAGAAATAGTTACGAAAACAAAAAAAACTCACAAACAGACGTAAATACTGCAAATAATACAAATATTCAAGATGATCAAACAAAATTAGTAATAGAAGGTAACGATGAGGATCAACCAAGTAATGGAGAAAATGTAAACGAAGAAGACAAGGAAAAGCAATTGCCTAGTTCAAAGGATGCAACTCCACCATCTGATCCTGCCAAAGTGTCTAACCAAGAAGGTTCCAGTTCTGATACTTTAAAAAAAACCGATGGTGCCTCAGATAAAGGCGATACCGTTGATGGAAAAGAGGGACAACCAGATGCCTCGTCAGGTAAAACGGAAGAAACCCTTCCTAAAGTTAATGATAAAGGCACATCTGAACAAGGTGTACAAGAAACTCCCTCTAATCCAGATAGTCAAACTCAAACACAAATCGTAAATAATCCAGGAGGTGAAACCCCTACTGTTACGAATAAACCTGGAGAAGAAGCAAAAGGCACAGAATCCATCGATAATAACGGGGAAACTGCTGAAGGTGGTGCTATTCAAAAAACAGTTCAAGAAAATTCTGACAATTCTTTAGGTGATAAAAAACCACAAACCGGTGATGCAGATAATGTTGTTCAAAGTTTAGATAAAAAAGGTGAGCAAAGTCCATCTCCTACATCCACAGAAGGTCAAGGTGTAACTCCACCAGTATTACCTGGTGGCAAATCTGATGATCCTCCATCAGGTTTAAGTGATAAAGCAGTAGATAGCAAGCAATCCAATAATGAAGGAAGTGCTATTAATGAAGGTAAAGAATCTACTGATCCTAAAAAGGATGAAGGTGCTTCTGCAAAGGAAAATCCCGATAGCATTACCAAGGAAGAAACGAAACCAGAGGAAAGTGTCACTGGTAAAAATAGTGACAAGGGGTCTGTTTCTGATGTTTCACCGGAAAATGTTATTGACAATACAGAAGGCAAAACCAAAGAAGTTCAAGGTGGTACCGGTGAAGATAGTAATAATCTTGCAGATAATACTAAAACAGAAGAACCTAGTAAAGATGATAAGAAAAAAGAAGAATCTAATTCAATTGTTGAAGTTCCACCTGTTGCCCCTACCGAAGTTCCTGAGAAAAAGGAAACCGGTCCTGAAACTTTGGATTTACCCCCTGCTAAACCAAATAATGCAGATAACAATTTGAATGTGACCGAATCTCATGATAAAACTAGTAGTGATATTGCTCCTAAAGAAGATGGAAATAATGATACTAAAGATAATCAAACTAATTTAGAAGAAGCAGGAAATGACCCTAAATCTGAAACTGACTCCAAAGATAATGCAGTAAATAAGAATGTTGAATTGAGATATGATAACATAGACGACGAAGAAGATGATGAAAACGTCATAGATGAATCGGTGAATGTTATAGAATCAGATACAGGAAACCAAGACGATAAAAAAGAAGAAATCGAATCTGAAGAAGATGATGAAGATGTTGAAGCAGAGGAAACGGTGAGTGAGGCAAATGAAACAAACGAAAATGAAAAAGAAACCCCAAAAAAGGAAGAAAATATAGAGGAACCTACTACCATTGATTCTAAAGCTAAAAAAATAATTTCGGAATATTATACAAGTATGAAAAATATCAAGAACAAAATCAAAGACTATGTAAACTCGGCGATGGATTTAATAGACAGTAATAATGGAATTTCAAAGGCTTTCTCTAATTTTTCAGAAGATATAAGTAACTTTATACTTAAACTATAAAGAAGTATTAAATAATATTAATGTAAATTATAATTTTTTTATTTTAAAATAATCATATTTTTCTTATAGTATGTGATAAATTGTGAGCAGATTTTAGCAAATAATAATATGCTAATATATATTTTTGCATGTTATATGTATGCATATATATACAACACATACAAATTTTTTGAAAATAAACAAACCAAAAAATATGTGTTATTTATTGTATTTTGTTAAGGAATAAAATGAAGCTTTACAAAATTTTCCAAAGTGAAAATATATTATTATGCATATTGTATTGTGTATTCTTATTGCCTTTTTTTAAAAATATGTGTTTATATTTGCATTTAAGATTAGGTTTATTTTTTTTAAATCGATATAAAGAAACTTTAATGGGTTTATTATTTTTTTATAATAAAATATTTTTAATATATTTGAATAATATAATTGGATTTTTATTGCCTCTCATAATAAATTTTCGGCTAAAATATTATATTTTATAAAGGTTATATATAAATTAAGAATAATAGTATGCATGTATATAATTATACATGTGTGCGATTAGATAGTTGTTAAGGACTAATATGCATAAACTTGCCGAATGGTTCAAAGGATAATTTGTACTTCCGTATTATAATTCCCATTGTGCATTTTTTTAGAGCAAATTAAGAAAAATATACAAAATACAAGTTTTCCGATTTCAATTTTAATTTGGTTTTACCTTTTTCGGAACGAATTGGAGAATATGGAATAAATTTATATTGTAATATATTTTTTTTAAGTCATATTCTGTTTTATTTAAAAAATATGTTTTTTTAATTGTCTATCCTTAATTTTCATTCCCTTTTACTGGTAGCAAATATATTTTATGTATATATTTTTTTTATGCTTATTTTCTGCTTGGTTTTGTTTTCATTAGAATAAAACATATATTTTTAATATTTTCATAGTTTGATTATTAAAGATTATTTTAATTCATCATTATATCAAGAAAATTTAATACGATAAACTAATAATAATTTTATAATAAATATGAAAATGTAAGACATTCGCCGATACTAGCGATGCAAAAAAAATAAAATACACACAATATTGATATTACTTATAACCAATTGTTGAAAAAGAAAAAAGATGAGTATATAAAATAAGTAAAATAAAAAATAATAATATAAAATTATTCCATAACAAATAATATTTAAGTTTGTTTTATTATTATTAAAGGTGTACCCTCCATATTACTAACTTTTTAATTTTAGGTTATACATGTGTGTGTACAAAATCATATTTGGTTTGCATTTTCTTGCTTGAAATTTATATGATTAAATATGTTAGTACAATCATAAAAATAGTGAAAACAAACGTGTAATGTGCTATTCATAAGCATTTTGTCGAAATACTTACTATATATATATACAACTTTTATTTATTTATTGTTAAATATCTAAAAAAATGAAAAAAAGAATAAACGTAGCCATCTTTCTAGCCCTTATTAGTCTTCATATAGAAAACAACTTAGTATCCAGTGAAGTTACAAATAAACAGGGGAATTTGCGAAATGGCTATAGTTTTATGAATTTTTTTTCATCAAATAAAAATGATGATTTAGAAAATGAAGACAATGAAGATCAAGAACTTCAAGGAAATTCTGATGACCTTGAAATTTCTGGATCAGATGACAATCCTCCCGAAGGTGATTCATTAACGAAGGAAAATGCAAATAGCACAGATCAAGAATCTGGAAAGCAAGCTGCAACTGGTGATCAGCCGTCATTGGTCTCTCAACAAGAGGAATCTACGGGGAAAAAAGATGGAGAACAAGGTGAAGATGGAAAGCAAAAAGAACCAGTGGTAACAAATGGTGAAGTTTCATCACCAGGAACAGAAAAAGAAAAGGGAGCAGAAGAAGAAAAGGGGGGGAAAAAAGAAGGAGATTCTACAGATGAAACACAAGAGAACGTCAAAACATCACAAAGTGGCGAAGGGAAAGAAAAAGAGCAAACTGCATCATTGCCAGTAGAAGGCAAGGAATCAGCACAAGGATTAAATACAGCATCAGAAACAGGAGAAAAAGCGGGACCAGAAGCAGGAACACAAGAAGGAACAGAAAAAAAAGTAGGAGGAACCCCAGAAACAGGAACAGGAGACGGAGTGGGAAAAGAAGGGTCACCAGGATCTGAATTACCCCCAAAAGAAGAACCTAAAGAGAATGCAAAAGGAGTTCAAAAAGATGGTAATTTAAAGCCAACCGGAGAAGAAGGAATTAGTGAGGGATCTGATAAGACACCAAAGAAAGAAGACAACCCATCAGATCCACAAAAATTACCTGAAAAAAAGGAAGAAGACACACAAAATAAAAAAGGTGGTGATCAACCAAATAAGATTGAAGAAGGAAAAGAATTACAAAAAGAAACACAATCTACGGGAAATGTTTCTTCAGATCAAGCTCCATCTCAGCCTTCAGTAGAGGAACAACCAGTAAAGCAACCACCTTCAGTAGAACCGCCATCAACAGAGAAACCAGTAGAAAAGCAACAATCAACTGAAAGTCCTACTAATTTACCAAGTGGAAATATTCCAAGTGCGGATGGAGAAAATAGTATTGAAAAAGGAAGTAAATCTCCAAATGCTGTAGATGGATCACCTACAAAAGCGTCTGGTGAAGAAAATCACCTTATGATAGAACCATTAGAAGTACCTGCTGGCACTGATGATTTTATTCGTGATAATGACGAGGAAACAGAAGAGGAACATGACAAAGAAGGAGAAGAAGAAGAAGAAGATGATGATGATGATGAAATTTTACTGGATGTATTAGAACATGAAGAAGAAAATGTGGAAGAAGATGATGATGAATTGAATAATGATGAAGATGAAACAACAGAAGAAACATCCAACGAAATAACAAGCGAAACTCCAGTTGTGCAAGATGAGCAACCAAACGCAACAAACGAATCATCCCCTGCAGAGGGAGAAAATGGTGCCCAAGAAAAAAATTCAGACAATTCAAGAGCTAATGAAAATAGTACAACGGAATCAAAAGCTGTTGAACAAAAAACGGAAAAAACAGTAAACCCCCAAAATGAAAACATTGCTGATAAATCGATTTCTAATGAGTATAAAGAAGAGAATAAACAAAAAAAGGATGCTAATAAATTCGTGAAAGATGCTTTTAATCTTTTTAAAAATAAAGACAATGAAAATGAAGATGAGGATGAAGATGTTACTGATTTATCAGAGGATTTGTTTCAATTTATTTTGGAGTAATATGGAAAAAGGTACAAATTAAGAAATTTAGAAATAAGAAGGTTTATTAGTATGTGCCTATATATATTTATATTGGCCATGTCATGAAGTATCATTAGAAAAATCCGAAAAATATCTGATGATATAGTTATATTTTATATTTAAGGTATACAATACAGCCGATCTCACTTTGAAAAGGAGTATTTTTTTTGTGGATTTATTTATTAAAATGACTAAGAATATTATATATGCATATTTGTGATAAAATATATTGTAATTGTTCAAAAACCCTTGCCATAAATGCATTTCAAAGTAAAAAATTTAGCCATTTTATTGGGTTGGAATATATGCATGTGTGGGTATGTATACACGATATATTTATTGTTTTGTAGTATTTTTTTAAATAACTTTTAAATATAACTTAAGATATAATTTTTTTTATGAATTTTTAAACTAATATTTTAATGGTTTTATTTTCGAATTAATTTAATATGTTAGGGCACGATATGTTGGGTATTTTAATTGTGCAAATAAGCAAGCTAAACTATATAAATATATAATATATATGTGGCTATGTTCATTTCTTAAAAATATATCAATACCAATTTATTTTTATAAAAAAATAAAGCCATAATTTTGTGATTTTGTGCAATATACTACTACTAAATAAAAATAATCGAAAATAAAAAAGTTATAATTCAAAAATGTATAATGGAATGCAGAGAAGCAGAATAAGTCTGTATATACTGAACCAAAATTTGCATGATTGCTCTACACCGTTTAATCGACGGAGCCTATATGAAATATATTTTTTGAGCATGTAGATATTTATATAAATATAAACACACTGAATGAAGTAAAGGATTTTAATTTTTATTATGTGTCACCTTTTTTAAAATGGTGCATATTTAATATATTTTATTTATGAAATATTCTCGTAACTACCACCCAAGCAAAATTATAGGAAAAAAATAGGAGGTGCATAAAATAGCTATTTAATCTTCTCTCAGTTTATTTTACTTAAATTTACCGATAGCATGTCTCCGTAATAAATTTATGTGGATAATGTTATTTTATTTGCAATTTTATAATTGTTTCATATATATATACATGTTTTTGCCTTTTATAGATATGTGGAATTAGCAAATAATATGCATTATCGAAATTACATATAGGAAAAAAAATCGACCTTAAGTGGTTGTATATTGTATAGTTGCATGTCTAAGCAATACACTTCATTTTTCGATTTATATTTATTAATATATTATGTGTATAAGTGTGCAATGGTGAAAAAAAAATATGATCATAGTCTTCAATTAATTACTTTTTTCTTTATATTTGCAATCGATTTATTAGTTCCTTTTCATAGAAAATATATAATATACGTTAAGGAAATTAATAAGAAAACATTATAGTGAACATTGCATAAATCTGCGAAAAGTATGCAATCGAGAAAAGAAATAAATGGTTCTTTTTATTTGCTCTTTTAGATCCTTGAAATATTTTTTATAAAAACATTAATGCAAATTGATACAACTACTACATTACTTTTATGTATCAATCATCTCAAAAAAAATAAATAGAAATAAAAGTTAAGTGAACCAATATACGATATATTTGAGTAATATATATTACTAAACAAATTATATGCTACCAGCTTGCTCCTTTAAAATTGTAATTATTATTATTTAAGAGCAAGCAAACAACACACACACAAATAAATATATGTATATATATATGTGCTCCCCCAATAATACTAAAAATGAATGTCCTATGCATTAGTTTTTTTCTCTTTTGTATTTTTCATTTTTATAAAACTGCTGGTATAAATGAAGATATTACGAAATCAGAAATCGCAAAACTACTTCTAGGTATTTCTGATACTGTACAAAAAAAAGCTAGTAATACTGCTAATTCTGAAAATGAGGAAAAAGGGGATTCTAAATTATTAGAAAATAAAGATACTGGTAATACAGAATATCATGATCTTTTACCTAAAAATACCCCCGATGTCATACCAAAAAAACCAGATAGAGAATGTGATAAACATTATGAGCAATCATCAGATAAAACAAATATAGCTAGCCCAAATGGCGATAAAACAGCAGATCTTAATAAGACTGAGCATAGACCGGGCATTTTAACTAAACCGAATCATCAAAGTGATAGTGATAATCCAATAACCCCAAAAGGGGGAAATGACCCACAAAAAAATGGAAAGAAGGTGATATTTAATGAAGATGCCAACCATATAGACGGTAAACTAATAAAGAGCAAACGAAAATATCATAGAAAGGGAAGGAAAAACAGAACAGCGACGGATTTGAATGAATCTGATATTGAAAAAGCTAAATTGGCCACTATTGAAGAGAAAACCGAAGAAACTATAAGTTATAATCACCCCCCATATGATCAACCTTTAGATTTATCAAAAAAAAAAGTATAGAAAAATGTAAAATAAAATAACAATGTATCACATTCTGAATATGTTGATGGAGCGTCCAAAGTTAAACCTACGAATTTGAAACGATATAATATATTATTAACAGAGAATAATATGATTGATAATAAAAAAACAAATGGCATGGCGTCCACAAGCAATAAACCCCAAAACATATGATAATAAATCAGTGGAAAGACTAAAAGTAGCAAGAGGCAAATGAAAAAGAGGACACAAATTTCTAAAAGATTGCATTAAAAAAAGTGTATATATAACTTATTCAATAATATTCATAGCTATAATAAAGTAGTGAACATATGCACGTTATATGCATTGCCACCATTACATGCTCATTTTTTACATAAAACATATATGCACATGTATTTTTTTCAAAAATGTTATTTTATTTGATAAACATGTAAACTTTTTATATTTATTAAACTTTCTTCGATATAAATTTATTTATTCGAAATTTGTATATATAAGCACAATTGTAATTGCTGGCATTTAGTGAACAAATATTATATAACCATTTGAATATTGTGGAACCCTGAAACAACAATTATACAAAATATAAAATTATAAATTCTATATTAAATTAATTTATCCAATTGTATATTGAGGATATATTTAATCGTAGCAACCCATGTTTTTTCATTACTCATGTCATTAGTTGTTTTTAAATTGTTATATTTCACACACTCCCTTAAATATTATTTTTAATATTTGTGCTTTTGGTATTTACATTACTATTATCCAATTGTGGCAACGTCAAAGAGCCAAAAGAATATAATATCATTTTTTCTCATGTTTAACCTTCATTTTAAGAATTAAAAAAATGCATAGTTGCATGATAATTATGCTTATCTATTAAATTTTAAATATTTTTATTTATATTACTAAGAATATTAAAATTATATAAAATTGCCTTTTACGAAAACGATTTTATTCCCCACAAAATATTATACACGTAACATGAATTTTTTTTTAACATAGCTAATAGTTATATTCCATACCCCTTAATATTTTTTTGGAAAGAAAATGTTGGTGAATATATTTTATTTTGTATTTATTAAAGAATAATTAATTTATTTATTTTTCAGAAAAAGGGCGGAATTATAGTTTTAGGATTTTATTTCACAAATGAGTTTATTTTTTTTACACTAATATAAGAGAGCAAAAAAGTATAATTATGTCGTGATTTGTGATAATAGTTTACATGATATCATTTTGTAAGTGTGAAAATATATATTGTTTCACTTTTTAGCATATATGTATTTGTTTTGTTTTATCATTTAATTCGTTGGGGAAGCATATTAAAAATGAAAAAAGGCAAATAAAATTATGGAAGAAATTAATTTTCGAGAAAAAGGCTTATAGTTTTACAGATGTAAAAAAATAAGAATAATTTTTAATACTAAAGATAATGATATTATAATATATAGAGAGAAAAATACACATCTAACGGAATAACATTATTGTATATATTTAATAATGCTGTCACGAGTATCTTTATGGGGTAGAAATTCTTGTCCGTTGTCTTTTGTTCCAATGAGAGCACCCCCAAAAAAAAAAAACGCTCAAGATAAAAAAAAAAAAGAAAGGTAAGTTGCTCCATTTAAAATATAGAAATAATATGCCAAATTCTAGTTATATGAAAAATACAATTATTATATGCATTATATTTTTTCATGTTTTAAAGCTTGGAAGCAAAGAGGGATTTATCAGAAACGAGATACTTGCCATATATACCACCAGCTTATGTAATTGACACGGCATCATTTTTCAAAGACAAGACTAAATTAGACAGTTTATTGTCCTTAATTTTTAGTCCACAAAATGCAAATGATACATATGAAGATAGAGTAGAATATCAAAAGAGGTTTGAATTGTACCAGCTTTTGAAGGAGGTATAAAATCGCCAAAATTCTATCCATATATATATGTGTATTCTTTAATTCCAATAACTGGAAGCATGCATACCTAAGCGCAAGTTTTGCGTATTATTCATATATAATGAAGAAAAATATTTATATGTATATTATTAATTTGTTTTTGTTACTTTTTAAACCTATTTTAGAAGGAGGAGCAAAGATACGCGCGGCACATTGAAAAAATGAGGGAAAATGTTTTTCGGGCCATTCATGAATTGCCCGAAGAATTGTATGATGAAAGTATTAAAGGGGGTGAATTATTTGACAATAAGGAAATTCAATTTGGTTTGAAATATGAAAATAGTTTATTAAATAATTTAAGTAATTATAAAAAAAAATTATTGCATGTGTATAAAATTTTACTACATTTGCGATATCCATTTTATTTAATAAAAAAAAAAAATCCTATGTTATTTTATATAAGTGAAAGTAAAGCCATAAGCAGACAAAAACAAATCAATGCTCAAAGGAAAAAATTAAAAAAAAAATAATTTCTCATATTTTTTTGTGTGTGAATATATACAACTGATTTGTGTTTAATTATAATGAACAAGAGCAAATGATAATTTAGCAAATATGTATGAAATAGTATAAATTGAGAAGGTATATATGTGTGGGTGAAAAATACTGAATATATATAACCATAGAGGTATACCCACATATATATAAACGGATATCCAGATTAATAAAGTAATAATAACTAAATTAAAATGGAATAATTAGAGAAGAGAAAATCCTTAGATATGATTAATCTTCTTCATCGCTTTCGTTGTATTCCTTAAAAAAAATTGAAAAATATTATTTATATTTTACAAGAATAGCATTTGAAAATACAACGATTTTTTTTTAGTTTTCCAAAAAAAATCATATATTTTTTTAAATATTATTATATCGAGTGTGATTTTGTTTAAATTATTTTTATTTCAATTTCATTTATATATATGTGTATATATATTTTTTACCGTATTTCTAATAAGATTTTTTTTAAATAAAAACAATTCCAAATCCTTTGTTTTAAATTCATCTTTATCTATTAATTGAAAATAAAATTATAAAAATATGTAGAACTGCGTGCGTGCTTATGATTTATTGACTATGCTATGCCCATATAAATATTTTATTTTGGTGTTTCTTTCATTTTTGGGGGAGTACTTCCAAAATCTTCAAATCCAATACATGTCTTGACTAGCACACCATCGATAAAAAGACATAAACTCGGCAAAACCTTTATATTTAATTTATTCATAAAAAATAGGCAATTTTTAGCCTCTACTCTGAAATTGGACAAAAAAAGGGAAGATAAAAAAAATGGCAAGGCATATAAGTTTATAGAACTAAAATATGTATATTATTAAAGACAATATTTATCGATTTTTATTATTTCTATATTTACTTGATAAATTTTGTCGCTAAGTGAATATTTGCTAATTTAATTAAATGGGTATGTAAAATATGGCATCGTTTAAAGTTGTTATCATAAAAATGGCAAACCTATTTAACCAGATAAATTAGTAAAGATGGGAAAGGTATATTAAATAGATGATAAAGTATTATATAGAGAGGAAGAAAGAGAAATATAGATACTTACTACACAAGCATTTTTAACAACTGTGGGTATGAAATCCTTTTCAATTACATCTATATAAACACCATCTTTTTTTAGCTCTTGCTTTTTCTATTTGTAAAGGGAAATAAGAATAATGTGAAAATTAAAATGTGTACATGCTTTGCAATATTTTTATATACCTTTTTATGATGTTTTTTCTTTTTTTTACTTTAAGTTGCATTAATCTTTTCTCCCTCCACTTTCGTATCTCCTCTTCATCACTATTTTCGTCTGCTGAAAAATTTTACATTATAATTTCGTTTTTTGTTTCTACATTTGATGCAATTTATATAATTGTTGAGCTGTTTTCAGAAAGCACATTTAAACACACTCATAGTTACTATTACTTATGCATGTCATTTGTTTTAGTACATTTAGTTTTATTTGTCATACTTTCGTTGGAATTTAGGGGATTGATATTTTGGTCCAATGTATTTTTCGATAGTATATCCCCTGGATAATTATTTTGTTCCTTCACTAATTTACATTCTTTGGTTATGTCCTTTTTTGCTTGCTCCTGGATTTTTTGAAATAAATAAAATTTGGAAAAAATTACAATTATTTATTGAACTAGCTGTTTTTGCAGTGTATAGTTAGCACGCATTCATATGTGTACTTATACATATTTAATTCCATATTTATTTATTCGATCATTTTTATGTAGATAGTTGATAAGTTATGTGTTATGTATTACTAAGGTTAGAGATGTGCAAATATCCGTTAGTTTATTTTTGGGATTCATCTTATAGATCTATATATAAAATATTTACTTTGTTTAATAGGAGTACTATAATATTTTTCTATACTTATAACACTTTTTTTCTTATTGTAAATATAAAAAATAAAATATCTTTTGTAATAAGGTTTGAAAAGGTGTTTTACAATTATATAGATAAAAAATACGAAAAAAAGAAAAGTTATTATGTAAAATAATAAAGGAGAGAAAGGAAAAAATTAAAAAATAAATAAAATGCCAAGCCATGCAATGCAATAAATATTATATGCATAACAATGATTATGGTGTTATGAAAAAGGGAACGACGAAAAATGTATACTAAAAATGAAAAAATAAATAAGTACATAAATAAATGAATTAAAACAGTAGAATTTAAATTAAAAAAAAACAGGAACTATATTCCTTCACAGTGTTAATATAGTAATTGCTATTATTGGAGAATTTTATTATTCTTTAATTTTGTTAATTTTATATATACATATAATATTATTATGTATAATATAAACTTTTCTGAAATGTGTATATTTATATTATGCTATATATTCCTGCATAGTCATTTTAAAGTGTATAAAATACGAGTACTTTAATTTATATGCTTTTGGTAAATAATAAATATGATATATATTAAAGGTTTTTCTTTCTTGAACTACATTTTGACTCTTCCAAGTTATGAATATTATTGTGTATACACATACTCATATGCAAAGGTGTATTCCTTCATACTATATTGTATAAGCATACACATTCACATTACTAGGGCAATTTCAAGGGAAAATAAGACTTCCCCAATGTATTTCACTATATTATCATGCTTTATTTTTTAATTTGTTATTATTACTACTTATTATTTTTTTGAAACTTTTAAACAAATTAAGCAAAATGCATATAATGCATACTAAAAATTATAAATATATGTTTCACCTATTAAACAAATAATATTAGCATTTAAATTATTTAATATATTTTACTAAATATGCTTTTTTGTAATACTATCGGAATATGTTCTCCAGTCTTCTATTGGGAAATTCTAAAAAGAAAAAAAACAGTTATGAAAAATAAAGTAATGAGCCCATTTTGTAGAGTCATGTATTAATTTGTTTTTCACACACATATATAATGTGTATATGTGAAAATTTAAATGTAATGGTCCTTTTTTAGTATTTATATAATTTTACCTGTAATTTTTTAATACATTTTAAAACAAAACTATTAATTAGTATCCCAACTAAGAATGAGCATATCATTTGTGTGTAAAAACCATCAATGAATATATACCCCCCTGAAAAATAAAAAAATATAATTTAAAATATAGCATTGTATGCATAAGAACGTAGAATTGGTTAATAAATTGCCATGGGGCAACAATAATATAAGAAACAGTTTGGCATATTTAAGCAAAAAATATTCATTTGTTGATGAAACTGAGGAGAAACCCAATATTATTATAAAAAAATAAAGTGTGTATATACCTTTGTAGGGAATTGTCATATCTGTATAATCAAGCAACCATAAAAACATCGTTGACCACTAAAAAAAAAATAAAAATGGTAATATGAGTAACTGCTATTCGTATTTTATTGCCATTTTTTCAAAAAGGGAAATATTATTGTTTTTTTTAGTTTTTTCCTTTTCTTTTTTTGTATATTACGTGAGCGCCCAGGTTATTAATGGTATTTAAAAATGTCATATATGTTCCGCCTATCTGTGGATCTGATATTACATTTTGAAATCCCATCTGAAAAAAAAAGGTAAGAAATGTGTATGTGTGTTCCCAAATATGTACATACATATTATATGCACATATGTAAACTTTAAAAACAATGTAAATAACTATGTGATAAAATTACCGATGAAACTGACATCAAGTCTATACAGAGATTATTAAATATTTGAGCCCCAAATATATACAAATAATAAATATAAAAAAATATTTGAGGTATGTGAGTTTTATTTGAATACATATATTCAGTTAATGGTAATAATGTCGATAAAACAATATTAGAAATATATCGTAACATATACCCATAGTAATATACATTTAATTGATTAGTTTTTTGTATAACTTTTCCAATAATAGCTGGTGATATAATTGATATAGGTATAAAGAATGGATTAAATATTGCAAATTCTTCTTTTGTTATTCCTTTTTTTAACATTTTAAAATTTGTTGCAACTTCAACGGATGCAAATGGTAATCGATTTATTAAAAATAAAATAATAAATATTTTCATTGGGGGTAAGAATAATAATTCGTACAAATTTTTATACGTCTCTTTTGCATTTCTAAATTCGTTTTCATCTTTTTTGGGGGCATTTGATATATTTTGTGATTTATTCTTTTGTTCTTTTTCTTGTTCAATAATTTTATTGTTTTCGTTTTCCTTATTATTTGATATTTCTTTTTTGAAAAATGTAAGTATGGTTAATAATAAAATAAATAAACCCCAAAATTTTAAAAACACATTCATATCAACAAAAGGCTGAAAAGTAGGATATATTAAATCTAAATTGGCGTTCAGCATTTTATAATACTCTGACTTATAAAATATTGAATGCATAATTTTGACATATTTCTTAAGTAAATAAAAACATATTTTTTTATTATTTAGGGTTAAAAATGATAGTTGAGATACACAATACCCGATATTTTGTCCTAAAATATTGCATATTGAACCCAATCTGCATTGAGAAATGTGAAAAAGAAATACATGGAAATGTTATATATCTTTCTCATGATTGTGCTTAATATGTATCCATACATTCATATATGTGTATATACACATGTGTGTAGTTCGATTGTTTGTTACCCCTTATTCTTCTCCGATAACATGGTTAAGGCCCACCCATCCACTGCAATATCTTGGGTAGCCATTAAAAAAAATAGAATAAAAAAAAAGAAGGTCAAGGAATATAAGTTTATTGACCCATTTCTTTCTCCTAACCATGTGCTAACCCGTAAACTATAGAATATCATCAAAAGGCTGCATATTAACTGAACATTTTAGAAAAAAATTGTTTTTTTTATGAATTTAAAGGATGAAATTTTATTTAATTATATAATATTTTCTATTTATTTCATCGTACCTGTAATGGAATTATCCAACTTTTTCTCCTTCCAAACTTCTTTATATATACAGAATCTATAATGGGTGCCCATAATAATTTTAAGCTACAATCGAAAATAATTTCATGCATATATATGTATATAAGTATTAGAGAGGAAATACTAGTTCCCACAATATATACAACGCGTTTTTTATGTGAGTGTGCGTTAAATACGAACCTGAAAGGTATACTACTCAATGATAGCATGCTTAGCTGGGAGTAGCTAACTTTATCCTGAATTATTAGAGGGACTACAGATGAAACCCCTATGGGCACACCTAAAAAAATTAAATAAATCAGTTATTATAGTTTTGCTATAAAAATGGTAAAGATATGAAATGCAAAAAAAAATGAATTATATGATTCAACATTGGTTCGCGCTCAAATGGTATATATACAAGCGTTGGGGTTTATAATATAAATAATAAAAATTTGGTATAGTATGGTTGAACAAAAAAATTCATAAATAACAAAAGGACCATCAACATATTAGCTTTTGTATAGTTCTCTCTATGCATGTATTTATGTACACAATATTTTATTTATATATATATTTTATGTGTATGTGAAAAAAATGGTGATATAATTGCCCGGCAGCAACACACAGAACACACAGTATATTCGCTTTTTTATTATAAACAATTATTTAAACATAATAGCCAAAAAACATTTAGACGAATATTATACTAAAATAATTGATAAAGTAAAAATATGATACCTTGTATAGTATAAAGCAGTAATAAGAAAATCACATTATAAAAATCTGTATGATTTGATATTTTTTCTTTGGAATAATCTTTTTCATCATCTGTTTTTTGCTTTGGCTTTCTTTCTTTCATTAAATTTGTGTTAGTGTTTCCATGTGAAGATTTATTCATAATGAAAATGCTTTCTTCTTATTTTTTTTTTTATACTTTTATAATAATATTAAAATTTCTATTAATCTCATAATTATTTTACTTTTTTCTATTTTATATATTTAAAACAGAAAAAAATATATATATCTACATATACACTTTGCCAAAAAAGGGAAGTAAAAAATGGGTGGGAAAAAAATAATAAATCCTTTTTGCACTATGCAATGTACACATGCATACATTATATTATATAAATATATATATATTCATCCTTACGTTTTAATTTTTTCTAATGTGTTATTTTCCTTTTTGTAAATCTTTTTTAACATTTAATTTTATGTTATCTTTCAAGCTTATTAATATTATTTGATGATAGTAAAAAATAAGAGCAAATAAATACTTTTCCCCTTCTTTTTGAAAGATAGAAAAAAGGTGAAATTAAAAGCCCTAATAAAAAGAATGATGTTTTTACGATTAATATATAGCGTTATATGTTTAAAAAATTATTTCTAATAACATTATTTTTTGTTTAATATATATGTGTATACACACATAAGCTTATTATATATTAATACGAAGAGTTATTATAACAATAATCATATATTTTATTATGTATAAAAATATAGTAAATTACACAATCGGATGATTGCTTCAATTAAACAATACAAAATTTTAATTTAAAATGGGTATAAGCACACATATATTTATAATATATGTGTAAGAAATTATTTGATATGCATATCACAAAATACATTAAGAAAATAAAAAAAAGTATAAATATATATAATGAACATATATAAAAAAATAAGTTATATAAGGTTAAAAGAAAATAAAGAAAAACATAAAACTATAGTAATAGCAAATTATATATGATATATATAGGGAAAAAAAATTATAAAAATGGGGATGTATAGAATGATAATATTATTTTATTCCGTTATAAGTCAATCTTCTCTATCTGTGAGTTGGAAAAAAAAATATGAATGTCAATAAAGAGTGGAAACAATATGAGATATGCAGAATAAAAAATATGATATGCCATAAAAAAAGCAATAAACGAAAATATATAAAACATTTATTGTTTCAACAAATAAGGGATAATAAACTAGGGTAAAAACGACATAATATATATGTATGTTATCATTTGCTATGTTTCACTTACTCCACATAGATAAATTGTTATTATATCCGGAATAATTGTAATTTCTGTTGTAATTGTTTTGTTGTTGATATTGAGTGTTTTGATAATAGTTTTGTAAACCTGGTGGGGTTTGCAAAGCATAACTAAAATTATTGTAATTAAAAAATGTGTTTGTATTATCTCGAGTTCCATTATATCCATTACTGTTATTGTAATTCCTATAAAGATAAGTAAAATTATTTATTAATTAGAAAAAAATATACAAGCATATTGTTATGTATAGATAAAAAAAAGTCAGCTCAAAAAAGAAATAGTACGAGGTATCTCAGTTGCTCTCTCAGCCTCCTTTGTTTCTCATTCAAAGGAAGGCGATATCGAAACAAGCTAGTCACACCGCGTTTATTTGTATACTAGTTATGTAAATATATGTATGTGCACCATGCTGCTATATATTTTTTATTTATTTAACTTACAAGTTGCTAGTATAGTTGAAGCTGTTTTTGCTTCCCCGGTTGTAGTTATAATTCATGCTGTAATGGTTAAGATTTTTTTCATTAATACTACTCCAGCTATTTCTGTAAGCTGCTACATTTGTATTAGCATTGGTAGTAGTAACATTATTGTTAAGATAATTGGCATTTTGTTCTTTATCTTGTGGCATATTAAATCCAGGGGGTATGTTATAGCTATTTGAGTTTATGTTATAGTAGTTATTATTATTATGATATAATTGTTTATTTAGGTAATTATTTTGATTATTTTGTGATGCGTTATTGTTTAAATTATTTGTTTCCATTTTTCCGGTTAAAGAGGAAGAAGTAGATGAAGCTGTATTTTGTGAATTGTTTTGATTCAATTGATTTTGAGAATATTGATTTATAGAGCTGTTATTAGCATTGCTATTATTATTTCCACTATTATTGATGATTAAATTTTGATGATGATGAGTTGAATGTTTACTATTGTGGGGATGTTGACTGCTCATATTATTCGAAGCAGTGGAGGTAGTCGTATTACTGTTGTTATTGTTACTTTTAGTGTGAGCACTTTGGGATTGTTTCATTGATTGTATAGGTGTTTGTAATTGTAAATCGTTGATGTTTTTATTTAATTGGGATTTATTTTTTAAATCGTTAGTGTTACTAGTACTAGAACAAGGTATATTCATACTGGGGTTCATATTATTTAATGATAAATTATTAATAGCATTATTATTTGTTGTATTATCTATACATGATGAATTATTCATATTTGTTCCATTGTGATTAGAATTATTATTCTGATTATCATGAGATAAATTGTGAGGTTGTAATGCACCTGTTATAGATACATCACCAGAGTTACTTAATGTATCGTCATCTGTATTTAATTGGTTCTTTTTTATATTAGAATTCACAAAATTTACATAATTATTCATATGCATATTATTATTATGAGCATATAAATTAGTTTCATCAAAATTATCATAATTCATATTATAATTAAAATTGTTATTATGAATACTATTATTTTTATTATAGTGATTGTTTATTAAACCATATTGAGGAACTAATGTTTGTGTAGTATATCCATTATAGTGCATGTTATTATATGGATATGATAAATTTGTAAATGAATAATTAAATTGGTTAGCTAAACCTGGAGGAGAATTATATGAATTATACATGTTATTATTACTTAAATTATTCATTCCTAAGTTCATTAAATTCATATTATTAGCATCTGCATTTGTATTTTTATTCGACATATTATTTGTTAATCCATTGCTTGAATTTACGCCAATATTTATATTACCATTGGCATTGTTGGCGTTACTATTATTGCTTTCATCACCATTATTGTTGCTATCTGTTGATAGTTTATTGTTTCCTGAATTATGTTGATTTTGTAAAAATTTCTGAGATATTTGATTTAGTTGCAAAGTATTTGCATCTTCATTATCAGGGTCATAACTTTTGTTTTTCATTACATTATGTGAATAATTATTATGCTTTCCATTAATAAGAGATGATGAAGAGTTATTATTTTCATGACCAGAATGGTGTTGTAATGATTGGTTCATATATACTGATGAAGAATTATTAATCAAATATTTTGCATTATTTTGATTACTATTATTAGAATTATTGTTTAATGAACTATGAATTTGATGGTGGCTACCAATTGATATATCATTAGTGGATGTTCCTCCTATTGCTCCAGATATTTTAGGTATGTATAGATGTTGAGATTTTCCACTAACTTGTGCATGTTTATTACTTTGGGCATGGAACATTCTTTTTTGTTTATCATCACTTAATATTTTATTGTTATCACTATTAAGATCTTCTCTCTTTTGGTTTTTATTTTTAAAGTACAAATGTTTCATTTCCCTCTCTTTTTGGTTTCTTATGTCAATATTGCTATTATTTTCAGCACCGTTATGAATTCTATGATTATTTTCATAGTTTCTATTTTCAGTATCCTTCATATGCAATAAGGATCTTCCACTATTATTATCACTGTTAGCTATTTCGCCATTTATATCAATTTGAGATGTATCTACATCATAATTTTTTCTTAAATTATTTTTTTTTCTATTTTCAGAATTTATCATTCTGTTATTGTTGTTATTATCATTTTTCATTAGCTCGTTATCACTATCGGGGGCATGGAAATTTTCTATTTGATCTCCAGTAATGTTAATATTACCAAAAAATATATTTTTATTTACATTATTTCCCATTAGAGATAAACCGGGCATAAATATTGGAACGTTGTTTTTATCTTTCATATTGTTGTAATCATCTGACACCGAGAATTGGTGACCATGTAATTTATCCATGTGTGAAGAAATTGTAAATTTTGAATTATTATTTTCGATGGTGTTAGCACCAGATTGATTTATTTTACTTTTTCCTTTTTTAACGTCACTAGATAATTCTTTAATATTTTTTGATTTTACTGAAACATTATTATTTTCATTACTTGGAATGCATTCTTGGGCATTCTTTTTCTTATTTGTATCAATTGCGTGTTCATTTAATTGACCTTTTTTATTTCCCTCTTCTAATGTTTCTTCTTTATTTTTGGAGATATTTTCACTAGATGTAATTTGATCTTTTCCTTGCGCATTTTCTTTTTTTTTTTGCTTTGCAAGTTTATTATTTTGAGCACCTTTTTTATTTGCATCTTTTTTTAAGTCTTTTGAATTAGTATCATCATTTTTTGTAGCATTATCATCTGCATTTTCTGCATTATTATCGTGAGTATTTCCATTTTTACTACCTTTTGTAATAATGGATACCCATAATTTATCATTGTTGCTATTATTGTTGATGGAATTCTTATTAGAATTTGTTGACTGATTTTTATTATTTTTTTTTTCTTTTTTACCACTCTCATCTTCCGTTTTATTTATAGCTTGATCATTTGATGCGGGTTTTACTCCTTCGATTTTTTTTATAACGCCTGAAAAGGCTTCTTTAAGTTTTTTATTAACTATAGAAGCATAAGACATACCTTTTGTATTACTCTTTTCATTTTGGGCTTTTCCATCTATATTTTTTTTTTTTTGTTTATCATTATTATTTTCATCACTATTGGAAGGTTTATTATTTGGTGAGTCACCATTTGGCCGTTGATCCGTAGAAGGATCACAACCCAAACCATCTAAGTTATTACTTTTATTTTGTGTTTTATTAGTATATTTGTTCAAATTACTTTTTTGTTGGGTTCCTTTAACATCGTGGGTATTCATATTATTATTACCAGAATTATATAAGCCTTGCTTATTGTTATTTATATTGGTATTACTGTTATTATTGCTAAATGTAGAATATCTTGTCTTATTACCATTATTCCGTCCATAATATGAATCGTTTAATGGTTTATTATATCTATTGTAATTTTTATTAAAATATTTATCATTATAATTAAAATTACTATATCTACTAAAATTCGATACTGTTGTTGATCCAGACACATTAATATTAGTAATACCTGTTGATGGTATATTAACTGTCTTGTTTTTACTATTTTTTATACCTACTAATTTATCATTATATTTAGATTTATCTCCTTCGTCGAATGCTGATAGTCTTTTTTTATCAAAATTTTGTGCATTATTGATGCCATTATTATTGGCTAGAGGGTCTCCCTTTTTGTTTGTAACTTCTTTACCATGTAAAAAATTGTCACCATTTATTATAACATGTGATGATTGTTTAAGATTTTTTTTTGTCATATTATCATCATAAGGTTGTTTATTACCATTATTTAATAGTGAAGTATCTTCATTTTTTGAGCCATAATTTACAATATATGTGGCTTTATTATCATTTTTATTATATTTATTGTAATTTCCAACATCGGCACCGGTATTCGCAATGCCCATTCCAGATTTATTATTTTTTCTTAAATCTTTATCTTTTAAATTAAAACCTTTTGAAAATAATTTATCAATTTTGCTACTTTTTCCTCCAATTGTATTATTTTGTGAAAGACTGTTTTTCCCATTTTTTGCGGGTGTTTTTTTGCTTTTTCGGGTTTTCACTGTTTCCCATAAGCCTTCTTCATTACCCTCCTTAGATTCCACAATATTACCTAATTCTAATTGAATTTTTTCGATATCGAATTTGTATAAACTAATAAAATTGTATACATCTTCTTTATTATATCCATAATAATCTAAAATTGGGGATATTACTTCAATCATTTTTTCTATTCTAGGAGAATAGCATGATTTACCTTCTATTTTTTTTTTGGATAATGAACCCCATTTACTTTTTCTTAAGTTTTTTAAAGTTAAAGCCATTGTTTCTTTTGTAGTTGATTTATCCATTATTTTAATTAATTCTTTTATGCATATTTTTTTCAGGATTATTTCCTTTTTGTTTATTTATACGCTTATTTTATTATACATATATATATATATATATATATATATATATATATATATATATATATACATATAATATTTTCCGCTTTTCGTGTATATATTTTTCTATTAATGTGATATTCTGCTATAAATGCGTGTACGTGTTGTTATATCTTGGATTTAAAATATATATATGTGCAAATATTTGTCCAATCATATATTCAAACATGCAACAATTTTTACTTCAAAACTAATTTAAATATATAACCGGTTATACGTGTATCTAAAATATATATTCATACGTATATATATGTGTATTATATAGCTTTCTTTACTTGTATTTTACTACAAAATTGTTTTTCTGCTCGTATTTGACAAATATTAAAAAAACATAATAGAGATTAGCTTATTTGATTGTAATATTCTGCATAACATATACATATTATAAGATAAAAAATGTATATGTATATATATTATATGCATATAAAACTTTATAGGATATAATATAGTGTAAATATTACTCTTTAATTTATACTTTTGTCGAAGGCTTCTTATATATAATTGTATTTAAATAACACAATTTTCTTTATTTTTTATAAAATCACACTAATATATAATTTACATGTTTTCTTACATCATTAAAATATATTGTGTATTTAATAATGCACATATATAAATATATAAGCTTATAGAGAGAGAAAAGAAAGAGAATATTGAATATGATTCTTATTCTTTCTGAATTATATATATAATCAATAAAAGCAAGAAATATACATATACCACAAATAGCTTTAAAAAAATGTATAAGCCTATATGTTATTAACTAAAATAAATATTAATTTCATTTTTTAAAATAAAATTATCTAAAGAAAAAAAATATATAAAAAGTACATAAATATAAATAAATATGTACACATATTTGTACTGTATAATATATTAAAATCGATGTGAATAAGAAAAAAATAATATATCAATTTTAATCTTATAAAAATTAATTCATATGCAATTAGTAATATATTTAAACAGATGTTTTAAAAATATATATATAATATAAAAATAAAAAATACTTAATGTATGTATTATTCATTTGTTCATAAACATCTTCAAAACGATACAACGTAGTATTAAGATACGGGCAAAAAATAAACATATGCAAGTATACATATATGCATAAATAGAGCATATTTTAATACTCCATTTGTGATTTATGCCAACAATAGTATATATGCATAATATTGATGAGAATATCAATAGAAAAATATTCCTATTATATAAAGTTCATTGTCATACTTGTAAGCTGTATGTTTTTTTCTTTTTTTTCTGGTTTGCTTAATCTTACATATATCTTTTTCAAGTATTAATATGTATTTATAATAAAAATTATATTTTATCAGTGTTTTCAAAAAAAAAAAAAAGCTGTCCTGGTATAATATAAATTATAAAGTAAATTATTTATATATAATAAAAAAAAATACATAATAAATGTAATATAGTATTTTAATATATATATGAATTTATGTTTTTATTTTTTGCAATGAAAGTACTCGAATTTTGTACATATATTTGTAAAAAAATTTAATATATAAACGGGTATTTTATAAATGTAGCGCATATAATAATATAATATTATATGTATTTATAGGTATTTTATTTTACAATATATAAACGATTCTTATATATAATAAAATAAATTAATTAACAAATTGTTTAAGCCGAAATTTATAGTATACATAAGAGTATTTAATTCTTATATATAGAATTTTATAAGCCCCAAATTAATTGAAATATTATGGGCGCATTCTTTTTCTTTCGATAAATTAATAAAAATATAAGCCAACAAATATAATATATATTTTTGATTTTTTTCTCTATTTTTTTTATTATATATATGTAGTCATTTACTTAATATCCATATTATTCTGTTTTTGTATTTTTTCCTATAACATTGGAAATAGGCTGATATATTGTAAAATTATTTTTGAATTTATATTTTCTGCGTTTTAATAGTTACATATAATAATATATATAGAAATATGCGTAGAATTATTTAAATTAGGAAACATAAATTATAATAATAAAATTATTTTTTTTTTCAAAACGCTAGTTGTTATGTAAATACAGCTTTAATGAGGGATAATAATGCTATATTTTATAATTTAGCTAGTTGTGAGAATAAAATTATTCCTGTTCATATTAAAAATACCATTAAATAAATATAAATAATATTTATATTTACGAAAAATACTGATTTATTAATTTATCTTTGTCTATATATAAAATATAAAATTATTACAACAGTAAATTTCCTTTTAGGTTTATATGCTTCATGTAATAATAATTCATAAAAATAATAATGTCGTATTTCCTCCAATAAATTATCACACCATATAAATGGTATTATAAAGCATAATATTTTATATTATTTGGTTGTAGGTAGTATAATTGAACATGGAAACACTAAAAACAGTTTCCATATTTTTAATTACTTATTCTTATTAATTTATAATTACAAAAGTTATATCTTTAAATCTTTTTTATAAACAATTGGAGGGTAACAAAACATAGTATATTATTTTTTTCGAAAAGACACAATATGCACAATAATTGTAAGGTTAACTGTATATAAGTGCATATATTATATGTGCTCATATTCGATGGGTTATTATAATATAGATTGTTGTTAACTAATAATAATACATAATTTATAATAAACAATCAGGATATTACCATATTCACATATATAAATAATTTTTTATGTTTTACATTATATAATAACCCAATGTTTATTCTTTCATACGATGTAGTATTATACTTAGGTATGTTTCCGAAAAAATCTTATTTAAAAGTATAAGGGAAACGGTAAATTTTTAATTGTATAATAAATAACAATAAACAAGTAAAAATATGAAAATTGTAAAATAAGTTTACATTATATTTTTTTAGTATGAAGCAAATCATTATGTTGTAAAAAGTATGTATCTATGTCAATTGTGTGTGCATGATGTTTTAACGATCAACTGCACATCTTCTGTTAAAGATGCCACGATTTCTATCGTTACGCTTTCCATATATATCATTTTGCAATTATATTTTTTAAAAACTAGCCAAGTTTATATTTAAAATTTGTTCATAAAAGAAAAAATAAAAATACAGAAACAAACATAATAATTGTGTTGAGAATGTACACTAAGATGAGTATAAATATATGGATGAGTAAATGCATACCATACTCTCATCGCTTTATCGCGAGAAAAAGTTGCTACTTCCTTTTTTTATGGGAAACAGCCAATGTTTAGTTTTCTAAACATGGTTGACATAAATAAATCAAATTAGCCGAATTTTTTATATTTTCAGTAAATGTAACAAGCGAATATTCATCAGGTGATGTAACAAAACCTTCTTGCTTTGAAATTTGACACCCATAATTAATTAAGGATATAAAATCTTTATTTGTACCAGATTCTATACTTGAATAGTATGGATATATACCCCATGCTAATTGTAATTTTCGTGACAAATTTTTATTATCAGTTACAACAACAATTGGTGCTTTAGTTTTTAAATTACTTAATTTTAGTATTTTATTAAAGTCATTAGAAAATAAAACTATAGATTTGAGGTTTATATTGTTGCTTATATCTCTTATACTGTATATTAATTTATCAAAATGGGAGGTATCTGAGGATGTTTTTTTTTGTTGTTCACTTGATGTATCGGAAATATTTCCAAATTGTTTCAAATGATTATGTGTATTCACAAAGCTTATGTTACTATTATTAGCGTTTTCTGCTTTTTTCTGTGTATATTCATAAAAATAATAATCCTTCTCCACATTTTCTATTATACTATTTTGTGTTGAAGATGATAAAATAGGATATTTTCCAGTGGCTGTTTCAGCTGATAGCATAACACAATCAGCCCCATCATAAAGAGCAGTAGCAACATCAGTAACTTCAGCTCTCGTAGGAGATGGTATAAATCTCATACTTTCTAGCATTTGTGTAGCCACAATAACTATTTTGTTATATTTCGTTTTACATAAATTTATAATTTTTTTTTGCAATATTGGTAAATTCGATAAATTCGTTTCAATTCCTAAATCACCCCTTGCAATCATAATACCGTCCGATAATTTTATAATATTATCTAAATTTTTAACAGCTGATGGTTTTTCAATTTTCGAAATTATGAATATCTTATTCACATCCTTATTAAGAGTATACTTAGATATTTCATTATCCAACTTTTTACTAAATGAGGAACTTTCAAAGTGTGTATCACGATCATTCATCTCTTGGTCCATGTCGCCAATATCTAAATTATTATTTTTATACACATCGTATATTTGTTTATATGTGTGACAATTTTTTAAATAATAATTATTATAATAATCATTTATTTCTTTTATATAAAAATCGGTGCTATCGTCATAATCTTTATATTGTAATTCATTTACATCATAAACGATTCGATCTTTTTTTATATTTTTATAAAAATCACTTTCATAATAATCATTAATAATATTTTTTAAAAACATTAAATCATATTCAGTTTGAACAAAGGAGTAACCTAAATAATCCACGCCTTCATTAATACAAAATAGTATATCTTTTATATCTTTTTCACTCAATACCTCTATTGGCATTATCATATTTGGAATACAAAATCCCTTTTTGCTATATAGTTTTCCTCCTGTTAAAACGGTGGCTTTTACTGAGATATCTTGATCGCCACTATATGCAATACCTTCTACTTTCATTTTTAAGTTTCCATCATCAAGCAATATTATTTGCCCTGGTTTTACATTTTTTAATAAATCTGGATAATTTAAAAACACTCTATTTTTATTTCCTAACTTGTTTGTTAAATCGAAAGAAAAAGTATCTCCTTCCTTTAATTCTACAAATGTATTTTTTTCATCATCAATTTGATTTTGTTCATTTTTTTCAAATTCTCCTATTCTTATTTTAGGACCTTGTATATCCCCTAATATCCCAATTGATGTATTATATTTTTTTTCTAATATTCTTATAGCATTAATTATATACTTTTTAATACTTTTGGGACCATGTGAAAAATTTAATCTAAATACATCAATTCCACTTAAGTATAATTTTTCAAGATTTTCAAACATTTCTGTTGATGGTCCTACAGTGGCTATTTGTTTACATTTTGTAAATGATATTTTATTTTTTTTCGTATTTGTATTACTAATGTTTCCAATTTGTAAATCTTCAACATTATTTTGTGAATATATTGCATTTCTCTTTTTTCCTGATGGTGTTTTTGCTGTTATCCTATTTCTTTTGCTTTCTAAAGTCTTATTTATATAAGCATTATTCAAAAATAATAATCCATCTCCTGTGTGTTGTAGGTCCAAATTATTAAAATGTGAATTATTCTTTAGTCCGTATGTAAAACATATTATTAATTCTGCGATGAGGTAAAAACAAAGTAACCTCATTTTATTATCAAATATACTTATATTTTATAAGCCTATTTTTTACGTAATATTGACACCAGATTATCCCTTTAAAGAGTATATGTTTGCCGAGTAGGAAGCATATAGATTGGGCATACGCATATATACATATATTATATATATTTATAGGTATGTATATTTTATTTATTTGTTTGTTTATATGAACTTCCGAATGTGTATAATACATACATCTTTTTTCAAAACACCAAATATCGAAATAGTATACATATTCCAATTTTATTTTTTTTTATTTTTAAATTATTTACCTCAAATTTTTTTCATTTTATTTGCAACAATAAAAAATATATTTAGTTTTTTTTAATATATCATGTTTTACTGATTTATTTTCCGTGAATCTATAAATTTAATTATGGAAAGTAAAAAAGATAATATTATTTTTTTTTTCATCCACATAAAAATATATATTTTTGTGCGTGCAATATAGGCATATTTTTTCCCCGTTATAGTGTTAGATTTAATTTTTCTGTATCCAACACACTAGATCATTTAAGAAATATGTTTATATTCCCAAGAATACAAAAAGAACATAACTTTTTTTAAGTATGAAAATTTAATTCTTTTTTATTTTCATTTTTTGGTATATTCTTTTGTCGAAACTAAACCAAATTCAAATTTTATGATTTAGGAATATACCCTGTCATATTCAATAAAAAATGTTACATTTTCTTGACCATTTTTATTATATATTTTTTCTATAATATTGCAATTATTCATTTTGTTTACTCTTTCTCAAGGAATAAAATGTGAAGTAAAAAGTATTTTATATAAAACGGGTTACATTTTGAATAGATGCATACTGTGTGTCGATCTACATCGATATACACATACACATCATATTTTTTTTGAAAGCTTTTCATATTTTTAAACAACACAAATAATAGTAAAACAACAATAATTATTTATGAATCGTGAAAATAGTTACACATATTTATAATACTAATAATTTTTACCATATATATGACTATATCATACATCCTATATGGTGTAAAACTAAAAGCATGGAAATTAAGGAATTATATTTTATAAAAACTCGCCAAAAGGACATATAATATATCTACAGTATAATCTTCCTTTAAATGTGATTTTTATTAAAAATAAAAAAAAATTATCAATGATCATGTCGATGCCAAGGATTTTCTATATTCCTGATTTTTGAGTAATGTTTGAAATTTTTTTTTATTCGATTTTATGTTTTTCCACGTATTTCAAAAGTGTTAACATAAATATTATGATTCAAAAATGTAAAATGGCTCTATATAGAGAAAATGAATATGCTTTGGAGGGAGTAAGACCTTTCAAGCTATGATTAATGTGTATATACATATGTAGAAATATATATAGTTATATTAAAATTAATACTACATATATCTTTAGAAAATCAAACATTTGAATAATTCATGAAATAAATAGTATAAAATAATATTAAAAATAATGGATGGTAATAATATGATCACTGAAATATAACATATCCTTGGGTCTATGAAATTTTTATTGACTATATTATTATGAATGCATGTTTCTGTAAAAGGGATACCTTATTTTATATTTCTTCTAAATATATCGTTTAAAATATTTTTTATGGTTAATATTCATATACCACATGAAAAATGATTTTTAATAAATATAAAAAAAAAGTGAAAAACACCAAAAGGGAATATTGTAATGTGCCAGAAGATGATAACAAAGAAAAGACGGTTTTATCAAATATAGTTACTAACGAAAAATGTTTTAAAAATATTATATTAAAAAATTATTTTAAAATAATCCTAAAAAATATATATAACAATTTTTACAAAAACAATCATTTTTTTGAAATTGTTCTATATGTGGACATAATAAAAATGTTCGTTCTAAGGAAAATAATATATATATGTATTGTGTGTATATAATATATTATGATATAATAATGTAGTATAATATACATAAGTTTTATTATTATGTATTACATTTTTACTTCCTAATATATTTTCCATTCTGTGTGTTATTCGAAATATAGAATAGACTCAGGATTATATGATGACTGCCAGATAACTACAAACTTTATTTCATTTACCAAAAAATTCAACAAAACTGTGTACATTTTATTTTCGGAGTTTTTAGAAAATTTTAGGGTAACATATAATTAATTCCATATTCATAATTATTTGTAAACATATTAGTATGAATGCATATATAGAGACATATAATCTATATGAACTAAAAATGTGTTAGCTACAATATTCATGTATTAGTTGAATTTAAAAAACACCATAAATATATTACATTACAAACAGAATGAAAACGATAAAAAAGATTTTATAAATTATTTGGATATTTTATTAAAGAATAAATTTTTTACTATTATTCTTGTTCCTATTAATACCCCTATAAAAGTATTAAATAATCTAACTACCAAATTAAATATTTAGGACACCCGCATTAATATTAATCGTATCTTTTTGTATGACTATGCATGTATAAACATGTTCTTTATTTTTATGTTTAGACGGATTGTATTACTAATCTGAGCAAATCTAACAAGCTAGAGAAAAATATATATGAAGTGATTGAACTTATTAATGCTACACTTATACAAAAAGATAAAAAAAGTTTCTTATATAAAACTTTTTATATGAGAATATGTGATTGTTCACATAAATACATGCCTTATCAAAATATAGTTGTAAAGACCTTTAAACTTGGGGGAGTTAATAAGTAAAACTTTTGAAAAAAAAAATTATATATACATGTGTGAGAATGGGATATATTTTTTTCTTTATTTTTAACAGAAGCAACAAATATAAGGGGAAATGTAGCATATGCTTTACCAAAGAATATGAAGAAATAATCATAAAAAGAAAATTCATAAATTTTTATATCTTAACATTTTCATTTACCAAAGAGATGGACGAATACAACAGCAGAGGTTATATTTTCATATCAAGCTTTCAATATTTTTTTATTAATGTTTGTATTTATGTATACGGTTATTACATTTTTTTATATTTTTTTTCAATGTTTAGACGAATGTATAACATTTGATGTATTATATCACGACGTCAGTGAAAGAAATGAACTATTTGAAAATGGTCTAAAATACAACTTAATCGTTGTACCGATTCCTGATGAGGTTTGTATTGCACATATGAAAATTGACAAAACATATAGAGACAAAGATAAGACAGAAACTTATTTATCTATGGTTGGTAATATAATATCGTATGCTTATTATTTAAATTTTATTTTTTTATTTTTTTTTTTAGTTAAGCAAAAATTGTTATAAAGGGGCACATACTAATACACTTTGGTTGTTAAACTATAGGGGGCATGTAATTATGAAAAAAATAATATATATATAACGCAATAATGATAATTAGAATAGTGGTGATAACGCATGCATACAATATAAGGGATTATATACACACATAAAATTATATTATATTTTTATATGAAATTATGTATTATACCCATTATATATTTTAAGGAAATAAAAAAGTTCGAAAGCGGAAAACTAGCGTTGATTGGAAATTTGGACTCATCCTTATTGATGCAAAAATTTAACTGCTTTATAAAGGACCAAAATTTATGCGGTATATTAATTCAGCTAAATATGTGTGAACATAAATAATCAATATAATACCAGATATACATATATGTATGTGTAAACATAAATTTTTTCCCACACATTTTTTTACAACCAAGCAGATATGAAAAAGATTATTTTTAATATTCTAAAAATTCCGAATGATAATTTCTGTTTGAATAAAATATGCAAAACGACAAAACTTTCCCTAATTTTAATTAGCATAAGTAGTAATTTTTTAAAATATTCAAAATTAGACATATCAGCATATCATATATTTAACAAGATAAACATTGGAAAGTCTATAAATAGTTGTAGCATCAAGGAACACCCCTTAAAAAGTAAACAAACACAAAATCGTATAATTTTCTTTATTATATTATTAGTTGTATCGTGATCATTTCCATGTATATACTTGTATATTCAATGAGTACTACTTTATTATGATATATATAGGGATAAGAGGACCTCATTGTTTTTTCATATGCTCAGATGAAATAATAATGACAGAAATAGTTAAATTTTGCAACTATTTTTGCAATATTAAAATGTTAAATGTGAAAGTTGATTCGTTTAGTATATTGTTAACACAAAAATATGACATATTAGTTATAAATATAAATAATTTTAGTAGTTCTCAAATTTATGCACTAGAAGAAATATTAAAAAATGGGGTATACAGAAATAAAAAACATTCCGTTCCTATTTCAACAACCTTTTGGGTCTATGCTGTAAAGCCATATATCCGAAGCGAATCTGTAAGAAATGGCTACACACACTACCCACAAATATAAAATAAATATGTAGAGAGATATTGATACTGCATATGTATATACATTTTCACAATTCTATTGACTATACATATCCAAAAAATTGTTGTATATTATTTTTACAGGAATTTAATACATATATAAAGGGAAATTTGTTAGCGCGTTTTGATTTTTTGTTTGATCTAAACTTTGAAGACGATGATGAGATTATCGATGAAATATTACGAATGACAGATAATGATGAACAAAAAAAAACATTTGATTATTATTTTGATTTAAATAATGAATATAATTATTTAAAAAAAGGTAATATCCCAAATTATGAATTTACTGAAATGAGTGATATATCTGAATCGATAATACAAAAGTATTTTCATATGGCATCAGATTTATCAACCCTAACCATGTAAGTTTTTATGTAATTCGATCATCAATAGACTAATATTGCATATGTGTGTGTATAATATTATATATGTATTTTCCCTATATGCATACATTAAATTTTATTTGATTATTTTATCATTCATTATATAGTACTATTTTGATGGTATATACATATATAACTATTTTTCATATTCAAATGTTAAATAATATATGCTTTTTTTATATATATTTTTTTATACAGACATCATATAGGAATTTGTGAATTGCTGTGTATCAGTATTTCGATTTTGTTAAGAAAAAAAGAATGCTCAATTGAACACGTGGTTTTAGGATTGTTTTTATACGATAGATTTGTATCTTCCACAAAAAATAAATTAACTCAGTTTGATAAAAATATTTTAAGTGATATAATAAACTCAAAATCAGATGAAGATAATTCTTTTTACAAACTAATGAACTATTTTTCTTCATATTTAAACGCAACAATGAATTTGTAAATTATATAATAAAACCACACGTATTATTCTAAACACGTGCATACACCTTTGAGCTTCATATTAAGTTGTATATACAAACGCTGATATTCATTTTTATTATTCTCATTAAAATAGTTTGTTATCATTTTTTCTTGATACCAAAAAAAATATAAACAAGTGATAGTTATTATTATATTACTAAAATAACGACTAATTTTAAATAAAAAATGCATACAACCCATATAATGGTATATGTATGATTATACATATACAATATGACTATATATAATTATGCATATGAAATTTCGTCACGCATGAAAAAATAAAAATAATTTTGATACATATTTGGAATAAAATATGCATGAAAAAAAATATATATAACCATGCATAAATATATAAATGAGTAATATACATTCATTATATAGTTTATTATTGTACACTGTATAATTAAAAAATAATGATATCTTAAAGTGGATTCCTTGAAATTATAAGCAACTTTTAAGTCATCTTATAATATATCACTCACTCTTTTTACACAAACGCAAACATATCTAATACATTTTACAAATTGAAGAAGTATATTTTATATCAACATATTTAATATATTTCCTATGTTAATAAATATTAATAGCTGCATGCTTCATATATGAATAGAAAATGTTTTTTTTCATCTGTTTTATTCAATTAAAGCAATCTTTGCAATTCGTCATAAAAAACAAGAACAAGAGCTCCTCCAGCTCCTCTAATAACGTTAGCCCATGCTCCTTTGAAAAATCCGCCAATACCTTCATGTTTTAATATTTTAATCCAACAATCCATGGTATTTTTATATTGAATATCTTCTTTTGCTTTTCTACCTGACATCATCATCATTCTTCTTCTGACTGTATCAAATGGATATGAAATTAAACCAGCCAAAATAGTAACTGATTGGGCAACTGACCATTTCAAAACAATACTTGTATTTTGATCATTATTAAATAGTATAGCTTTTGCACTATCGTATAAGCCAAAATATGAACCTCTATACACAATAATACCCGTAACTGAAATACCAAAGCCACTATATAATGATAATAATCCTGTTTGTTTGTATATTTTTTTTAAGCAATCAAATAATCCATTAAATTCTCTATTTTTTCCTTTTCCGATATCTGATGCTAATCTTGTTCTTGCAAAATCTAAAGGATAAACTATAAGTAAAGAAACAGCTCCTGCAGTTGCTCCCGATAATATATTAACACAAAAGAATTTTGCAAATTCTGAATTTTGATCATACCTTGGAAATATATTTTTAAAATAATCTTTGAAGGCAAAATTAAAAGCTTGGGTTGGGAAATATCGAATAATATTTGCCGTATTTCCTCTCCATAATGATGAAACACCTTGTTCTTGTGATACTCTTTTAAAGCAGTTTATTAGCCCAGAATATCTTTCGACTTGACCGGATTTTATTTCAGGTATAGAGTCTTGTGTTTGTATTAACATTTTTACTCTTTCTATTGGGGCAACTACTGTTTTTGAAATAGCGGCGGAAACACCGCCCATTAAAAAATCAGCAGCAAAGCTTGATTTGAAATCTCCACTCATTTTGAATAAATATAAAAATAATAAACTGTTTTATATTTATTGACTTTTTACGTAAAAATTGATAAAAATATTGCAGAAATTATATATTTCTACGTTATTCAAATAGAATATAAATTAAATTTCTATGTAATAAAAAACCAAAAAAAATCGATATTTTTATCTTTCAAATATATATATAGATATATTATTGAAAAATATTAAAATTTACAAAAATATATCCGTATATTCTATACACATAAAAAAATATATAATTTGTTATTATACTATTTTTTGAAATAAGTATTTAACTTCAAATAAACTTGTATTCTGTATATTTTATCATGAATTTGCTTTTGTTTTATTATATGTAACTTTTATTGTAAAATATTTAGCCACTACATTAAAATTTAATCTGAAAGAAAGGAGTAAATATGCATATATTTATATTTTTCCTGCATATATTACATAAAAATGATGTGCGCACATATTACATATATGTATATACGAAACGGTCTGCGTTTTTTTAATATAGATTATTTAAGGTTTGGGTAATATAAAAATATTGTGAAAATTTGGCCATTGCATTAAAATATAGAAGAATAAAAATGTTCAAAATATAAATATATCATGTATATAAATTATAAATACATTTATACGGATTGTAAAAAACAAACAAAATTGTAATAGGTAAAATAAGCAAGAATACTGTTAAGTAAACGCCTTTTTAATTCATTATTTTTTTGTGTATCAATTAAGCATTTTGTTAATAAATAATGTAAGTATATTAGCATAAATAAGGACAATGTAAAATATGTATTAATCATACATATAATAATTTATGTGGTATTTTGTATTTACTTTCGTTGGTATTATTTCAGGATTAGTTTGACATTATCTTATTATTTACGTTAAATATTACATTTTCCTGTATTTTTTATCTTTGACAAGTTTTTATAATTTTATTTATTAATCTAGAATCCATAAAATTGTTTAAGTTTCATAAAACCATTTTAAAGATGTATTTATTGAGTATATTATATATAATAAATATTTATTTATTTATTTATTTAATTTATTATTATTTTTTAATGCGTGTTTTTTTTATCATATTAAATGAAGATATTATTTTCTTTGATGCATGCGCAATTATATATATTTTTATTATAATATTTTATTACCATAATATTTATTCCCTTTTTTGGCTTATAGTAGGCAAATATATATCCATGAAAATATTTATTGCCCATATACAAAATTCAAGCTATTTTTTTATTATTTATTTACGGCGTTTTTAATTTATATGTAAAATAGCATTGACACAATTTTTTTGATAAAAATAAATATTTTACAATTAGTAGCTCTTTCTTTGTTTAAAATTTTAGGAATATTTTTTAATTTTTATTCTTTAATGCTTTATTATTAAACACCAATTTATGTATAATAAACGTTATAATATTATTTTACGAAAACAAGAGCATAAAATGATATAAAAAATCAAAAATAAGAGTTATAAAATATTTTTAAAATTTATATTGATGCTACCCATAAGGGTGGCATCTATAATTTCATGAGGCTATATATGAAAAATTATCCTCACCTATGATATTTGATAATATTATTCTCTATATATAACTTAGTAAAAAAACAAAGCAAAAATTGTTTTACCTTTTTTATCTATTTCTTGATATACAGTCTCCCATCTTGTATTTTACTAATTGGTATTACTTATGATTACCATTTTTTACGTATCTTAAAACCAAGCAAATCGATATTACTATTGTTTGGAATTTTTTATAGTATTTCAAATAAACAATTTAAAAAAATATAAAAAGTTAATTAAAATGAGCATTAAAAGACAAAAACACATGGCAACAGACATAAAGTATGAAAAGGTTAGATGAATTTTTATAAGAAAAAAATATATTATCACATGAGAAAAATAAATATATGAATTGTTTATCAAATAAGGTTTAGAAATAAACTGAAAAATATTCATAAACACATAATACAATTTAAGAAAAAGGTCAAAAATGTCAAATGAATTACATATAGGTTTATATGCATCGTGTTTAATTAATACATTTAAACGGTACATAACAAAACAATGATTTAATTTATATCTCCATGCGACCTTAAGTCATTCTAGGAAGTATGTAAAAAATGTAAAATGAATTTATAAAAACACTTTTTTTTATCTTAATAATTAATTCATTATTTGTATTTCCAAAAGAAATATATGGAAAGAAGTTTATATGAAACTGGTTGGATTGGTTTAAATTGTTTTCAATGTTATTTTCTTCATTTTGCTTATTTTTTTGATATAACGAATAAATAAATGAATTTTCATACATGATTTTTGTTGCATTCAAAAGGGATTCTTCAAATTCGGGGAAATATTCCATTATTTCTTCGTCATAATGTGTTTTAAGATTGTTATTATAAAATATATTTGTATTTTTTTTGTTGTCTTTTAATTGTTTAGTACTTCTTATGTTTTTATCAGAATAATTTATTTCTTCTGTTAATTTGGATTTGTTTTCATAATTTTGAGCATTAAATAAATCATTTTTTTTTAAAAGATAAATTAAATATTCATTATTTAGTGGAATATATGTAAAATTTGATAATATTTTTAATGGACAAGTGTGTAATGCGTTAATGTAGGTTTGCACTTGCATTTGTTCTGTTTTATTTTTTCCTAGCATAGGAAATTGTTCCTTTTTTAAAAAAGTATTCAATTTAATTTCATATATATCTGATAATATTAATAAAAAAAATATCTTCATTTCTTTAGCATTTATATTATTAGTGTTAAAGTCTATATTATTTAATAAAGTATCACTATGATTATAAAAACAATTATAAAATAGAGAATTGTTTGTTTCTTTTTTATTCCTTTTTCCCGATTGAAAATTGCACGTTTTTTTTATAATATCGCAATTATAAATAGTATTTACGTGTTTTATATTTTTTTCATTGTATTTATCTAACATTTTATGATTTTCTATTTGTTCCAAAACTTGAGCATCACCATCGTTTGTTTCTTCATCGCAAATTATAGCTTTAAGTATATTTTCACAAAATGTAATACATTTTTTATTAAGAAATAGGACGGGATTGATATATATGTGTAATAATAATAATATTTTATCTTTTAAGCTAAGAAAAGGACTGAATTTATCTAATAAATCGACTAATTTGTGTAAAATATGTGTTTCCCTTTGTAATGTTTGTATAGAATAGACTGACAATATTTGAAAAATATAAAAGAAACTCTTTGAGGTTTTTATTTTTGAAAATACAGTATTTATAGCTGAATTAAAAAATATATAATTAATATCATAATTTCTCTTCTTTATAAAGTATAAAAATGGTAGTAATATTTTTTCATCTATCGATTTAAAATTATTAAGTATATCTATACAAAGATTTTGTAATAGCATATCACTAAATCGGATATTAAAATAAGCACATGAGCAAAATATATAAATAATATTAATATAATTAAATTTATTTAATTTATGCTCTATTTGTGTATATAAAAATTTTAAAAAATTAGATATTTCTGAATTATTTTTACAACTTGTTATTTGTGTGTATTTATAAAAGGACAAATATATATCTGTAATATCTTTTTCGTTATAGTGATTTTTATCAAACAATATTTTAAAGTGAGATAATAACAAATTAAATAAATTTTTATCCAATAAATTTAAATTTACTAAAAATTTTAATATAATACATGTATTATATACATTAAATATATTTATTTGTTTTTGTGTTTCAATTTTTATATATTCATATATATTATAATAATTGGGAATTTTTAATTTATCTATGTTACATGCTAAAAAACATAAATCCTTTTTATTTAATTGTATTAAATTTTCTTCTTTTTGTGTGTGCATAATATAACTATTATCGTTTTGAGAAAAGTAGTTCACAAGCATTGCTCGTTTTTCTAGAATATTCTTATGACTATATGAATGTCCTGTGTTATTATATTTGCTATCACTGTCGCCTGTACTATTTATATCTTCATTTTTTATTTTTTTTTCGTCAATGTTTTGATCCGTATTTGTATGCATAAATTGTGCATAAGAATTCTCATAAGCATTAGACATAGCATCGGTTAATATATCCTCATTACTGTTTAATACTCCCTTTTTTAGTTTAGACTTTTTTATTTTACTTAAATTGAGATTAACAACACATGAAAGAATAATATGTTTAAATAAATCATTGTCATTAAATTTATGTATCTTCAGGACATACATTAACATATTTAAAGAACATATATCGATAGTGTGTATTTTATACAAATTTGTATGCTCTATGCTATGTTTAGTTAATAATATTTTTTTTATTTTTGAAAATATTGATTTATCAATAGCTCCTTTTAAATTTGTATAACTATAAATAAACAAAATTAAATGATTATAATCCATTTCATTATTATGAAAAAATAAGAAATAGATAAAAAGTTTATAAATAATATGTTTAAATTCTTGTATATATTCCAACTGACTTACAATATTTATCTTTGAATAAGTGTTACATAATATAGTTATGTCAAAGAAGTTTAATCTGTTTATATTTGTTCGATTTTCACTAAGCATATTGTCATTGTAATTGCTATTATTACTTTTATTTCCCATATTAAAAATTATTTTGAAATTTGAATAATCATTTTGACTTATTAATTTGTTCCATCCTTTTTTTTCACTTTCATTGTAAGAAGAAATAGCGCATGAGTTCATAATTTTTTCGTTTTTCTTAGTAATTTTTTCTAATTCATTGGTTACACACGAATTAAAAATATTTACAAAATTTTCTGCAGATTTTTGTTTGTTTTTGCGTTTATTAGTTATTAAAAGGAAGTATTTCTGATAGTATAAGATATAAATTAGTTTAAAGGTAAAAGGATTTAAAAAGTTCAAGTGAATAAACGGAAACGAGTTCGAAATACTATAAATAGTAATAATTATTTGTTTTAAATTCATATTAAAAATAAAATTAATGTTTTCAATACTTGCTACATTTCTCCAAAAGCTGTTATCTTTAATTTTTTTTGTATTTAATAAATGAATTATAACAGAAAAATCATTTTCATTTAATTTCTTTGATTTTAAAAGGTCTAAAAAATTGTCATTAAATTTGTATATACTACACAGATCATCCTTTCTGCAAAACTTTCGTATTTTTCTAATCATCTCAGATTGTTTCCCTTTTTCAGTTTGACTTATGCTGACATTTTTTGGGGTATTACATTTTATGTTTTCTTCATTTATTTTATCATTTTGTGTGTTTACAAAACTGAAATATTTCTTATCCTCTTTTAATTTATTATGACCCAACGAAAGGTGAGTTAAAAATCTTTTACCCCCATCATTTTTTTTTATAAGTGCCTTAGTTTCATTTATATATAATTTTTGATGATTTATAACTTGTATTTTAATATACGAATATACACGATCTTGTACACTTCGAATGTCACATTTGTGAAGGCATTTCATTTAACTAATTTATATATTATGCATTTATAATTAATAAAAATTAACTATTTATTACAATCGATTTGTGGGAAATGTAGACACAACGTGTACATGTATAGCGGGATGGCATATATTAAAAGGGAGTAATTAAGTATGTTAAAAAATTGGACTTGTAATGCTAAATTATATAGTATAATACAAGGTGCGCATTTTTTATACTGAACATATTTGAAATTATATATTCTTCCATATGTGTGTGTATTGTGATATTTTCCTGTTTTAATTAAAAATGTGCTACTCTTTTCAACTATAATTAGGAACTGTCAGACTTCTGAATGTTATATATATATATATATTTTTTTTTGTGCTGTCCTGATTGTTTACAGTATTTTCATAATTTATAAAATTTACACTATTACTTAAGATTTGATGTTTGGTTCTCACAAAAATGCTATGAAAAATGAAAACTAAAAATGATAAAAATTTTCCCTTAATTTAATATATGAATATATATTTTTCCAAATTATTTTATATTACTAATTTTAAAAAGCAAATAAAATTACTATATCGATTTTATATTAATTTTGTTATTTTTATTTATTATTATTACATTATTATTTTTTATCTTAAAACTATTAGCATAATAGTTTGTAAATTATGTATTTTATATGGTAAAAAAAAAATATGCATACATCGTTGTGCGGTGAAATATGCAAAATTACAAGTGTTAAAAATTTCCCTTTTAATATTTTGCTATTATTTGTATATTGCAAATATAGTAAACATAATATATGGATACGTATATAATGCTATATATTATGTATTAGTATTTTTATTAAAAAAAAATATAATAATGTTTTAATATTTGGAAAAAAAAATATTTGGAGCATATTGCAATTTTCCTTTCTTGTTTATTATATTTTTTATTTGTAAGTATATTGTTTGACTAATTAAACATCTTAAAAAAATACACACATACATAAATACACGTGTTATTTAAATTTTATATACATAATAAAGAATAAAAAAATATAAAATACGTAGTATTTAAGACATTTCCACTTTGTTTTTACCACCATTGTAATGTTATATGATGGAAGAAATCTTTCTGGTTTTTTCGTTTTGTTTTTTATAGCATAGCAAGTATTTGACGCTTTTATATTTAATATTAAACAGATTGAGGATATATATAGCTATTTATACAAATAAATATCCCCATGCCCACACATGCATATGTATATAATATATGATACATACACAATATGTACATAATACGTATACAATGCGCATTTTTATATTCAAAAATAGATGCATAGACACATATTTTTCATTTATATAGTTGTTAGGAGGAGGGGGACTATAATGATATAAAAGTTACATATGTAAAAAGTATGTGGTAATACACAATCAGCATTAACATTGATAGCAATTTTTTTATGATAGTTTAAATTAAAGTAAGATCATAATTTTATTTATTTGCCTAAATTTGTGGCTGATTGACGAAAAGAGATAACATAAAATTGTACGTATATACATAAATACATATATCATAATAGGGATTGTAGATTTGGGGAAATTAGTGAAGGATATGTGCATGCTAAATATATAAACTAAGAAGAGAAATTTACAAATTGTATTTTATTTTAATAATTATATATATTATAGAACACAGAGAGAATAAATGTGTAGCTTTTATAATTTTTGGATATTTATGGCATGTTTTTAAATATATATACGTGCCGTTTTTCCTCATCCATTTTGTTTTATCATTACACTTTCAATACATTCATTAATTTTTGTTTCAATTTTGCTGGATTTATATTATATATATATTTTTTTGTTCATTTTTTTCCTAGAACATTTTTCAGTATTTTCACACCAACGTGTTTTGTGTTTTGCAACCATTTAGTGTAGTTCATTTCATTTTGCTTTATTATATCGGCGTATTGTCGTATTAATATTTAATTTTTTCCATGTTTTTGTGCGTATATATAATATATATATACATAACTTATGGATAAACGTGTATTCTTATCCATTTACCCATTCATTTATTTTTAAGTGAATATATATATTGAGAGTTAATTACATTCGTGCCTATACCTGATAATATTAAAGTAAGAGTTCGTGATAAACTCAGTTATCTGCAAGTGTACATATATTTTTTCATCAATATATTGTGTGTAGTTATCCAAATATAAATATTCTTTACCATTTGATTCAATGAGTAGTGAATAAAATTAAAAACTGGATAAAATACAAAATACAATCAAGAAACAGTTGTAGGTAATTTTCATTTTTACCTTTTGTAGTAGAAACATACAGAATATTTCAAGAAAAAAGTATATATTTATAGAGAGAAAAAACGAATCAATTCACTTTTCATACAACAGATATACCACATTTTTATAAATCTCATAAAAAATGGATAAATTAGTGCCTATTGTTAATAAATTACAAAATGTACTTTCGTCATTTATCAGTAGTGAAACATTAAGCCTTCCACATATAGCAGTAATAGGAGCACAGTCTGTTGGCAAAACATCTTTGTTAGAATCACTTGTTGGTTTAAGTTTTATGCCAAAGGGGGAAGGTATAGCTACAAGAACACCAATAATAATACAACTAACTAATTCCAAAACAGAAGAATGTTATTGTACATTGACATATTATGATTGTGAAAGTAATAGAGTAGAAAAACATATAGATGATTTTTCTATTTTAAATAATATGTTAATAGAAGTAACCGATGAAATAACAGGAGGAAATAAATGCATAAAAGAGACTCCTATAATTATAGAAATTCATAAAAATGATGTATTAGATTTAACATTAATTGATTTACCTGGTTTAACAAAAGTACCAGTTGGAAATCAACCACATAATGTAGAAGAGCAAATTGGATGCTTAGTTAATAAATATATTAAAAACCCTAATTGTATAATTTTAGCTGTTTCTTCAGCTAATATTGATTTAGCTAATTCTGATAGTTTAAAAATGGCTAGAAATGTAGATCCAAAACACGAAAGGACTATAGGTGTAATAACAAAGTGTGATGTTGTGGAAAAATCCGAAATATGGAAAAAAATGATTAGTGGGACTTTATATCCATTAAAAAAAGGTTTTGTAGCTGTAGTTTGTAGAAGTCAAAAAGATATTGATGATAATGTTAGCATTGATGAATCATTGAGAAAAGAAGAAGAATATTTTAATCAATACATCGATTTTTCGAACCAAAATGAATGTATTATGGAGTGTGGGATAAAAAATTTAGCAAAAAAATTAAATAATATACTTATTGAACATATAAAAAATACTGTACCATATTTAAAACCCAAAATAGACGCATTAAAAAGTATTGAAGAAGAAAAATTATTAGAGCTAGGTGAACCAATGGATAATATGAACCGCTCAGAATATTTAGCAGTTCTTGTTAATTATATTACAAAATTTTCTCAACAATATCAAGATATAATAGATGGAAAAGTATTTTATAAAGATCGTGTAGATGAATTAAAAGGGGGTGCAAGAATTCATTATATATTTAATGACTGGTATATTAAAGCATTAAATGATTTTTCCCCATTGGAATTATTAAGTGATGAAGAAATACGAATAGCTATTAGAAATTCAAGTGGGCCAAGAGGTGCATTGTTTGTACCAGAAAGCGCATTTGAAACGTTAATAAAAAAATTAATAAATTGTTTAAAGGAGCCATCACTTCGTTGTGCAGATCAAGTTTATGAAGAACTTATTAAAATTGTTGATAACTGTAAAATAAATGATATGGAAAGATTTACAAACTTAAAAAGCGCAATAAATGAACAAGTGAAAATTTTATTAAAAGATTGCTTACAACCAACAAAGGAAATGATCAAAAATCTTATGTTAATCGAGTTATCTTATATTAATACAAGTCATCCTGATTTTTTGAATGAACATTTTATGAAAAATGTATATGACAAAGATAATGAATATGTCGAAGATTTGGAACCTGTTGTTAAAATGCACAGTAACAACAATAAAATGCCACACCATAAAAGGGATTATCACGAAAATTATATGAGCTCGAACGGAGTTCATAATAATGGGTATATACAATCACATCATCAAATGCATGATGGTATGCATGGAACAGTGAATGATAAAATGAACAATAATACAGGAACGAATATGAGCAATACCAATCATGCAACTATTAATCATGATGGTACATATAAAGAAGACAATAAAATCTGGAAAAATAAAGAAGATTATAAATCACATAAAAATAAAAATGGTACAAAAATAGCTAATTTAAATAATAGAGAAAATGTTTTTGTTTTACCAGTTATCCCTGAAAAAATAATACCAGAGTGTTCATCTTCTTCTAAAGAGATTATTGAAATTGATTTAATCAAATCATTAATTAATAATTATTTTAACATTGTAAGGAAACATATAGCTGATGCTGTACCCAAAGCTATAATGCATTTTATGGTTAATACATCGAGAAAAACAATGCAAAAAGTTTTAATTTCAAATTTACATAACAGTGAGCTTCTTAACCTTTTTAATGAATGCTCTTCTATCAAAGTAAAAAGAAACAATTGCAAAAAAAATTTGGAAGCCTTAAATCAAGCTATTAAAATGTTGGCAGAAATTAGGAACCAAGACATTTAGTTAAATAAAAATGAATTAAATGTGTGGATAATTTGTTAAGAAAATTGAAAAGGGGGATTGAAATTTTTTTTGTTTGACTGTTTTGGATTTTGAGAGATAATGTAGTAATTTAAATGATGAACAATTGAGCATATACACATATACAATGGTACTTTTAATATATACTATGTCATATATATGTGTGCATAGCATATCTTTACTTATATGTAAATTTTTTATGCATACCAATTTTTTATAATTCTCATAATATTATTCATTTTATCAAAGCGATATGAAAAATAATAAATCGTTTTATTTATTGTATGTTGAAATATCGCTTCTTTGTCTTTATTTTTTTTTATTTTGTGTAATAAATTTACTTGCCCATATTTTTGGGTGCAAACAAACTTCCTACTGTAACTATAATATCTATGGAATATCTATTATATGTAAATATTTAAATGAAACATTCATCATTTTATCTTTTTCTTGACCCTTGAAACTTGGCTTTATTATCATTATAATAAAATAAATCATTAATATAAGGATGTGTAAAAGGGTATTATATAGAGAAATGATAAATAATATGGTTTCACAAAACAGTGTGATTATCTGCTTACTATTTTTAGAGAATAAAAAGTATCTTGGAAAAAAATTGAATATTAAAAGTTTGCTCTAAAAAATTAGAATGTAAAGAATAAGGTAAAAAAAATAAGAAATTGAGTAAATATGAAAAATATGGTAATTAGCAATTTATATATAAACGTGTGAAACATATAGTCATTTTTTTTGCTACGATTTGAAAAAAAAAAATTCACCCTAGTAAAAAATTATAAACATAATACTATATTTTTATCATTTCATTTTAAGCGTATGTTTATTTTTAATTATAATAATAAGCTATTTTTTTTCTTTTTTTTTCGTTTTTTTTAATTTTTTTATTTGATGAAATCATTAAATTGTTAAAGATGATATTTTAGCTAATAAGATATGTCAGGATATGTGAAATAATATACTTAGGTTAGTTATGTTTTATCTTTTTGTTGTATACATGTAATAGTGGATATGTTTCTATAAAATACTTCAATCTATCTATAAGTAATGGACCATATTTGAATATATATGTATGTATTGTTTATAACATACGAAAAAAGTTTATTATTTTTAAGATATTTTGAAAAAAAAGCTAATTTACATTCAAAACATAAAATGGTCGTATATTAAGCCGTATAACAAAGGAATGAACATAATATTATTGGCTAACTAGCTACAAAAAGTTTTATGGAAACATAAGATCTTGAATGAAGATGAAAATATGGATGATCCAAACGATTATGTATACGATAATATTAGCACAGATGGATTGAATAAAAGATCAGATATTATATATGAAGATTATTATGCAAAAAATGTGAAACGGCGGAAATTTAAGTCTTCCGAAAAAATGTTAGTAAATAAAGATAACAATTAAAGCTATTCATTTGCTCTCTCCACATACATTAAGTTTTATTTATATATTGTTATAAATATGGCATATTAATACATATATGTGAATATCATTTGTATTTTAAGGGAATACATTATATTATGATATCTGTTATATTGGTTTTCGTTTTTTTTTCGCTTTTTACTTGCAGAACGGAAGAAAATGAAGAGTTACCAAAAAAGGCAAAAAGGAAACTTAAGGAATATTATGAAGTTTTATTTGATAATAAGATAATAAATTTACCATTTAGTGCTGACTCAATAAATGTACAGCAAAGAGGGTTTCATGATTATAGCAAAGAAATGAAATTAAAAAAAAATCATATGAACAAACCATTATGGATATGTTCAGATGGATTTATATATTTAGAAATGTTCAACAGTTGTAGTAAACAGGCTTCAGATTTTCTTATAACAATAGCAGAACCTATTTGTAGGCCTGAAATAATACATGAATTTCAGTTGACAATTTTTTCATTATATGCAGCTATATCTGTTGGTATAACCTTAGATGAGTTATTATTAAATTTGGATAAATTTTCTAAAAACGTATTACCTAGCGAATTAGTGTATAGTATAACAAAAAGTGCTGAATCATTTGGTAAAGTAAAATTAGTATTAAGAGAAAATAAATATTATATCGAAGCTAAAGATAAATTTGAATTAGATTATTTATTAAATAATAATATTATTAAAAATGCACGGGTATATTCAACCGATGTTAATAATAACGATTCAAAAAAAAATAATATGTTTAATTTAAATGGTAACTTTATGGAAAATAGTAGGGGTGATAACACAGGTGCTTCAGGAAATGTTTTAAACGACGAAGCGGAGAATAAGAAACAAAAAGATGCCTACGTCACATACGAGGCCCCTGTACTCGACACAGCACAGCTAGGTGAGTATGAAAATGGGATTAGAAGTTGGGAAAATATATCATCCCAGCATATATATGTGAATGTGTATTTTTTTTGAGTATATGTAAATAAATTAAAAATGGTCACAATAAATTTATTATGATTTTTGCAGGTTTCAAAATAAGTGAAAGTGAAAAACAGCTGATGCTAGAGGAAACAAAGAAAAATGCAAATGATAACTCGAATGAGAATTCAGCAGAAGTTTATTCCTTTGAAGTAAATTGTGATAAAATAGAAGAAGTTAAACAAGAAGCATTACAAACTATGCAAAGGCCATTATTAATGGAATATGATTTTCGAAGAGATAAAAAAAATCCTAATTTAAATTGTTCATTAAAAAGTCATGTACAAATAAGATATTATCAAGAAAAAGCATTAAGAAAAATGTTTAGTAATGGTAGAAGTAGATCAGGGATAATTGTACTACCTTGTGGTGTTGGTAAAACTTTAACTGGTATAACTGCAGCAAGCACAATAAAAAAATCTTCCTTATTTTTAACAACATCAGCAGTAGCTGTTGAGCAATGGAAGAAACAGTTTGAAGATTTTACAAATATTCATCCAAGGCATATAAGAATATTAACATCAGATTATAAGTTTGATTTATGGCCAATTAATGAGGCTGGTGTATTAATATCAACATATACTATGTTGGCATATTCAGGTAAAAGAAGTGAACAAAGTTTAAAAATTGTTAATGATATAAGGAGAAGAGAATGGGGTTTATTAGTTTTTGACGAAGTGCAATTTGCCCCTGCACCATCATTTAGAAGAATTAATGATATAGTAAAGTCCCATTGTAAACTTGGGTTGACTGCTACATTAGTTAGAGAAGATTTACTTATAAGAGATTTGCAATGGATTATTGGGCCTAAGTTATATGAAGCTAATTGGGTAGAGTTACAAAATAAAGGATTTTTGGCAAAAGCTTTATGCAAAGAAATTTGGTGTAGTATGCCTAGTTCTTTTTATAAATATTATTTAAAATCAAATAGCTTTATAAAACGGCGATTATATACATGCAACCCTAGAAAATTAATGATGTGTGAATATTTAATAAAATATCATGAACAAAATAATGATAAAATTATTGTTTTTAGTGATAATATATTTGCGCTATTGCATATAGCCAAAACTTTGAATAAACCTTTTATTTATGGTAAATTGTCACCTATTGAAAGAATTGCAATAATAAATAAATTTAAAAATGATTCAACGATTAATACTATTTTGTTAAGTAAAGTCGGAGATAATGCTATAGATATACCTATAGCAAATGTTGTTATACAAATATCATTTAATTTTGCTTCGAGAAGACAAGAAGCACAGAGATTAGGAAGAATTATTCGACCAAAAAATAGAGCAAATGAAAAAAAAAATATCAATGATCCTGATTCGTTTTTTTATTCTTTAGTTAGTAAAGATACTATTGAAATGTGCTACTCAGATAAAAGGCAACGATTTCTTATAAACCAAGGATATGCTTATAATGTTCTTAGTGATAATATCGTTGATTTTAATAAATTAAATTTAGTATATAAAAACAAAAAAATTCAAGACAATTTACTTAAATGTATTTTGGCCAGTACAGATGATGGAAATAATGATGAAGATGATGACGCATTTGATGATATGGATTTTAAAAAGGAACCCCCCAAAACTAATAAAAGGAATAGTAGTGTTTTATCAAGTAATAATGACAATTTGGTAAGAATGTCAGATAGTGATGGACTTCTCAAGTTATCTACAAATATGGATATAACATTTAATGATAAAAAAAAAACAACTTCGAAAAAGTTTGCAGATAAACACATTCTTTTCAGAAAATTTTTGAACCAAAACCGATAAATCAAGGTATACAAAAAAGTTATTGTTCAAAAAAATTGTGTGTTAATTTTGTTTTGTGTATCCTTAGAAATATGAACATATGAAAAAGCGAAATTGCAAAAATACAGCCATAAAAATGTATAATGCTAATGCTTTTCATCGCAATTGTTTTTTTTTCCCATTTTTTTTTGTAAAAATATATATTTCGGTATATTTTATGCTATACCATGTATATATAAATAGTTACATATTGTTATGCATATTTGTCGAATATTGAACTAACTTATTTTGTAACTAATACATGTTACAATTAATTTGGCATGTTTAACATGCATAAATATAATAAAAAATATAACCCAGATAGATTAGTGTAGCTTTTACCTCTATTAATGCTTTATAAATATATTCAACAAAATAATTTTATGTGTTCCCATAAAATGGGGATGTCCACAAAATAAAAATTTATACTATACGTGTCGTCATTATATACACATATGATATGCGATCTATTAAAGCATTTATTGTACTAGGATGAAGTATAATTTTTTTAAGTTCACATGCGTTGTATGGTATACTAATTTACAATTTTCTTATCTTAATTTTTTTGTTGAAGGTTATTTTGTTGTATGCTAATTATGAATACATATTTTGGATAAATACGGAAACTACCAGCATGTGTTAAGTCGAATATACAAATATGTATAAAGCTTGCATATATTCTTTTTAGTTAGTTTTTTTGTATTGAAAGAGAAAATGAATATATGGACTAAACAAAAGAAATATATATAATACGAAATTATCCTTAAAATATACATTAACAGTTCCCTTTAAGACCTTTAATGTTTTAAGTATAGAGATTAAAGTGATATATATGTATGCAATTTCGCTAGTATACTTTTGTTTGACATTTTTATTAATTTTTCTATCTTTTGAGAGTTAGTTTTTATATATAGGAAGAAAATATATATCTAAATAAATCCCAAACATTTAAAAAAGTTATAGATTAGTTGTTTTGTATTATAATTATTATATATATTTATTAATTTCATATATTATATATTTTTTAGAATTATAATACAGTATTTTTAGTTTTAAAATAAAAACACATAATTATAGGAGCATGGTCATAAATACGCCATATAATGTTTTACATATTTTTATATCCCATTTTTGTGAACACCAATTGATGTGAACATTAACTTTTGCGCGTATATATATTATTATATTTATGCATGATAGAAAAAAAAATAAGTAAAACAAAAAATATATATAACCATTTATTTAATTTAAATTATTAAAATATTTTTTTAGTGGAAAATTACCTTTATTATTTAATGTTAAAAGTTTAAGAAAGGAATAATTAAAAAATAAGAGAAAGGGAAATATAAAAAAAGAAAGAGAAAAAAAGGATAACAAATATATAATAATAAAGAAGTTTTTAAAAAGTAAATAAAACGAAAGAAAAATAAAAAGATAACTGAACAATCCATCACATTTTAAGTTAAACAAAACATTAAAACCCGGAAAAAATGAGCGCAGGTTATAGTGATGTTGTGTTATTAGTTCAGTTCTCGAAAAAAATAGAAAGTAGAACATTTGTTGAATATAACTCATTAAAATTGGCCTTAAATGGTTAGTATATAATGGACATAACATGTATATGTGTTTTATATTATAGAATGCATCAGAGATACATTTCAAATGTGATCATACACGTATTCAAGCATTATACGAATTTCCTTATCATGCATATGATATACATATATATGTGCCCATTTTTTATTGTTTTCCTTAGGAATTTGCCAATTATATGAACAAGCAATAAAAGAAAATGACCCTTCAGTACAAAGAATAACATATAGCATGAATGATTTGTTTGTGTATATTGATAACATCCAAAAAATGACGATATTATTGTAAGATTGAGAAAAAGGAGAAAATATACATATGCGCATATAATATATAATGTAGTTACAATAATGAGTTTACTTACGTAATATTTGTAGTATATTAATATATTTATACGTGCAGATTTATAAAAATTTCGAATGGTATAAAATTGCAATTTATCTATTAAAATGTGTACTAATATGTATATGTAACTCTTTTAATTTTTAGATTTCATCAGCCCACTTGGTCATATAGACTTCATGACAAAAAATGGATAAAACAAAAATTGGTTGAACATATTAAAGACCAGATTGGACAATAAAAGTTAATGTTTATTTGTTTTATCAATGATGGTATAAAACATGTTTGTAAATGTGCAATTGTACAAATTTTATATTACAACAAAATAAATACTGCTATTATAATTTATACTTAAAAGAAGAAAAAATAATGGGACCAAATTTAAAACTTCCATAAAATTTTGAAATTATTATCAATATTTACAGTTTATCCCCTAATAAATAATTTCTATATTTCTCCATTACTTTTTTGAAATCTTCATTTAATTTAGTTTCAAGTTGTTCTTTTCTTTCATTTGCCTATACAAAAGGAAACATCAGATAATAAAAAATAATAAAATATACAGGTATATACATATGTGGTTTATGCTATTTTTTATGGGGAATGTTTTTGCTTTTTCATCACTTATGAGTAATGATTTTTTTTATTTTGTTAGTTTATAAAATATTTATTATGCAATTCCTTTCATAATATATTAAGGTGAATATATACACCGCATGTTTACATCACATATATATAAATCGTATGCATATTGTGTGCATATGTGCATGTTTATTACATTTCCTATATCCTTCTTTAACATTTTATCTTTTTCCTACAAGGAAAATAATTTAAAAAAAACTCATAGAGTATAAAAGCTTATACAATTTTATTTTTTATAAATTATTTCCATTATTTATTGAAAAAGTAAATATAAAGCATATTCTTACTTCGGATAATTCAAATTGTCTTTTAGTTTTTTGTTTATTCACATATATTTGATTTTCCATCCAAAGTATAAACTCATCAGTTTCTTCCTTCGTCTGAGATTATAAGTAATGCACCATATACCATCATGTAAATATATATACACAAATTGGGTTGTGGATTTTATTTAAAATATATGGAAATAAGCTGAGTTACCGAGTTTAGAAGATTTTGTTCCATTTGATAAACATAAACACATCCATTAGAATCGCCAATTATTATTTTGTTGTAAGAATATTTATATGCATCTACAAAAATGAAATAAATTGAAACAGTAAAATCGGTCATACATATGTATGTATATATTTTTTTTTATTTATTACCATCTTCATTTTTACTTCTTAAGTAATCATTAGTGTCTACAATCTCAGTCTCATCATCATAATTTGTTTGGTTATTATTTTCTACTGAAATGGTGTTTTTCTTTTCAAAAGAATTAAATATACTTGGATCCGTATTTTCCAAAATGCTTATACATATTAAACTCGAATTACTAATTGATACTGAGTGTATACACTGCTTTTTGTGTTCTAGCAAATTCCATATTTCTATATGTCCATTTGTTTTTCCTATATATATGACACTTATTTTAGTTTGGCTAAATTCGCAACACGAGTATATTTCGTTGCTTCTACAAAAGGAAAGGAAAAATATAGAATACAAAATAGAGCAAGTAATAAGAGATGAATAATGAAGTATAAAATGTATTTCAAACGATATATAAGAAAGTATCATTTATATAATATGTATGATAAGCACACGCACACATATGATTATTCAAATATATTGTAATGCACAATTTATTTGCAAACTTTGGTGAAATAAAAAAGGGATGTTTTTCATCTTCCTTCCACAAGTAAAAATTATGATCAGTTAAAGTTAAAATTAAATTTTTTATTATAGTATTTCTTTTTATAGACAATAATGTCTTAAAATTTTTGTAGTCCTACAAAAAAGGAGTATTTTATTGAATTTTATTATTTTGTCCTGTTTTTTTTTTAGAATAAATAATTAAATTGCAATTTTTATCCATGCAATTGTATGTATTTTATATTTGTGAACAGACGTAGTATATTTATTCAGGTGTACATTATGAATATAAAATATATGAGATATACAAAATTCTTCGTTTATTTATTACGCTGTTGATTTCAGAAACAATAGAAAAGTTTCTGTCTTTCTGCATACAATTGTATATATTCCCAATTACATACTCTCCTTCTTCCTAAAAAAATTAATATCATAATTAAAATTGACATATAATATATTTGATAAAAAGTGGAGTATAAAGTATGCAGACAAAAAAATAATACCATCCAATTTCTATATACATATATGTATACTCAAATAAAATATAATTATTATAGCATATGTGAATGTTTACGGAAAAGGCAAAAAATTGGGAAGTATGTGAATTTATCTCCAAGAAATGGAAGTATGTAAATCCTAATGAGCATTCTACGAAGGGAAATGTATGACGATCCAAATATAAGGGATGTATGTGCATATTATTAAATATTATATAGGTCAAATAAATTTATTTAAATGTATAATGATATATAACTAATGGGTAATTGAGTATGTATATATGCATACAAATGTATACCTGTATTGGGTCGTGTAATATCTATTTTGAAAATTGGTTTAAAACTGTATAGTTCATCTGCTAATTCAATCTCTTTTTTTTTTATTTCAGTTTTGGGTTTAACTCTTTCAATATTTGTGGCATCCCATATTAATATTATCCCGTCAACTAATAACATTTCATTGAAATATAAATAGGGATTGTGTGGTGATACAATTTAATATGTATTGTATATGAATACGTAGGTTTATAGAATACCTGAGACAGAAAATAGCAAATGGGAGTTTTTCTGGCTATTTATTGATATTTTTTTTTCACTTAATATTAAAGTTTTGTCACTTAAAAATATTAGGGATGTTACTTCCCTTCGATGTGACTCTTCTATACAGCTAAATAAGTATGGTTCTACATCTATAGTTTTTTCATCTGCATATAAAAAAATTGAATAAATTATACAATTCAACTGTATATATATATAATAGATCAGCCTTATTTTATTTCGTTATTTTTGAGTATTATGACTTGTTTTGGAATTTAAAAAGAAATCTTCATGGTAATTGGGGGGTAATTTCCAAATAATTAACTAGAAAAAATTATTTAAAAAAATATAATAATTTGGGCCAATATAAGAATATGGATGTTTTAATAGTTGCATACATGAGATATAACATTAAACTATTTGTTTCTTTTTTAATATTTATGTGAACCAGTCCATTGTTAGATCCAGCAATAACCATATTGTTGTCTTTTTCATTCACGATTGCAGTAGAAATTTGCTGCAAAAATATATATGCATTTATTTTATATCTTGTTTATGCATTTATATATAGTAGATATTTATTTGTGTTTAATAATTTATTATATTGTTACATATGGAGATATCAAGGCATAAAGCGGATTCATGTAATTGCTATAAGACCATATAAGGATGTAACTATCTGTGTTAACTCCTTCAATTTGTAAAGTATTTTTATAATTATTAACATATATTATAAATATTAAATAATTGATATGTGGTAAAGACATGGTAAATAAAGCTACTTTATCTGTTGTATACTTTATATCTGTATATATAAATATTTTATTTAGGTATTTTATATTTTTATATGATAATATATCTATGTTATTATTATTTGGTTCTTTAATTTGTTCTGAAATTATAATATTTTCAATCATCGATTTTTCCACAAGTGGTAAAATTTTATGTAGATATTTATTTATCTTATTTGATTTCAAAATTTCTTCTTTTTTTTTTTTTAAAAATTCTATATTATATTGAATTCCAATATTTTTGTTAATTGCTTTGTATGTCTGAGTGCTTTTTTCTTCATGTATAATATAATTTTTTGAACAAAAATCTAGCGTCAATTGTTGTAACGTTTCATTTGACTAGGAAAATTAAGGATAAATTTAAATATTTCCATTGTTACCATCATACAAATATATATGGTTGTTTATTTGTTTGCACATACTAACATGCATATACATATATTGGTGTATTTATTAGGAGTGTGCATATAGGTAGTTATATTTGTATAGTATTGTTTCAGCATTTTCAATTATATAAAATATAAAAACTTTTGTCTTTTTTGATTTTTTCTTACTATTAAATTTCCAGTAATAGACAAAAATTTATTATAATTAACGAATTCTTCTATTTGTTTGCCTTTTTTCTCTTTATTAATATATATATATTTTTTTAATTTTTTTCGATTTTGAACAACTTTTGTTGAATATATTTCCTTTTCTATGACTTTTTCATATGGTGATATATAATTTTTAGGGTGTATAAAAACACATTTTAAATTTTTGTTTTCTTGAAGCTCTTCAATTTGAGGGTTTTCTTCATTTTTTTGTTCAGGAAATTCTATGAAATTTTTATTCTTTTAATAAGTTATAAATAAAAAAAATGTGATGGAATAAAAGAAATAATTTAAATATCAAAATAGTTTCCTTTTGTAATAAATTATGAAAAGATAATTGGTATACCTTTAAGAAGTATGTAAAAACTTCTTCGTCAGTAATTATAATATTTTTTTTTGTATAATATTTTTTTGTATTTTTAAAAATTAATACATCATCAAGATTATATTTCTATGAATTAGGGAAAAAGTTATTGAATATGTGTATGTCTTTTTTATATGCATTTCCTAAGATGAGGTGATATATACTTTATTATTAATCATAGGTAAATATGAAGGATGAAAAAAATATAAATAAATTGAGCATAGTTGCTTTGTAAATTCAGTTGCACATGCATATGTATAAAACATATAATGAAGTGTATGTCTATATTACAGATAATGCATCCTTAATAATAATAAACTCGTCAGAATTAAAATATTTTGGGAAAAGAGAAAAAATATAGCTTTTTTTTATAATGATAGAATCAGCATCTTTTAAAAAAATTAAATTATTTAGATCATTACTAAAATCAATTTCTAGTACATTTTGTATGTTTCTTTCTAGTTCGATATTTATTGCACTAAGACAGGAAAAAATGTAATTATGACACAAGTGTATATCTATATATATAATAAAAACTCAAATGAGAGATGAAGCATTGCCTACAACTTAATATTTGACTAAATTGGGTTAATCGATTAAAATTGCATATGTGGTTAAGCATTTTCGCAATCTACTATTTGGTTAGTCTTTTGCTTTCTTTCTCTATAACTACACATGTTAATCGATGCTCATATATTTCATAATTTTATTGGTTCATATTTTTATAAACAATTGCATATAATCATTAACCTTATTATATTGCTATTATTTTTATAGCACTGATTTACAGAAGTAGAGTCTTCAGTTTCTTTAAAGAATTCACTCATATCGGGTAATGTTTTATTTTTTATAGGATTATGCTTTTTATCTACACTTATATTTTTTTCTTCATAATAATTATCAGTTTTTTTTTCGTCACTTTCTTTTTCATTTTTTGCAGCAATTTTTTCCAACTTATTTTTAATGTCAGTTTCGATTTTTTTTTTTATCATAATTTTTTTCTTTTTTGTGTATTCCTTTTTTTCATTGTCCTTTTTATTTTGCTTTTCTATAGGGATTGTATTTTTCGTTTTCATTTTACTTCTCAAGTTATAGGAGAAAAAATTACTTACAAAATATTAATTAATTTGTAAGAACTAATAAAATAGAGTCAAACATAAATGCATATAGTTTTTTTTCTTTCCATTATTCAAATAATTAAAATGTAGATTTAGGAAAAAACATAAGACAATACAAATTAATTTGTATGTATAAATATTATACATTATAATTATTTATTTTTTCAATTAATGAAGTTAATTAAACTATGTGTAACATAGGTAAATATTCATGACAAAAAAATGATAAATAATATAGATACAAAAATATGAGTAATTATAAATATATTAACATATAATCGCAGGGGGAAATAAATAAATAAATATAGACACGCGTAAAAAATGTATAATATATATATTTATGTATAAAAAAATTTCCATAGAGAAACTATGTGATAATAATTCGGATTAAATTAAATTATGTTTTAAAGAAATTATAAATATAGCATACATATATATGTTATACATATAATATACATTAATTAATTTGTTTTCAGAAAAAATATTATATATGCGTTAGAGAAAACTGAGGAATATATATTTCTTTAACACATGGCAAAACAAATATTCCTTTTTATTTATTTTTTATTAAATCATTCTCAAGTTTAGTTAAAATATTGTGTATATCCTTTTGATTTACTAATAATTTGTTCTTGTTATCATTTAATCTCTTTTCGATATATAGCATGCTATTGTTTTCCTTCGAGGCTTTATGTAATATGTAAATGCCATAGGCACTTGCCTTGATAAGAAATATAAAAAGGAAATAAATATAAAGACAGCACAATAAGATGGTATTTTAATTTATTTCAGTGTTTTATCCCTTTCACACATATAAATTTATAAAAAGGGGAGAAAAATATAGAATGCATATGAACATAAACAAAGGAATACATATGAACATTTTTCGTATAAAACGTTTTTAAATGCTTTATTTTGCATTATATATTTTTTCAAACCAGATAAACCAAAGGATGAGTAACTGAACCAACGGCAAAAAAAAACCCAGTTATAAATAAACCGATCATTTCTTTATTTGTATACCGTTCCGACCTCTTTTCAGTTAATATCTAAAAAAAAGAGCATATACATAATATGATAGAAGATAAAGAAAGAATTTATAATATTTTGTCTTAAGTATGTGAAACAAATAAGGAACAATATAAGTGTAAGATTAAACTAAGAAAAATATATATACTCAAACATAATATAACTTCACAATATTAGTACATACTTTTTGTCTTTCTTCTGTTAAATTCGATTTATATGCCAATAAAGCATTTAACTCGTGAATTGCATTTTGAGAATGTGTTTTTTTTTCCTGGCTTAAAATTTTATAATTATTGCTAATTGACTAAGATATTATAAGAAAATGAATTAAAAAAAATGTTCAAAAGATAAAGATTTATTTGGAGGACATGTAAATTTAAATTGTAAACATTTTTTATTATATACACAATAGGCATATAAAGCCATTTTTAGTATTGTTTTAAGTCAAATGAAATTATTATGTATTTGTTTATTTATACTATTTAAATATATTAACTATAATTTATATCTATATTTTTATGAAATATATTGTATCAACAAGTTATTACGACCGAATGTTATGTATATAACTTTATAAATTCAAATACATATGTAATGATTAGGTAAGTATTTTTTATGAATACATGTATAATTGTATTTTTCATATATGAGAAATAACAGATATATACAATATTATAATAATATAAATATGGTAAAAAAATTTTACCTTTTGAAGCAAATACAGCGACGCCCTATCTAGATCATTTTTTGCATTTTGAATAGAATTAATTATTGATTGGTCTGAAAAATATTTTTTACCAATTATATGAATATTGGTATTTTTGGTTAAAAAAAATGTATTAAAATTTTCCAACCGTTTAGAGTTGTTTAAATAATTTGTGTAACTTTCATTTTTAAAAAACAATTTAGATGATAAACAAAATAAATTGCTCGATATATGCTTATTAATATTTTTTACATTTGTGGAAAATGCAATATTACTACTATACAAATACATTTTATTATTATATTTTTTTGGCGGTTATTAATTATACAAAAAAACGGGAAAAAGGAAATATTTTTAATGTATTTTCATTTTATGCAAATAAAATATTATTATTTTGTTTTATTATTGTTACACAATTATTGCATATTCTTTTGTTAACGTTTTTTTAGCAATGGTTGTTAATTTGATCTAGTATGCATATTAATTTTAATAACACTCATTATTAATAATAAAAGTAATGTGTTTAAACAAATATTTATATGCATATAAAAAGTTGGCCATTTTTTTAATAGTTAGTTTTTATTTATTTTTGCGAATTTATTATCTACGCTTCAAAAATTGTAATAAATAATAATGTATTTATAAATATTTGTTTCAAACTAAAAATACATAATTATGCGCATTTTATACATAAAAAAAATATATAATAATTATTATATATAACCATATACTATAAATAATAATGTATGTTTGATACATATCATTTTAATATATTCTTACTGAAAACAATTTGTGCATATATATTTTTTTTTATCGTCGAAGCAATACATACTTAACAATATATTCTAATAATAATAATTATTACGCATTTGTATGTATGTAATTATTTCTTTTATCCATTGCAAGGTATTAAGTAAAATTTGAATTAAAAATAAAAAAAATAATATTATATATTTTTTTTATAATAAACAAAATATATTACTATATTTTTCTTTCTAAAAAAAAAATAAAAAATATAATAATACTATAAATTTAATTTAATGTATTATATAAATACGGAATAATTAAATTATTTTTAAATAGTTAAAAATAAAATAATTATAATAAAAGATTTTATATTGAAATTATTTTTTATTTTTTAATATTCCTTTAAAAGTATCATTCTTATATTACTAAAAACACGAAAACATGGGATCTCATATTCAGCCATCACGATTTTTAGATAGTAATAACAAAAAAATAATTATATATATAATAGTTATATAAATTATCATATACATATATATATTTATATTTACATAAAATGATGTATACATACAATTAAAATATGTATCTCCAGTTTTTGTATGAATACAAAAAATTTGTTGGAGTAAATACATGCATGGCCTGATTTTCCATATGCCATACGACTTAATGAATACGTATTATATATTAATGTTTATAGTGAACAAATGCATAATTTAAAATTGACATATATAAATAACTTTTTTTTTCTTTTGTATTTCAGGTGCTATACTATCGTTATTTGCCATGGTAATTTCGGCATCTTTCCTTTATATGTTTTCAGAATTTTATTTGTTAGCATTTGAATCTAAATTGTTTGACAACAAAGTGAGCATGGTGTTGACTCGTTTGTTCCCCTTTAAAGTAATTAATTCAAAAAGAAAAATAAGCGTGTTATTTATATGATATATACTTACTAGTTGTATATATGTATATTCTATTTATAATGCAAAAAAAAACATTAATTTTTTCCCTTTTACTTTTTTTTTACTATAGACATTCGAATACAACTTAACCCATATTTTACTCTTTACCCTATGTATAATTTTACTTAGCCTTAAGTAATACACCGAAAAATATTGAATAATAGTTTATAAGAATATAATATATATATTTGCATGTTGATTTGTTTTGTTTTTTTCACTTGATGTATGAACATGATTTAAGTTTTTTTGCATGTCTTTTATGAAAATGTTTATACTAATTAAGAGTAAATACATTGAAAAAGAGTTTATATGATACCAATTATTTCATTTTATTTATTTATTATTATTTTTAGACCTGACTATAGCTTCTGCAAACTTAGCTCAAGGGAATCTAGAAGATACCAAGGAAAAGAAGAATCATCTAGAATGGATGATGCTGACAGATCTCAAAGAGACAAAAAAAAATAAATATAAGATAGTTTGAGATAATACGATCGTAGAAATATAAGAATATATAACTTGTAATGAATTGTTGACATAAATTATACGTTTTATTTATATTCATATGCATATAAGTACATGCTACATGTCATACCATAATATTTTTTCTGTATTTGTGTGCCGTCTTTTTTAATTATGGTGATTGAAACAAAAATAGCACAAAAAGAAAGAAAAATATATATTGGGTAAAGAGAATAAATAAAAAATGTAAGTGATTAAAAAAAATATATAATAAATTTATTATTGTTACACATCTTATTCTACTATTATTGCATGTTTTATTTTTTAATAATTGAGAAAAGGAATGTTTTATGAATTATATCAAAGTGATTGTTTTTATTATTATTTTTATTTCATTATTTTTTTTAAATGTATGCATAAAAAGAAACGCCAAATTTAAATGAACATATATAATACTTAAAAAAATATAAATAAAAGACATAAAGAATAAAAATGCGGAAAATGTATAGTATTAATAAAAAGGTTTTGTATCGAAATTTGAAAATAAAAATGGGTTTTAAACTTTATTTATCTTATTATTAAAATATGTTTCTATCATATTAGCAAATGTATCATATGTTGTTTGATAATAATCAGGTTGATTAAAATTATCATTAAATTTATTAATAATATAAAAAAAAGTAGAAACATCTTCAATGAGAGGATATATAGGGTAATTATGTATATCATTAGTAAACAGTAAGTTGCAAATTTTTGTATTTTCATCAAGTTGATAATCATTTTTTTTATTTAAGTCATTACACGATATATTTTGTTTCATGTTTTCCTTATTATTAATATTTAAATCGTTGTTTTCATTATCTGCATGTACATTTTTTTTTTCATCCTCACTTGAATAATTTAGTGTGGATTGTCTTTTTTCGAGAAATTCGATGTTGTTATGAGCATTTGTAATGCTTTTTTCTACATTTTCAAATATCTTTTTATATAGCTCTATATTATTATTAATTAATTTAATAGTATCTTTCCTGTATATTATAGGTTTGTATTCATAATATGCACAATAAATAATGCCTTCCGTTTTCAATAAGTCATTAAAAGAATTTAAGAAAAATTCATTGCTTTTATTTTGTTCGTTTTCATTTTGTTTGTTTTCATTTTGTTGGTTCTCTGTGTTTTCTACAGTTTTGCTATTTTGTGAATAAGAGTCATAAATATTATTTACACCATCTTGTTGATATGGCGAAGTACAATTCATTGTTTCTTTTTTTTCTTCGTTTTTTGCACTTTCAAGTTTTGTAAACTCATGTGCACAATGATTATTATTTACAAAGTCGTTGCTAAAATAGTCACTGATTTTTTTCACAATTCCATAATCACCATCGTTATATGCATTTTTAGCTGATAAATATTGATCTACATATGAATTGGAAGTTCCTTTTGATTTTTTTATGAATAATTTTAATACATCAAATAAAAGCAAATAATTTAATGGTTTGTGATTATCTGTGTGTGCATCATTTTTTTTATCGTTTGTTTGATTCTTATTATTATTAAACAAGTCGATGGACTTGTTATTTGTTATTTTATGTTCCTCTATAATTTCTAGATAAGTAAAATATGTTAAAAAAAATCCTGGAGGACATGAACCACTACTATAGTCTAATTGCAATATATGCACATTGGTATGGATGTTATGAGAATTTGTTTGTTTCTTATATTTATTATTTTTATCTTTATGTATGAAAAATGATACACCATCTTTTCCAAGAAATGAGTAGGTACTTAAAACAATTAGTCGACTTGTTACCATTTGGGTACGAATTTTATTATTACTACAGTTGTTAATATTGTCATATTTATTACTATTGCTATTAATTTTTTTTTTGTGTGACGAAAAAAGGAATTTTTTTATTTCATGGAAATTTATATTAGATCCAGATGATATAACAAACTTCGGTTTGATAACATATCCATTATCAAGAATGACTTCATTTATTTGTAATAAAGTTGGTAAAGAGTTATCATTATATTTATTATTTATTTCGATAGGATTGTTTTGTGTGTAAAACTTTGAGTAATTAATATTTTTGATGTTTCTGTTAATCATATATATGGCATTATTTAGGCATGACACTCTTGACATCGAAAATATAATATCATTCAATCCATATGATGGATAAATGAAAGCATTTTCGAACAAGTTTTGTAATTTAAATTTGTTTAACGAGTTTATTAATATATGCAATCGTTGCATAAATTCTCTTTTATTCATAATAAATTTTTTTTCTTTTGTAAATCCATTTAAGTAATATTCGGATATATTTTTTTCATTAGTTTTTTCTATTTCAAATTCAAATAATCCTATTCCATAAATAATATAATCAGTTAATTTATCTGTTATTTTGTATGCCTTTAAGTAATCTAATATATTTATATTTTCATCGTGTTCTTTTGTTTTATCATCCATATTACTATTTCCAGCTTCTTTTTCATTTATTTCCCGTTTTAATGTTTCATTGTTTACACAATTTTTATTTGTATCATCGGGATTATTGTTTCCATAACTATTATTTATTGATGATTGGCTGTCGTGTAGAGTGTTTTCTGTTTTTATAAAATTGTAATTTGAAAATCGTGAAAATGTGTAATTTTTATCATGTATAATGTGTTTGTATATAAAATTCATTATCATTCGTTTTTCAATAAGAGTTAGATTTGGATCTAAAAAAACTTGTGATTTATTTAGTGGGATTTTTAATATTATTAAATCCGATTGGTTTTCATTGTTTGTCTGGTCACCAGAATGTTGGTTTTTATTATCATTTGTATTAAGAACATTTTCCTTGTGTTCATCATTTGTGTGTGATAAATAAAAATGTTGCATTCCTACAAAACCAATATAGGTATGCGCATTTAAATTTAAAAGTAAATTAACAATATCACTTTCATTATATAATATTTTTGGATTAATATCAATGTTAAATTTATTGTTATTTATTTGAAAATAACTTTTAATAATTTCGTCCAATTTCTCTTTTTGTGTTTTCCCCTTTTCTTTTTCACTTCCTTCGTGGCTATTATTTATTTTATAAAAAGGAAAATATTCCTCGTAAAAGTTATGAAGGTTATTTTTTTCATCTTGAAATTGATTGAAACTCAAAGAACAATTGACATCACCATAGTAATTATTTTTATCAATGTTTATTACTTTATAACCTTTTAGGGAGAAATAAACTGACAATAAGCTATTCAATAAACTGGTACCACATATTAAAACATCACAATTGAAAACTTTATTATTTTTATCATCCATTCGATACAAAAAAAAAAAATTAAAAACCTGTGGGTAAATAGAATATCTATTATAATAGTTAAGAGAAAATGTGATTAGATATAAATGTTTATATAATTTTTAGTTTTCTATATATGGAAAGTGTATATAATTCTTTATATTTTTTAGCCTGTTTTTTTTCTTTTTATACGTTATATATATTTGATTATAGAAAATACCATACAAATGTAGTGCTAATTTTAAATGAACCTTTTGACGTATTATTTTTTGTACATATTATACATTCATATACAAAGAATGTTAGCATTAATATAGTCATATGATTTTGCATTATTAAAATATTTTTAGATATTTTCTACTTTTTATAATGTTTTTTTTTGTATATTTTAGTGTATTTATTTAATCGAAATTTTGATAATGCATTGATTTGTATAAATCTTTTCAAATATATACCTACACAGATTTGGGGTATTTTTATAATATCTACAAAATAAAAAAATATGCGATATTATAAAAAATGTAAAAGGTGATATGAGTCCAAATAAAGATTGACAATTTGAGATTTTAATATGCTTAGTATGACAATAAAATATATATATTGTAATAATCTATAACATTTTGACTGTGTAACAAATTAAACAAAATGCTAAATCTTGTCAATTCAGTTTTTTTAAAACAGATACGGAGACACTTTTTAAGTTTAAATAGTACGAAGCTAAAGGAAAATAAAACAATATAAACTTTTTTAATGAAAAAAAATTCAAATATGCATATATTCATATTGTATGAATAATATACATAATGTATGTGTGAAGTATTAGTTAAATTATATTTCTATCAACTTGTTTTGTAGTTTTTTTGTTAGCAAACTGTGTTGCTAAGTTCATGTTTCGACATCTTTAAGCAAATATATAATATTATTTTAATTGTTTATTTTTTCACGTATTTAAGGCATTTTATATTCCAAAAGGACGTGGCAAACAAATATGAAAAGGAAAACATATAGATCAAAAAAACGGAAAAAATATATACGAGTAGGAGAAACATTAATAAGAATTCAATAGGGAAATTGCTACCTGCTTTTTTCTATCTCTCATATATTTTTTGTTTCTATTCAGCTATTATTATGCTTAAAATTCATTTATGTGCATTTTATAATTGTGAAAAATTAATTATTTTTTTATGGATTTTTTCGTATTTATTTATATATTTATTCGTTTTAAAAATGTTTGAAATTTTTTATAATGGTTCTTCCCCTTTTAAATAACCTTCTTTTTACATTTTTTTTTTATTCTTTTTCTTTTAACCAACTTTAAAGTTATTTCCTTTAATATTGCTTTGTTAACTCTGTATAATTAATACACACAAATAAAAAAATAAATAATAAAAACATATATGTTTTAGCATTATTATTTATTATATTATATAATATTTTTTATGCTAACCCATTAGGCAATTTTAAAATGGAAAGGGACTTATTAAAATTCATTGCATCATTTATCTTGGCCAAATTATCGTTGTCCAAGAAATTGCCAATTAGTGATATACTTGAAATATTCTGAAAAAACATTAAGTTATTTTATTTAATTTTCATTAAATATGGTAAATGGAGTTGTATCACTATGGCTTATGAATGTAAAACGGTATCGTGTGTAAATTATATGATCTTAATTACGATATGCTTAATATTATATTTATCCAATTCTATATTTTTGTGCATATGCCTTGTTAATAAGCATAATCACAAATAGCTAGTAAACTACATTTCCCTAGAAAAATAATAATTTTTTTTCTTTACCGTTTTATTAATTATAATTTTGGAAAGCATTTCAATGAATGAGCTAGATAAATTAAACATATTATAAGATACATCGATATTAGACAAAACATGGTTTAATAAAAAACTTTCAAAAAGCTGATATTTGAAAAAAAAATAAGTATGCATAGTGAGCATATTATGATAATATAAATTGTGGCTGAATCGCTAAAAATAACAAATAATAATAATTACTGAGCATATTCCTTCTTCGGTAAATTTATTTCCAGATAAATTCAAGGTAGTTATAGAGGAGTTCACATATATGACTATATCGATAATATATTTGATAGCGTCATTGTTTAAGTTACAATACTAGGAAGAAAAAAAGAGACAGCGAATAATGTGTTAGCATTACATGCATTTATTTATATCTACACTTTTTTGGCTCATATACTTATATATACATATGTACACATATAGAGATATTATTGTATAAGCACTTTAAAATTACTTGAAGGCTTAAAGATTTTAAACTATTATAATTGCACAATGATAAGGATAAGTATTTGAGAGAATCATTTTCTAAATTAATACAATCTATTGCCAAATGCTCCAGCTTTAAATTAAACGGATAGACATATAAATAAAATGGGTATATATATATATTTATTTATCATTATTTTGTTTTAAAAATATTATAATTCACATAAACATGTATATGCTTAAAATCACTGTCTATGCGAATTGTGATGTGTATATGCAAATATATTTCTCTGGTTATTTTTATCTGACCTTTGAGTAATTATTGTCATATAAAATTTTAGAAAGAAGTATTATTGCGTTAATATCTATATTAGTATTAAATATGCTCAAAGACTTTATATTGCATGAGTTTTTTTTAATTGAATCACTTTTTTTTTCGGGTTCAATTGTTTTTTTTTTTAGATTCAATTTATTTTTTCTTTCAACAATGGGGTTTATTCTCCTTACATTTTTATTGTTTTTTTTTAGAAGGTCACATATTTTTACATTGTCTATATAAAAACAGAGACCCTTGATTATATCATTTCCGTTTTGCACATTCAAAATGTTAATTTTGTTAATTCGCTAATATGTTTATATATATAAAAATGGAGTAAGATGAATAGACAAATAAGCAAAAAAAAAATATATATATATATATATATAATAATTAAGTATAAACAAAGTATTTTTTGTCGAAATAAATATCAATTAATTACTTACATCATAATTAGAATCAATCATTGCCAAAATTAAAAAGAAAAAGGCATCTGAATTAATGTCCTCATATATTATGAAAGATCCATCCCCATTCTTATTTTCCTTTTAAAAAATTAAATATAAATTTGTAGAAATTTTATTGATGTTATGAAAAAAAAATATGTTTATAATGCTTATTAAAATATGATATTCTAACTAAGGAATACCCAATAATTTTTAGTGTGTACCTTTATTAAAAACTCATCAATGACATAGGCACTTTTTTTTTTAAATTTTTTTAATAACAGGTAGTAACAATCAATCAAATTCTTTGAAAAAAATATAAATATTCATTATTAATACCTTTTTTTATATTTATGTGCATATGTGTATATATTTTTGATTTTATTGCATTTATGTTTTTACTTTGTATTTTTCATTATTTATAGCCAACTTATCTTTTTCCATTTTAGTTGAGTTGTTATACAGTCATTTTGCGTAAAGATATAGTAAGCTTACATATAAGGAAGTTTTATAATTTTATTTTTACTATTATTTTTGTTAACGTTGTTACTATAATAGTTATATTACTATTGATATTGCTGTTATTATTATATATGTTTTAAATTTTACTTATTTAGAGATGTATGCAAATACAGCATGGACGCATAAATGCATATTGAATATATAAATTATTATTGTTGAGACTATTTAATATACATATTCAGTAATATAATACTATAGTTTTTTGTATTATTATTTTAGGCATATAAAAAATGTGTTTATATGTAAGTAAAATTTTTAAATATATATGTTTTTTATAGTTTGATGTCTTATTAGCTTTTTAATCCCTTAATCACTTTAAGGCGATACGTTTATAATAATTTTATATTTAGGTATATAAACAATATCTACGCATTTATATTTATTTTGCCTATATATGCTAATAATAAGAAAAGTAGGGAAATGATCGAAAAAAAGGAAAATATACCGTATATATAAAATTCCCATAAAAATATTATACTGGATATGCTTTTATATTATATTGCTCTTGATAATAAGTATATTAATATTTTCCTATTTACCAGTTTTTTGTTTTCCTTTTTTCGCATTTTTAACTAAGCATTGCAATCTTTAAATGGTGCAGAAAAAAATAAATTTTATGCAAATTTTGAATTTTACTAAAACATTTTAATAATTTGATAATCAAACTAATAATATATCGTTAAAGCATTTATGTAAAGTAATAAGCACATTCTACCATAATACCCTTTTTAAGGTGATAAATATAATCTATATTTTAAAATAAGACATTATGTATATGTAATATATTATTGTATTCTTAGTAAGAATATAAATTTGCGCATTAAAATTAGGCATGTACGTATATAATAAATAATTTTTTCTATAATATAAGGATATTTAGTCGTCTAATTTGCTTGTATTGTTATGTGATTGGTCTATTTTTTATTACACATTGTAATATATTTTACTGAACATTTTGCATAATTAGCAAATTACTTGAAGTTTGGAGATATTTTATATTATATTTTTTTTAGTAGGCATATTTAAATAAAATTAACGGTATATTTGGCAATACACTCAAGCCTATATGCGTAACATAAAAAACGTCGAGAAAAGTTACATAATAAAATTTTTTATCACTAAACCATTAGTTTTATGAGTAAAATAAATAACAGTTTTTACATGTTTTTATTATATACTATATATTTCATATACTTACGATACAACATTATATATATATATGCATACGTATTTATTTATATGATAGCTTCGAGCAACTGTATGCTTAAAAAAAAGGCATCAACAAAAAAAATATCGTCCCTATCTTACTGATTAAAAACCCATTTTGTAAAAATGAAAACGGGTTTTGCAATTTTTTGATTTTATTATTTACAAAATAAATAAAAAAAAAAGTGATACATATTCAATCATATAGATTCGTGTGTATAATAATATGTAGACAAGTAGACAATTAAATTCCTATGGTATTATATATTTAAAATTGATAAAAATATATATAAATATATTTCTATTGGATATCCAGCTAGCCAAAATTTTTTTTTTTTTTTTTTTTTTTTTTATGAACTAGCCAAATTGATGCATATTATAGTGGTCTACATACGAAGAAATATCGTAGATAGTGTAATAAGGGGGTAAATGAAAAAATTTGCATAAAATGCATTTATGAAATAAAAAATCACAATTTTCACATTTTAAATTTATTGTTTTTCAAAAAATTATTGAACAAAATAAATGGATAATAATTGGGGGAATGCTATCTTTGTTGGGCTAGTGAAGTAGCAATCAATGAAAAAAGAAATTAATAATATATTATTATAAGAAAATAATTATATTGTTAAATAATAACGCATTATATTTATATAGGAATTTAATGGGTTATTATAAATACTTTGTTTATTTTTAATACATTATTTATAATGTAAAAAAATAAACATATTTTTTTATTGTTTATGTATTTTTATGGTGTGTAAATATTAAAAATATATTTCGTTGAATTTATTATAATTATTTAATATATAAATATTTAACATAAATTTTATATTTTAATTAAAAAATAAATTAAATTGATTATTTTGGTAAATGTATTAACTTACAATTTTTTAAAACAATAATTTGAATAACAAAATTTTATATAATTTTTTAAATAACATTGGTAATTTATATTTATTAAATATAAATATAAAATAAGCATATAATATAATTATATTTAATATATATAATCATTATATGCTTATTTTATAATTAAGTAAGGTATTATTTTATACATATAACAACTTTTCAATATAAGAGGCGTTCTATTGTATTTTGATATGTGTGTAAATAAATGTTATGGGAATATTATATAAAAATATTGTGAAAAAACTATTGTTGTTAAATTTAAATAAGTGTAATACTTTATGTGTGTAAAAATAACAATTTATTGTGTGCTTCTCGTAATATACATAGGTAAATAGAGTATAATTTCCGTGTTATTACCAAAGGTTTTCAATAATCTTTCAATGTCTCTAATATATTTAGATCTTTATAGTGATAATATATATTGTTTGGATATTTGTGTGTACTAGCCTAGCATTAAAATAAAAACACTATCCTTATAATTATAGAGAGTAAAAATAAATACAAATGCATATTATTTATTTTAAGCATAAATAATTTGTGAAAATAATTTTATATCATCATTGGACCCATTTGTTAAAAACGTAACGTTGTATTATACTTAAATTTTTGATAAATAAAAAACTATATATGTTTTGTTAAAATTATAAGAGAGTTTCAAACTAAATATCGGAACCTTTTTATAGATTTAATGTTAATTTCCGTAATTTGTATACTATATAAAATAAATTTATATATATTAAGCACCATAGTAAAAAATTTTATGTCTATTAAGTCGGTGTTTAATACCACCAGAAATGATAGAGATGTATTTTTATGCTAGGTGCCATTCATTTTTTTATAATACTATAAATAAAACATAGTATGATAAATAAAAAATAACAAATAAAAAAATCACGTGTAAATAATAAAAGCACTACTAAATAAGTGTGTTTTTCTAAAATATGTTATAAAAGTATAATATTATTAAAATGAGTTATCTTAAATATATATAATATAATGTATATATCTAATGTTTTTAGGTATATCGAAATTATTATATAATTTTAAGATGCGTTATCTTAAATACATATAATATAATGTATATGTCTAATGTTTAGGTATATCGAAATTATTATATAATTTTAAGATGCGTTATCTTAAATACATATAATATAATGTATATGTCTAATGTTTAGGTATATCGAAATTATTATATAATTTTTTTAGGTATCTCATTTATGGTATTAATATTTAGTAACCTGGTTGATCTTGCCAGTAGTCATATGCTTGTCTCAAAGATTAAGCCATGCAAGTGAAAGTATATGCATATTTTATATGTAGAAACTGCGAACGGCTCATTAAAACAGTTATAATCTACTTGACATTTTATTATAAGGATAACTACGGAAAAGCTGTAGCTAATACTTGTAAAAGTACATTACTTCTCGGAGTAAAAGTACGTATTTGTTAAGGCATCCAAGAAAAAATGATATTAAAGGAATTATAACAAAGAAGTTACACCACAACAAACGTTAGTGTGTATCAATCGAGTTTCTGACCTATCAGCTTTTGATGTTAGGGTATTGACCTAACATGGCTTTGACGGGTAACGGGGAATTAGAGTTCGATTCCGGAGAGGGAGCCTGAGAAATAGCTACCACATCTAAGGAAGGCAGCAGGCGCGTAAATTACCCAATTCTAAATAAGAGAGGTAGTGACAAGAAATAACAATATAAGGCCAAATTTTGGTTTTATAATTGGAATGATGGGAACTTAAAACCTTCCCAAAAATCAATTGGAGGGCAAGTCTGGTGCCAGCAGCCGCGGTAATTCCAGCTCCAATAGCGTATATTAAAATTGTTGCAGTTAAAACGCTCGTAGTTAAATTTGAAAGGACTATAAATATTGTAAGTGATGTGCTTGGTTGAGATTCATCGTGACTTTGTCATTGTACTCACCTCGTCGTCCTTTTAAATATAGATCCCTTTTGAGAACCCAATGAGTCATCGCTGGGTTCTCGTTACTTTGAGTAAATTAGAGTGTTTAAAGCAAATATAAATTGGTACAATTTACTATGTTTGAATACTATAGCATGGAATAACAAGATTGAATAGGTCAAAAATTTTTGTAAAATTTTTCTTATTTTGGCTTAGATACAGTTAATAGGAGTAGATTGGAGGCATTTGTATTCAGATGCTAGAGGTGAAATTCTTAGATTTTCTGGAGACAAACAACTGCGAAAGCATTTGCCTAAAATACTTCCATTAATCAAGAACGAAAGTTAAGGGAGTGAAGACGATCAGATACCGTCGTAATCTTAACCATAAACTATGCCGACTAAGTGTTGGATGAAAATTTATAAATAAAACTATCTTCTTTAAAGGAATAGTTTTTTAGATGCTTCCTTCAGTACCTTATGAGAAATCAAAGTCTTTGGGTTCTGGGGCGAGTATTCGCGCAAGCGAGAAAGTTAAAAGAATTGACGGAAGGGCACCACCAGGCGTGGAGCTTGCGGCTTAATTTGACTCAACACGGGGAAACTCACTAGTTTAAGACAAGAGTAGGATTGACAGATTAACAGCTCTTTCTTGATTTCTTGGATGGTGATGCATGGCCGTTTTTAGTTCGTGAATATGATTTGTCTGGTTAATTCCGATAACGAACGAGATCTTAACCTGCTAATTAGCGGTGGGTACGTGATATTCTTCGAAGGTGGACTAACTATAGCGTTTTCGGAGATATGGTGCATAATCATTCGGTTTACCTTTTGTTTTTTTGTGTCATGTTCTTTCGGTTTCGTTGGGTTTTTTCCCTAGTAAGGATGTATCCCCTTTATTTAATGCTTCTTAGAGGAACGATGTGTGCCTAACGCAAGGAAGTTTAAGGCAACAACAGGTCTGTGATGTCCTTAGATATACTAGGCTGCACGCGTGCTACACTGATATGTAAAACGAGTACTTAAAATTATATCTCTATGGTAGATAATCAAATTCTACGTATGTTAGAGTATATTTTTCCTACACTGAAATAGTGAAGGTAATCTTTATCAATACATATCGTGATGGGGATAGATTATTGCAACTATTAATCTTGAACGAGGAATGCCTAGTAAGCATGATTCATCAGATTGTGCTGACTACGTCCCTGCCCTTTGTACACACCGCCCGTCGCTCCTACCGATTGAAAGATATGATGAATTGTTCGGACAAATAAATAAATATTAATTTTAATTTTTTTGGAAGGGCCGTAAATCCTATCTTTTAAAGGAAGGAGAAGTCGTAACAAGGTTTCCGTAGGTGAACCTGCGGAAGGATCATTTTTAGTACCATGGTATGGAATCTTGATGCATATGCTTTATGTGTTCAAATTTATAATGGTGTGGTAACAGATATATAGATTGTGGGATATATGTTTTGTAATTTAATATTCGATGTCATCATATAAAGAAATATATTTTAATATATCAAAATATGTATACCAGTCGTGTTAATGCATAACCTTAAGTATATTCCCATAAAAAATATATTATGGGCCCATTTCTTCATAATAAGAATTATAAAGTGTGTGTATTAAGGTACCATATCCTTGAGTCCTAGTATATAGTGTACGGCGCCAATCTGTTTGGTATTTTTGGGGTTGATTATATTTCTACATGTTTTCCGAAAAGTTAATATGAAAAGGGTATAATTAATTTCAAAGGTATTAAGCACGGTGCTCTACGCATATACGCTACCAATACGACACATCAATTTTTTACATGTTAATATGTTTGTGTATTTTGTTTGAAATGTTTTATTTCGATAATACAAGTTCAAGGAAAATATAAAAAATTTGAACACAATCTTAACGATGGATGTCTTGGTTCCTACAGCGATGAAGGCCGTAGCAAAATACGATAGGCAATGACAATTGCAGTTATTGTAAAACAATGAAAATTGATTACTGTGAATCATCCGAACGCTGAATGTAAACTACTCCCAGCCCTTTTTAAGGGTTATGTGGAACTCTTATTCTATACTTGACATCAATATAATATCATTTTACACAGGGATAGGTGCTTTCTATATATTTAGATATATAGGGCATATAATATCCATGTTAAATCTGATTTGTGGTCGACGGGGCATAGAGATGGTTTATATGTATATTGTTTGCACTGTATATCAAAATATACATGAGGGCATGCTTGGGGAATGAGGTGTAAAATTTAATGGCTACCGTATGACATACTATACCCAAAGGAATTTTACGTTGGTCTGAGCGGATCACGTAATCGACTACTATTTTGAGCTCGCTTGGGAGGGTTGGAGGAACACAGCGCAGAGTGGGTTTAGGGCGGGCCGCATTGTTGTTCGGTGGACTCGAAAATAGGGAACTCATACTTTTTTTGCCGAGTGAGCCGCAGGTATTTAAAATTCTTTTGAAATCTAGGTTTTCAATTGGGTTTTAATTAATTCGAAGGGGGGGTGGGTTGTGCACGGAAGCCTGGTAACTCGCGGTATATAGGTTTAAAGAGGATGGGCTAACTATATATAGAGGCGCATTTTGCCCACCGGACTCTTGTGGCATGGGCGCACGTGATAACTAATGTGAAAATTTTATAATAATTAGAAATAATATTATAATTTAATAACTATAAAAATATTTAGAAATATTTAAAAAATCACAAAATTTTACGCATTAATATTTTATTAATGTAATCAAGTGCATAAGAAAAACAAAACGATATAAATATAATAATTAGGAAATAATATTATAATATTATAATTAATAACTATATAAACATATTTATAAATATTCAAAAAATCGCAAGATTTTTACGCATTAATATTTTATTAATGTAATCAAATGCATGAGAAAAATGATATAAGATAATTTGATATAATTATGATGCTAATAATGCTAAGCGAATATATGATACAATCTATGTTATTACGTGCATATTTATATGCACATTGTAACAAGCAATTGTTACAAGTACATAATACTTAAACATTAAATACTGTAACGCCATAGTGTTACTAGCACAGAAGTTATAAACGGGTATATCTATTGACCAAGGTTATAATAGACAAACATAAGTGCTACAAGACATATTATAATCGGTGCTGTAAGCAATATATTGTTGAAGGTGAAGATTATAATTTGGGTTAGTGCAGTGTTAGGTGTCATATATTATAATCAAAGTTATACGTATACTGTTAGAAACATCTGAGTTAAAAGTATATAATGCTAAAGTATATGTAATTAAATTTATCTATTTATATATTTAATAGCATATATTGTAGAATATATTCGTGATGGCTTTAAAAGGTATCAAATCAAAATCAAAATTACCAGAAAAATATAGGTAAAATTCATGATAAAATGCATCAGAATGCAGCTTTCAAGTAGCTAACAACTTCGACTAATTAACAACTCTAGCCAACAACTAACGAAATAATAAGTAAAGTAAACAGTTATCTATAAGAAATATGAAGGATATACATATAAACTATGTAAAAATTCAATATACAGATATACATATAAACTATGTAAAAATCTAATATACCGATATACATATAAACTATGTAAAAATCTAATATACCGATATACATATAAACTATGTAAAAATCTAATATACAGATATACATATAAACTATGTAAAAATCCAATATATATGTTAATTTAGTTTATTAATTATAATATTATAATGGGAAATATATAATTGATCCTGGAGTATAGAATAAGAGAGCATATCCGCCGAATTTAAGCATATAATTAAGCGGAAGAAAAGAAAATAACAATGATTCCTTTAGTAACGGCGAGTGAACGAGGAAGAGCTCAAAAGGAAAATCCGCTTCATGGTGAAAACTATGATGTGGAATTGTCTGGTTAGGGTTTATTTATTCCTCCCTATGCTTTGTTGGGTACGAAATTAGTAGGAATACTATTCCATAGAGGGTGAAAGGCCCGTAGTTCCCTACAATTATAGATGGAGATTACTCCCTGTAGAGTAGTGTTCTTTGAGATTGGAGCGCAAATTCGTGTGATATATTTCACATAAAGCTAAATATTTGTAGGAGACCGATAGCAAACAAGTACCGTGAGGGAAAGATGAAATAGCACTCAGGAATGAGATTTAAATAGTACCTGAAATCGTTAAGGTGGAACGGATTGAGAGATATATAACGTAAGATATAATTAAATGCTAGTCGGCGGGCTTAGCTTTAAGAGGAAGGAAAATTATCTATCTTATTAAAATAAGCAGGAGTGAACTTTTAGGATAATTAAAATATGGCCAAGTATTCTTTATAATCATAGTATGATTAATAAAGTTTTCGTATCACTCCGCTAAAGGTTTATGCGAGCTATTTTGATATATCCAGTTTACTGAGGTGTAATAAAATTTGTAGGAGTGACGTCCATACATATTTAAGTTGCTTTTAAAAACTATTTCTCAACCCACCCGTCTTGAAACACGGACCAAGGAGTCTAACAAATGTGCGAGCGTATATATATATGTTTTAAATATACTATAAAGAAATTATACTTTATAATTACGCATAATTAATGTGACCATTTTTGGCTTAAATGGATGTAGATTATACTGAAATTAAATAATATTTAATTTCATTTGAAGTATATGCATACAATGCCTGTTAGCAATTATGCTAAATTGAGTAAGAGTATATTTGTTAGGACCCGAGAGGCTTTGAACTAAGCGTGGTGAGATTGAAGTCAAATTTTTTTGATGGAGGATCGAATTGGTACTGACGTGCAAATCGTTCATTTCAATCACGTTTAGGGGCGAAAGACTAATCGAAAAGCCTATTAGCTGGTTATTTTCGAAAGATCTCTCAGGATCGCTGGAGTTGATTAATATAATTTTACGAGGTAGAGATAAAGATTAGAGGAATCAGGGAAATATGTATCCTTGACCCTATTCTAGATCTTACAATACGTAACAAGGGATTAATATCTTAACTGTATTTTTTCCACTTATAAATAAAATAACTCCAAGTGGGCCATTTTTGGTAAGCAGAACTGGCGATGAGGGATGATCCTAACGCTTGGATAAGGTGCCTAAATATTCGTTAATAGATACCGTTAAAGGTGTTGGTTCGTATTGACACTAGGACGGTCTTCATAGAAGTCGAAATCCGCTAAGGAGTGTGTAACAACTCACCTACCGAATGAACTAGCCCTGAAAATGGATGGCGCTAAAACGGATTACCGATACCGAGCCATAGAAAGAGACCAAACTAGAAGATTTACGCCCTTAGTAGTTTCTTAAATCTTTCTATGAGTAGAAAATCGTGGGGTTTGTGTAGAAGCAATATGCGTGAGCTATTGTGGAACATATCCCTAGTGCAGATCTTGGTGGAAGTAGCAATATTCAAATGAGAACTTTGAAGACTGAAGTGGAGAAGGGTTTCTTGCCAACTACAATTGTACAAGAGTTAGCCGCTCCTAAGGGAAAGCTGAAAAGCATTTAAATGGGGATTTGGTGCTTCAAGCAATTGTTGCATTTTTTCTCTGTCCCAAAAGGGAAACAGGCTAATATTCCTGTGCCTATGTCAATGTTATGTATAGATGATGGTAACATAATTAGAGTGAACTTCTTAACGTAGGTTTTTCTGCCGACATGCGTTATCTTTGCATGTTAACTCTTAGACGAACCTTGGAATCAATTTAATTGGAGAAGAGGTCTGTTTAATTCCAATTCAGAAGGTTTTTAAGTGTGAATTATTTTATAATTCTCATTTAAAAAAGTTCTGTTTTGTAGCAATAGTAATTCGAATTTGGATTATCGGTATGTGAAAACTACCCTTGAAAAAAGAGGGGAACAGCTATATGTAATGGGTATATTTTGAATTTTCAAGAGAGATGTATATTAAAGTGTAATGGTTTGTAATTAAGCCTACAAATATTGCAATTTGTATATAATTGCTTTTAAATGATGAATATATTACATTATGATAGCATATATAACGACAACACATAGAGCGTACCCACAACCGCATCAGGTCTCCTAGGTTAGTAGCCTCTGGTTAAATAGAAAAATGTAAGTAAGGGAAGTAAGCAAAATGGATCCGTAACTTCGGAAAAAGGATTGGCTCTGAGGGCATAGAGTAAATATTTTTAATTAAGATTTGAAAATGTAATGTAAAAGTTATGGCGTATGCGCTATATGCGTTTACATTATTTACTTTCTATGATTTTTTATTTAATAGTTATTCGGAACCATATAAAGTCCCTATACTGTGACTCTTTATCATGGGTAGGCCCTTTATATGAGGAAATCATGCCAACTCAGAACTGAAACGGACAAGGGGAACCCGACTGTTTAATAAAAACATAGCATTGTGAAAGCCAGAAATGGTATTAACACAATGTGATTTCTGCCCAGTGCTTTGAATGTCAAGTTGATGAAATTCAATTAAGCACAGGTGAACGGCGGGAACTATAACTCTCTCTCTTAAGGTATCCTATTGCTCGTCATGATTTTGTGACGAGACGGATGGATTAACGAGGTTCCCACTGTCCCTACTTGCAATCTAGCGAAACCACAACCAAGGGAACGGGCTTGGTAAAATCAGCGGGGAAAGAAGACCCTGTTGTGCTTTACTCTAGTCTGGCTTTGTGAAACGACTTAAGAGGTGCAGAATAAGTGGAAGCCGAGATTGAAATATATTTTTGCGACAATGAGATACCACTACTTTTAAAGTTGTTTTACTTATCTATTTACTAGGATACTATATACATACTAATTACTGTGTTGAAAGATAACGCAAAGTTATCTTATTATCCTACACCCAGGTATATAGAGACATAGCCAGGTGGGGAGTTTAACTGGGGCGGTATATCTGTCAAATAATAATGCAGATGTCCAAAGACAAGCTCAAAGAGAACAGAAATCTCTTGTAGACTAAAAGGGGAAAAGCTTGTTTGATTTCTATTTTCAGAAAAAGTAGAAAACGTGAAAGCGTGGCCTATCGATCCTTTATTATTGCAAAATTACAAGACTTGTTCTTTACTATGCATATAGAGGTGACTGAAAAGTTACCACAGGGATAACTGGCTTGTGGCTGCTAAGCGTTCCTAGCGACGTGGCTTTATGATATTCGATATCGGCTCTTCCTATCATTGGGACGCAGAAGTCCCAAAGTGTCGGATTGTTCACCCGCTAATAGGGAACGTGAGCTGGATTTAGACCGTCGTGAGACAGGTTAGTTTTACCCTACTGATGAATTTTATTATTTTAATATATAATATATTGTGACAGTAATCCAACTTGGTACGAGAGGATTAGTTGGTTCAGACAATTGGTACAGCGATTGGTTGACAAACCATTGTCGCGAAGCTACGTCTGTTGGATAATGGCTGAACGCCTCTTAAGCCAGAACCCATGCTGATTAAACAATATTATTCGCTCTTTTTTGTGACCTTTTACTACTTAAATGTAAGAGAGAAAATATATGTATTCATTACCAATATATGGTTGAATATAACTATTCCTATGGTTCATAAGGACGCAAATACGTTTCCTTTTGGATAAAAAGAAATTTAACAACAAAAAAGATATACACAAATTGTTGACGACTTTTATATCTGAAGGTGCTGTAAATATGAAAGAAAACCCTGCTTTACGATCTGTTGAGGCTTACCCTTCTTGATAAAGTGTAATTTTTATAAAAACCAAATTTTAATATAATATAAAATGATTATTTTATGCTGTATATTAATGTATGCAACATAACATAATTATTTTATATTATATCTTACAATTTTAAAAATCAAACTTTTACATTTCTGATGATTGCAATTATATGACATGTGTGTTTTAAATCCTTATTTCTTCTTATTTTATATATGCCTTTTTATTATTATGTGTTTTGGACTTGGACTTAGGCTTTTTGTAGTTAATATGTGCAAATGTTTTTAACTTAACATTTGTATGGATTCTTAATTAAGCCCTAAGCCCTTAACAATTTTTAAAATCAAACTTTTACATTTCTGATTATTGCAATCACGTGATATTTTTTCTTATTTTTATATATGCCTTTTTATTATTGTGTGTTTTGAGCTTTGAACTTAGCCTTTTTGCATAATAATAATATACACCTTTTTGAACTTAGCCTTTTTGCATAATAATAATATACACCTTTTTGAACTTAAGATTTTTAATATAAATATATAAAACCATTAATAATTATATAAATATTAGTGTCCAAAAAATGCGGCAGATATTATCGCCATATGTCATGTGATAGTTTATTTGAAAAGCACATATTTATGTTCTTACAACAATATGAATTTTTGAAAAAGGCAGGAAACTAGTATATTATTTATTAGCTATATAACAATATGACGAAATTTATTCAAGTATTAATTTTGTATACTTTCGAATAGGTCAATCAATGGATAACTTATAGTAAATTGATAAAAACATGTATGTAATATTATAGTTTATCCCAAAATCGTAATTTTCACATACTTATATATTTTGAGGATATTATAAGAGAAGTTCATAGAGGGGAAATAACTTACACATGTAGAACTTGGTAATATTATTAAATAATATGCTTTATTAAAGAGTTAAAAATATTTGCAAATGTATATTTATAATTTAATTATATATAACATGAAGTTGTAATGTTTTGACATAAAATTTTAATTATAGTTAATTCTTTGGAATAATTTCTTGTCTTATTTTACATGACTTTTAACAATATAAAATGAAAATATTATTATATTAGACTGTAATATATTATAATACTTTTTAGGTATCATATTATTTTACTGTGTAAAATTAATAAGGTAATTTTATGAGCATGTTATGAAAATAATTAAATAAATGAAATAATAAAATTAGTTGTATAAATGAAATAATAAAATTAGTTTGTATGTATTAATTATAATATTTATTAAGTATATACTATAATTTTTTTATGATGTAGACTTTGTATATTTATACAATAAAGTATGTTTATAATATGAGCAAGCAATTGTGGGGGGGCATGTTTAACAGTATTACTACTAATTATTATATATTTGTGTATTTTTGGGGTCGTAAAATGTATTGTAAATAATTATATTTTTCAATTACATTTATGGATATCATATTGGTTATTCATTTAAATTGTCAAAATAATATAATTAATTTTAACTTATTTTTTAAGTTCAAGTTGTATTATTTATACAATTTATTGGCACTAACAAATATGGTATAGGAAATTATAAATGGGAGTTCATTTGAATATGAATAAACCATAATAATGTATGTGTGTTTTTAATTATTTTATGTGTAAACAATTTTTTATATAGTTAAGAATCTTTAATTGTTCAAAAAAAAATCAACAGTAATATTTAGTATAACATAACAACTTATTAATCATATGTGAATCGAATAAAATGTGGCACGCCACAAAAAAATAGTAATATAAATACAACAAGTTAAAAATATAATAAATAAAACGTATTTTAAAATTCCCATGCATATACAGGCACAAAAAATATATGCTATAAATTACATAAAAAACTTAATGTGTTGAATGAATAGGTTATTGACTCTATAGTTGTATGCATTATAAGCAGCTAAAACAAGACGAAAATATATCGAATTATGTTTTGTGAATAAACGAAAAAAATTTAACTATAATATATATTGCTATATATTATATATATATATTTAATTTGTTTATACATAAATAGCATTATGAATATATCGTTGGTACAACAAAATATTGTTAAAATTTATGCATTCGATTTTGTTTGATATGGATATTATTTCCATACTTCGAACTGTTTAGATTTGTAAATTTGTCATTTCTCATTTTATTTTTTATAATATCATCTCTTGTTGGACTATTTCTATGTGAATAATAATTTTTATAGTTTTTATTAATTAATTTTTTATTTGAATAAGTATGAAAATGGCCATTTCTGTTATAATTATTATTGTTCATGTTATGCTTTTCTCCATTTCCATAATAATAATCATGATTTTTATATTTTTTATAATGATATTCATCATCATTATAATTTTCATTGTATTTATTTTTATAATAATTTTCAGGGTGATAAAAAGGTTTTTTACCGCCACTTTTTGAATAATGTTCTTTTTCGTACTTGTTATAATCTTGATATTTTTTTTCATAGTCATTAATGTCTCCATTATCCCGTTCACTATTTCGTTCATGTTGTTCATTTTTTTCATCATTATTTTTTTCAGTATCATGTTTTTCTCCGTTGTATTTATTAAGTTCATCTTTATTATTGTTAGGGTTAGGATTATCGGTAAGGTGGCCATTGTAATTATCTTCATTGCTATTTTTACTCTTTAAGTTATCTTCAATTTTATATGTTTTATTTGTATTAATTTTTTCTTCTGAATTGGGAGGTGACGTAGTATTATTGGAAATTAATTTTTCGTCATCGTTCTTGATTTTTTTTTCGTACTTATTTATTATATGCCTATTACTACTGGTATATTTATTTGGGTATTTCTCATAATTATGTGTATATTTATTATCATAATTATTTCCACTTCTTTCATATCTATAATGCTCATTTCTATCATATCGACGATCTTCATTCCTACTATTATACTTATGATATTCATGCCTGTCATATTTATTACTATTATTGTTGCTATGAGTATATTTGTCATATCTGTTATGCTCATATTTAGTGTTATGTTTTTCATATTCTCCATACTTATATTTATTTTCATTTTGATGTTCATACTTAAAATCAAGTTTTTTGCTAAATCGTTTATTCATTTTATCTTGTTCATTATTACTGTGTCGATCGTATTTATCTGAGTGATGTGAATTATTATTTTTATTGAATTGATCATGTTGGTTATTAAAATTGCTTTCTTTTTCATCATTATCGTGATTATTGGTTTTATAATTGGTACTATCATATGATTTATATCTATTTTCTTTATGTCTTCTTTCTGATTCAATACTCTTATTATTTCTGTGTATTTTATTGTTATGTATATCATTTATTGAATCTTTAGAACGATATTCATGATGTTCTTTATGGTGATTATGATAAAAACTTTCTCTACGTTCTTCACTTTCAATAGTGGCTCTATTTTTATCATCTCGGCTCCTTTTATTATAATACCTGCCATCAGAATCGTCATTATTTTCACTATAAGATGAGTAACTATTTCGATGATAATTATGTTGATTCATAGTTTTATTATAATATTTGTTTTTATCAATTTCATTTTTATTAAGTGTATTATTATGATGCATTTTTTTATATCGATAATGTTTATCCTCATATTTACCTTTACCATATTCTTCTTTTTCAAAATAATTTTCAGGAGATTTATCCCTTTGGCTATTATCATTACTATATGATCTTTTTCTTTTAACTTGATGATATTTATCGTCGTAATATTTATCTTTATAATAATATTCTTTTTCCTGTTTATTATATTCAATCTCATCTCTGTCCTTTGGGTCATAACATTTTTTTTTATGATCACTTGAATCCTCTTCTTCTTTATTATAATCTAGCTTTTTGTTGTAATCTGTTTCTTCTTCGTCATCATCCAATATACATCGTTTCCTCTTACTTCTACTGTTTGTGTCAATAATAAAGAAACTACTTTCATCTTTACTTTCTTTATCTTGTAAATAATTATCAGTTTGTGAGTTTGTTTCTTCACTATTACTTTTTCTATCTGAGCTAATTGGGCGTTTCTCTTTTGACTTATAAGAATTTTCATTCCAATGTTTCGAAATATTGTTATGTTTATTTTTATTATTATCATATATATCTTGATCACTTTGACTTTTATCTTCCTCTTCATATATATTCGAATCTCCATCATCAACTGAAGAATCCTCGTTTTGACTTATATTATTATTATAATCTGTTATATCCATTTTATTTTTTTTATATTCTTTATGTATTTTGTTTTCATGTTTATCATCAATAGTATTATCATTAGTTGAATATTTTCGTTTTCTTTCTCGACTTTGTTCACCACTATTTCCATCAACTTCATTTGGAATAAAAGTGCTTCCACTATTATAGTTATATTTTTGTTTAATATTATCACTACTTTTCTTATCTTTGGATTTTAAAACATGATCCATATTATTATCCGTTGATAGTATGTCACTTTTTTTATCAACTTGATCACTTAAATTGTCAGGGCCATTGGGCATAATAGTTTGTTCATGGTTTAATTTTTCCAACTCGAATTTATATTCGTTTTGATCTTGATAGGTTTCTTTATCTTCTTCGTCATATTCATTATTTGATAATTTTTTAATCTTATTACTATTTAGTTTTTTTACAGTTTTAAAAGAATCATAATCATTATTAATATTATCATTGTTGGAAAGAGCTTTTGTATTTTTTGCAACATATTTTGCCTGACTTTTATTTCCTTTTTTTAATTTTTCAGGCCGTACTTGATCATTTATTATCATTTCCGATTTTAAAATATTTTTATTTGCAGCAATTTTCCCTTTATTTTTTTTCTTAATAGCATTATTTTTTGGATCATCATTTTTATAGTAATCAATAGTATTTTTATTTTTCTTCTTTAATTTTAGTTTACTTTTTTTACAGTTGTCATCATATATTTCATCGTCATCAGTTATATTACTATGCTTGTCATCCAAACTATTTTCATCACTGTATTCATTATTTTTTTTAATAGTAGTATCATTATAAAAATGATTATTTTGATTATCTAGTTGTGTTTGATAAATTTGTTTTTTTTTCCCTTTATTTTTATCATCGTCCAAATGTGTATATTTTTTAAATTTATACTTTAAGTTTGGAATTTGTAATTTTATATTATCATTAAATAAACTTATCTCATTAACAAATTTTTTATAATCATAATTAAAAACTTGAGTAACAACTTTTTTCATTTTATTTAATTCAATATTATTATTATTATCACTAAAATTAATATTATGAGCATAATTGAAGTATATATTACTACTTTCTATATCATTTTGTAAATCTTTATTAGGGTCGTCAACATTTTTTTTACTTTTATTATTAGTATTAGTAGAGTTCGAATTATTTGTAACAGTATTAGTATTGTTAGAATTAAATTCAGTAGGATTATTTCCATTTAATAAATCAATTTCTTCGTGGTTATAAAAGTAAATACTATTTTTATTTATTTCTTCAACATTAAATGTTAAAGAGGCTCCTTTTGAATATATAATTACTCTGCTACTTAGTATATGTTTTTTTAAATTTTTGGCATTTAATATTGTTGTTTTTATATGACTTCCATCATCATATTCATCATTTATATCATCATTATAGGATAGAGATCGATTTGAAACATTTCCTTTCGATATATTTGTATTTAATATGTTATTTCGATTTCTTATTAGTTCCTTAATAATGTTTTTATTTTCATTACATCGCATACTAAATGTTGTGTATTCATTGTTTTCATTTTTCTCAATTTTTTCATTCTTGTCACCCTTTTCTCTTTTACTTTCCTTCTCAGCTCTTTCGATGTCCTTTCGATTTCCAGTATTTCCTCCAATAAAATCTTTTTTTAATGTATTTTTATCATTACTTTTACCTTTTGAGTTTTTACTCTCATTATTTAGCTTTGGTTGTTGCACTTGTTGTTTTGCAGTTTTTTTTAAACTCACATCATTATTATTATTGTTTATTATATAATTTTTTAATGGATTTTTGGTAGGGATTATTTTGGTTATTTTTTTTCCACCTTTATTATTATTTTGAACTGACTTTGTATTTTCAATGACATTTAAATAATCATTAACCAAGGAATTTACATTCGTGTTATTTTCCATAGAATCATTTTTGTTATAACTTTTTTGTTTGTTCATTAATATATTATTAATATCGAAATTATTAGAATGATTTAGGATGGGTTCATTCATTTTTTCTATCGGAATTGTTTTCATTAATTCATCTGGGTAATACATTTGTGATGATAAGCTGTTAAAATAATTGACGCTTGCAATAAATTTTTCATAATTTGGTAATATTTTATTTTTTTTTTTATCACTATTATGTATACTATTTAAATTGTCACTTGTTTTTATTTGATTTTCCGAACTTAATTTATTGATGTCATCTCTATACGAATTATATAGTTTTTCATTTTCTAATTTTATAAAATTATTATTTATTTCTTTTTTAGCTATAGTTATATTTTCATCATTATATTCTTCAAATGGAAAATTTATAACTTCATTTGTACTTAATCTACTAAAAGAATTGCTTGTTTGTGTCAATATTTTATTATTGTTTGAAAATAAAAACTTATGATAATTTATACTTGAATCATTTAATAGTTTACTTTTCGAGGTATTAACTAAATTATCATTATTTAAATAATGTTCGCCAAATAATTTTTTTATGTTATTTTTTGAATCAGAAATAATATGAAGATCACCATTTATATTGGATTTTTCTTCATGTGAATTCAATTTAGTTGAATATATATAGGGATTATTATTATTTTGTTCCCCTTCCATGTGTTTATCAATATTATGATCATTGTTATCTTCTTTATTTTCTTCTAAGGTATCGGAATTATTAATATTTTTTTTTTTAGCTTCTTCATTAGATTTGTCGTAGTTTAAATATTTTCCCATTTTTTCTCTATTATATAAAACATAATTTCGCATTATTTCATATTTTTTTTCATTATAAAAATCGTTAGTACTATCATTACAATCAAATATATTATTGTATGTATATTTATCAATTTCCTCCTTTTCATTTTTAGGGGTAACTGCAGAATTACATTTGTTTGTATCTGCTTCGACAGTTTTCTCCACATCATTTTTATCAGTATCATTTCCTTTCCATTTATTAATTTTAAATTTATTCATCAGCATACTCCACACGCCTTTATTAGTTTGGGAGTCATCAGCGGTATCACATTTGCGCTCATTTTCACCATTTTCAACATGCTTTGTATTATTATGATCTAAATTTTGAAACTTTCCTGAATCTTGTATATGGGAATTGTCTCCTTTTTTACTTTGTTCATCTTCTGATTCATTAATTTGTTCTAACTTATCCTTACTATTGTCAGTTTTTTCGTAAATTTTATTATCACTAGTGGCGTGTGTTTTATTAAATTTGATCATGTCATTTTTGTTTGGATATAAATTGTAAGGGTAAATATCATAACTTTTATTGTTACTCAAATGATTGTAAAAAAATTGTGAATTTTTATTTCTATAATTATATATTTTATTTTTTTGAATGAATTTTTTTTTTGAAATTTTTACTTGTAAAAAACTATCTGATAAATAATTTTGATCATATTCATAATCAAAATAAACAGTTTTATTTTCATAACAACTATATGAACTTGATCGTCTCATAGAATTTCGATCCCTCAAAGTCCACAAATTTTTAGCAGTAGCATTATTACCATAACTATTAATAAATTTTATATATGCACAAATATTATTCCAATGTTGTTGATCTATTTTATTATTTTTTATCAGTTTTTTATAATCAATATTATTAGCAATACAGTATTTTTCAACATAATCATCATGATTGTTGAAGTTACTGTAAATATTGTTAATTTCATATTTATTCGTTAAATTTTTACAATTTTTATAATTTTTAGGTTTTATATTATATTTATCTACATTTTTTCCTTTAGTTTTTGTTTGTTTTGAATTTTTATCTTTGGGAAAATTATCAAGAATATTATTATTATCTATATTTTTTTCAAAGTTGTTTATATTTTTATTACCGAGATTATCTTCTACATATACTTCTTCTTCGGCATCACAATTATTATATTTATTCCAAAAGTTTAATGAGCAATACCACTCATCAGGTAATTGCGTAACATTAACATGTGCATCAACTTTTCTCCATTTTTTGCAATTTTCACATTGTACCCAATTTACTACATTATTTAATGGGCTAGTATTTTTTTCCAACTCATTTTGATTATTATTATTATCATTATTCATATGATGATTATTATTATTAATTAATACATTGTCACCATTATAACTATTTGAATTTAAATTCGCTTCGTTATATATAGTGGCATTGTTATTTTTATCACTTTTGTTAGTCTTATTTTGATTAAAATGAGACTGATTAATTTTTATATCATTAATTTTTTTTTTTTCTAAGTTCATTTCACTTTTTTTTGAAATATAATTTTTTATTTTATTAACATTGTGAATATATTTATTTGTTTCTTTCGAATGATTTTCATCTATAATATTACCATTTTCATCTTTACAAATATTTTGAAAAATTGAAATATCTTTATTATCATAATTTTCATATATATCTATTTCATTTTTTATATGATTAATTTCTTTTATTTTTTTATTTTTTTTTAGTACATCATTTGAATTTTTGTGTGTATTACTATTCAATGATGCTACTAAATCTTTTTCATTTTTATTTTTATCACTTGCTTGTTTTTTTGCTTTTTGTTTTTTCTTCAATATATTATTAACAATAGAATGCATAGATGAATAAAATGATGAATTATTATTATTATCATTTTTTTTATGCATTCTTATATTATCTCTAAAATTACAATTACTGTTTGTATCACTATAATAATGGGTATTAAAATTGGCTTGACTTTTGAAATGTCTATATACTTCTCCATCACTATTACTTCTCTTAAATTTGTTTAGATTTTTTTTGCTATATTTTGAATATGACATATTAATTGTATAGTTATTATAAAAATTATTATCATAATCATGTATGATATTAGTAAATCCATTGTTATGCTCACTGTTTATTTGTTTTTTTTTATGATTTATTTTTTTGATAATTTTAGGAAGGGATTTAACACCCTTTACAGAATAGTTTCCAAAATCTAAAGGTATATTATTTAAAAGAATTTCATTTTTATATTCTTTTTTATTAGTATTATATTTATTTTTTGACTTTTTTTTATCTTCTTTATTTTTTTTAATGTCATATTTATTTTTATTATTAATGTTCGATGAAATTATGTTATTTTCATCATTTTGATTAACAAAATTATCATTTCTTTGGTTTATATATATATTTAAATTATTACTGTTTTGTGAAATACTTTCTTCATTGTTAATATTATTTTGGTAGCTATTTATCCCATTATTGTTACTTACATAGGTGTTATTATTACTATTGCTATAAAATTCGCTTTCGAATTTATTAGCATTTTCTAATGAATCCACATTTTTATATGATTCAGTTGGAAAATTATTATTATTATTAGTAGTAGTAGTATTAGCAATAGTAGGAATATTGTTATTGTTTAAATTGTATTGAGGAGAAATAACAATTTCTTCCTCTATATCACATGAATTGTATCGGGTATCATCATTTAAACTACAATACCATGTGTTTGTTAATTTACTTATATCAGTATTTGAAGGTAGTTTCCTCCATTTTTCACATTTATCACATTGTACCCAATTATCGTTTTCTTGAATAGTTATATCCATATTCTTATTATTACTATTTGATTATTATATTTTTTTAATAATTTGTTCATGTTTTATTTTTTCTCCCTCATCATTGAAAAGGTATATGTTTTTATTATAATATATTGTATATTATTATAAACTTTTAAATGTTTAAGTAATTTATAACATTTACTTTACAATTTGTTTAATATTTTATTCTAAATTATTTTCATTATTCATTGTTTGTTCATTTTATTTACTTTTACTTTTTCAATGAGTATAATTTAAAATCAACAAGTATCTATACAAAATATACGTTATAAAAACTGTTTTATTTTTATTCTTCGTTTGGCAAACTATTTCAATGTTTTTTTTTGCATAGATATACAATGTCTATATATTTAAACTCATTCTATTAATTGTGTTAGGTAGTTTGTATCTGTTTTCCGCTTATTTGTTTGGTCGTTTATTTGTGGTATTCTTCCGAGTGTACGTTCCGTTTTACTTTGGTTTATGTTAGCTCACCGATTTGTGTGCTGTGCAATATTTTTGAATTTATAATATGCTATTTTTATAACAATAAAATAATGTTAATAAACAAAAAATAGAGATAAAAATAACAACTATGCAATATATTTATAATTATATAACATATAAAGTATTTTTTAATTTTAATAAAACAGTATATTATGTTGAATCAATTTTTCTTTGTACTCTTAAAAATGATATTACATTTCTTTATGTATCTTTTAATGCATTACAAATAAAAACAAAATTAAAAATCATATGAAAATATAGAAATAAACAAATATACATAATATATAAAATTATTTGCAATATATAACCTCAAATAGAGGGAATATATACATAGGTATAAATCATATTTGTCAAATACTAATTATATACATACATATATATATATATATTTAAAAACAATTTCATAATCATATTTGTTGTAAAAAATTTAGAATATAAAGGTACTGGAAAGTGCAAAGCATTACAATACTTTCTTTTTTATATAATATATTTCATCACTTACAGACACATACATTATGGTGATATAAAATTATGGAACTATATATATACGTATTGTGAAAAGATAAAACATATGAATATGTATATATAAACAATAATCAAATAAAATAACAGTTTAAATTGTACATAAAAAATTCAATACTGTTCAAAGAAGAAAAAAAAGTATGTATATATGGTGTTTCTTTTAAAAAGAAGTAAAACAAAATACTTAATTTTTAGTAAGCCATGTCCTATTATTTTACAAAGTATTATATATTTGGATATATGAGGACTTAGCTTTGTTTTTATATAATCAAACCCAAAAAAATGACGTAAATATAAATGTTATACTATATATACAACATGCATATGCAAATAAAAGCAATTAATGATGTATTAAATTTTATAATCAATTATAAAACATTAAGGATATAGAGGCAACATAATATTATATGTCTGTTTTTTTTGTAAAATATATAAAATTGATCGAATTTTACGTTTTTTTTTAATTAAAATGAAAAATAAAAATTGGAATAAATCATATTAAGTCTTCTGTTCATATTATCAATTTTTATTTTGTTAGTATTTTCATGTTTGTATTTATATTTTGATTATTATTTCCTTTTTTGTTTGTTCATGATATGATTGATATATATATATTTGATTGATTTTTTCTTTTTATATTTTATTTTTATAAAATTGTTGTTATTTTATTCATATTTGGAATATATATAATAACAATTTTATGTTTGTATTTTGATATATTTGATTGATTATCTTCAAAGTATGTTTTTTTTTCATTCTTTTAATTTAAATCTTTCTTCGTAATTTGGAATAGTATATATATTTAAGTTTTATTTCAGTGATATTAATATATATTTGATAAAATGAATAAATACATATATATATATGATGATAAAAAATTACTAATTATTTCATTTTTATAAATTTACTGAAAAAAATTTATAAGATTTTTTTTTTTTTTTTCCAATACAATTATTATATGGAGTAGTAGGTACGCTGTACTAAAAAATACGATTGTTTATGTTTGCAAAAAAAATGAAAAAAATAATTTAAAAATTTTTAATGCATAAATTATCCATTGTTTATATTTTTAATAAATAATTATACATATGAATAAGATCCACATAAAATTAATTGGAATAATTGAAATAATTGTAAATAATTGAAATAATTGAAGTATTTTTATTATGAAAAAAACGTAATTATCATCAATATTTTATATTACTTATTTATAGTACCTTGGGAATTATATATAAGTTACTTTTCAAAAAAATAATTATAGTAACAAAAAGTGAATGCTATAATATTAAAACAAAATAAATACATAATAATATTACAAATATAGAACTTGTAAATTTTGAGATAAATACAAATTTGATTTGATTTAATGAAAATAATTTTTATAAACAGATTGAAATACAAAAATATTGTCAATTTGATTGGAAATACAAGTTTAAGCTATAAAATGATGAGAAGAAAGCCTCAAATTAAATAAGCAAACTATCATATATTATTATATATACTATCATATATACTTATTAAGAGCAGTCAAACAATTTTAAGCAATAAAAAACGTAGAAAAATTATAAAGTTTTAAAAATATATAGAAAATGGACGACTAAATTTTAAGTGATAGCAAAAAAATATAATATAAATGGCGTTGAACTTTTATAGTTGATGGTATGCCGTATTTTCCATGTAAATTTTGAATGCATATAAATTAGTTTTTTTTTTAATTTTATTCAAACAAGCATATATACATATGTAGCATAGTTTGCTACTCTGTAAAGTCAGTCAAAAATCCAGTAACAAATATTAGCCAAATAATTTCTTCAGTCTTAACACCTCTTCATAGTTTTTATTTTCAAAAAAAAAAAAACAAACAAAAGAGAATGAATAATTACTGCTACAATAGTAGTTGTCACAATAATATTATATTACATAATACATATCAAAAATAATATAAAAAAATATTAAACAAAATGAAGCTCGATATATCGTGTTTTTGTTTTTTATCCAAAAACGAGTATAGAGTGCTCACAGCTATAGAAATGGGTATGAAAAACCATGAATACTTAGACGTCCAATTAATAGCTAGTATTGCAAATTTAAGGAAAGAAGGTATAATGAGTGTATTAAAAAAATTGTTAAAAAATAAATTAATAAGTCATGAGAATAAAATATATGATGGATATAAATTAACATACTTAGGTTACGATTTTTTAGCTTTAAGAGCTTTCTTAAATAGAGGTATATTAAAAAGTGTAGGAAATCAAATAGGTGTAGGAAAAGAATCAGATATATATATATGTAAAGATGTAAATGATAATTTATTATGTTTAAAAATTCATAGATTAGGTAGAATATCATTTAGAACTATAAAAAATAATAGAGATTATTATGGAAAAAAAAAATTTCGAAATTGGCTATATTTATCAAAAATAGCTGCAACAAAAGAATATGCATATTTAAAAGCATTATATGAAAATGATTTTCCTGTTCCTAAACCATATGATTTAAACAGACATATGATTTTAATGTCTTATGTAAATGGATATCCATTATCTCATGTAAAAATAAGTAACCCTTTTAAAGTAATTGATTTTTTGTTAAATACTATTATAAAATTTGCAAGATCAGATATAATTCATGGTGATTTTAATGAATTTAATATATTAATTGATGATAATGAAAATATAACAATTATCGATTTTCCTCAAATAGTTTCATTACATCATGAAAATGGGAAAATGTATTTTGAAAGAGATGTAAAATGTGTTATTAATCATTTTTATAAAAAATATAAAATAAGAATCGAAGATTATCCATTATATGAAGATATTGCATCTTTAGAGAATGAAAAAATTATAAAAGATGAGAATAATATTTCAAGTAAACATGATAATGCACTTTTAGAAATTTTACAAAATGATAAATCGGATTATGAAACTAATTTATCTGATACCGAATCAACTATAACAGTTCAAAATGATGACAAACCAACTAACAATATAACAGAACTAGATAAAGATATAAAATTACAACATGAAAATGATAATACAACTGAAGAAAATTCAAAAAAAAGTGAAAAAGTTTCTGTTTTAAAAAATAGTAAAGATGATGCTTTTAGTGATATATCAACGAATTATTTAAATGACAGTTTAGATAATCAATATAAAGATGTTTATGAAAATATTCAGGAAAGAGAAACTGAAAATAATAAATTATATAAAAGAGAAGATACCATTAATGAAAATGTTGATAATATATTGGAAAAAAAAAATAAAGAAAGAATTTTAAATTCGTCAAATAGTATATCTGATAAAGAAAATGATACTCCAAATTTAGTTGATAAAAGTTGTAGTAATAAAAAAAATTATGAACTTGATGATAATTATGAAGACCTTCTCAGTGAACAAAAGGCTAGTCCACAAAATAGGGAGCATAATCAAACTAGCGATAGTGATGATAACTTATATGATGAAAATTCAAGTAATGAAACAAGTGATAATAATGAGAATGATTTAACGGAGTATTCTAGTTGTGATTCAAGTAATAGTCAATCTGGGGAAACAAAAAAAAAATTATCTGATACTTGGAATCCACATATTAAAAAATATACCAAAGAATATGCAAAAAGCAAATTAAAATATATGGATAGGAAAAAAAAAAAAAAGGAAAAATTTAAGGAAAATTTAAAAACAAAAAATAAAAAAAAGTTGATGGAAAAAATTAAAAACTACATGTAGCATAATGCATGTGTAGTATATAATTTGGTAACAGTAAATTATAAAAAAAATGATAAATTAGTGAAGGGGATGCTAAAAAAACTGCATGAAATAAATCGTAGTCGTTCATGCGTGACAATAAGCATGAAATTATCATTTTATATTTTTATATGCTTCCAAATTATGAAAAACTAGCCATGTGGCTAATTTTCACCTTTTCTATGTTTGGCTGTATGGATATACTCATATGCATAGTTGCAATATTTTCGTTTAATTGATATAATATCCCCTATTTTTATTTGTTTTGTTCATATATGAGCACATATTTTTTTAAATAATTTTTATTTGTTATTTTATTTTACCCATATATGTAAAATAAAAAAAATTAATTAACTTTTCACCCTATTAATAGTTATATAATCACAGGAATTAATATATATGTTGAAATGTATGTCCCCTTTTCCAGCTCATTAGCTATCCCCCATAAGCATGCCTTTTTAACTCTGATAAAGCGTTGGATTAAAATTCGCGTCGTTGTACCGTATATGATCTAATTAATATCTCTTAGCTCGTTCATTATATTGGTCATTACTTTACGTTTTAGCCATAAAAATTGTATACATGATCAAGGAAGGAAGCAATCTGGTTGTCATCATTGACATAATTAATGTGGGTAATATGAAAATCGGGTCGTATAAAAATGTATATTGCGGATTGAAAATTTGGTTGATAAATAAGATTGTTTGGTAAATAAAAGTTGATATTATATTGTTTTTGAAAATCATTTATAAAATCATATAAAATAACTTGATCTTTAATTTTTGAATCTTTTATAGTATTAATTAATTCAGTTGGTATATTATAAGAGCTAGTAGTAAAATTACGTGTATATACATTAAAATTAGTAGAACAAATAGTTGTATTAGTTTGAATAAAGTCACTTTTATTTTGATTACACAATATCCATAAAATTTTTAAAAAAGGTTGTCCTCTACAATTAGTGTTGTTATTTTGAGTTCCTTTTTTCCCCATAATATTATAAGTTAAACGTGCAATTTTTATTAATTTTTTTAAAGCTGGTTTATCATATGTATAAGATAATTTATTGTTATAATATTTATTATTATATTTATTTTTTAGTAGTTGTGTGGTAATATAATTACAGATTGGCTTTTCTTCTTTCGATATATTTATACATAAAATTAGTGTGTGCATTTGATTTTTTAAATAATCATATAAGGAGACATTTATATTTTCTTTACTTTTATTAAGTGGAGAGATAAATTTTAAAATACAATTTTTTGCTCTATCTGCACATATATTATTATTTTTATTACAAAAAAAAATATTCCTTGTATTGTTAATAGCATAACTAGTATAATTATGTTGTAATAAAAATGTGCTTAAATATATTTTTTCAAATATATTATAATTAGTAGGAAATTTTTGAAATATATAAGCAAAAAATTTTAAAAAAAATATATTATAATATGCACAAATATTATTATTACCATTATTATTGATAAAAACAAAATTTAATTTTTCTCTATTCCATGATACAACTTTTTCAGATATATATTTTCTTTCTTTTTCATATCCATCTAATAATATTAATGTACAACCATAATTAATAATATATTTTAATTTCCATCCTATATTATATATATCATGTATAGTTAAATTAACACTTACATTAAATAGGGGGTTATAAAAACAATTTGCTTCTCCAGCTAAAACAACATAATTGTTATAATAATTTGTACATATTTTATCTTTATGTATTCCTATTTTCAAATTATATAAATAATATAATTCAGTATTTGGAAATATTTTATTGATTAATTTTATAACTTCTATATATTTTATTTCTTTCGATTTTTTAATAGGATATAAAAACTTATTTTGGGAAGACTTGTCTATTTTTCTACATATGGTTATATGCCAATTATATATCCCTAATTTTGCATATTCAGAAGCTCGATTATTTATTTCATTCATAGAATTGTTACTCAATGCGTCGACATAATTATTGTCTGTATCTTCCTTTAAACTTTCATTTGGCGATATTTCCTTATTTTTATTTTTAATTAAAATAGAACATGTATCATTTTCTGGTGTTAAGAATGAGGTGGTTCGACCCTTTTGTGAAAATTTGTTTGGCAATTCTTTATCACTCTCTTTAGTAGTAAAGATTGAAGTGGTATTTGACTTATGATAATTTTCCTTTTTTTTTTTTTTCTCCTTATTTTGTGAAAAACATATTTCTAAAGTATCCAAAGAATTTTCAATCTTTTCTTCATTCCCTTCTGTTGTATTTTTAATATAACATCCAAATTTTTCTTCATATTTTTTTATAAAATTCATAAAATATTCTTTGGTTTTTTTTTTTTCGAGACTAATATTAAACATATCTTTTTCGACACCACATTTGTTCATTAGAATATTATTTTGTTTTTCATGATAATCATTAATTTTTTGACAAACACTTTTTGGCTTGTTCATTTTAAAGAAGTCGTTTTTTTTATATATTTCTTTTTCCATTATTTCATGTGTGTGACTTTTATTAAATTTGTTTCGTTTTTGAATTAGCACATTTAGACTTTCTTTGGTGTCTTTTATATCATTTTGTTGTAATGGGTGATCATGGGTTATTTCATCTTTTACTTTTGGTGATGGTTCTACCTCTTTTTGTACGCATCTTTTTACAAATCCAATATTATTCTTTATTTGTTGTGTGTCCTTATTATTTGGGGCTAGAGTATTACGTATTGGTGAACTGCTTAAAGCATGAATAGATAATTCTTGTGAATTACTCATTTTGAAAGATTCTTTTTTTATTGATTTGGTGGCAATTTTTTTAAAATTGATATGATTTTTTCTTATGTACAATTCCTTTTTCATATTTTTTATGGTATTTTTAAATTTTGGATCTGTAGAATAAAAATTATTTTCATCAACATTTGCGATATCGAAAAATATGGGGAAGCAAGTAATAAATCCATATTCCGATTGAAATAAAGATAAATTATAATAATGCATTTCATTACTCCATTTTGCACATATGTCTGCAGATATATATTCTATATCATTATTTTGTTTTTTTTCCATTTTGATATTAAATAATTTTCTAACTAATGAATGTTTTCCATCAACACCAACTATAAATTTAGTTTTAATATAAGAATAATATTTTTTTTTATTTTTTTTTTTCTCTTTTTCATTTTTGTTTATTTTTAAGTTTTTCAAATTATTTTTTCCTCCATCCCAATAAGTATAGTTATGTTTTACTCGAACAGTTGTCCCAGTTATATTACAATTTGTTTGAATATTTTTTTTGTCTTTTTTTTCATAAAATATATCTGAATAATTTTGTTCATTATTAATACTGTATTCTTTTTCTATGTATCCATCAATTTGATATTTATTATTTTCTTCGGATGAATATTTATTAAAAAGACTTGGATTTGAATTATATGTCTTATCACTAATATCATAGGGATGGCTATAATTTGTGTCAGTACTACAATAAAAAGAAAAATCGCTTGATACATTCTTACTTGATAAGTTAGAAAAAATTGAATTACTATTTGATGTTATTAAATTTATGTCTATGCTGTTATTTTTTTCGATAGAAATAGTTTTAGATGTACTTTGGCTTTCACTATTGTTTTCCATTTTACTATCATTTTTAATTAGAGCATTTTTTACTTCTCTATTTTTTAAAAGTGATGGTAAAGTATATAATTTTTTTACCTTTATATTGTCATGATGGAAGTTGAATTTGTTATTTGCTGATAACTTTTCATTATGCTCATTTTGATCACTATAATTGTTATAGTTTATAAAATTTGGTGTTTGATTTTGAATGGGTGATAGTAATGTATTATACCATATGATCGAGCCGTTTAATTTAATTTTTTTTAATAATATTTTGTTTAGAGACATTTTATTAATACTTAGCATATATGGCATATTTCCATTTATACTTTGAAAAAAGTTTTTACTACTTTGATTTATTAATTTATTTTGTATATAAAAATTTATACCTGTCAATTTCAAACTATTCGATAAAATTTCAGGAAGAAGATTTAAATCGTGTAACATTTCAAGGGTTCTAGGATAAAGTAAATATTGCTCATTTATTTTTTTATTTTTTATATTACTTTCACATGAATCTATTATTATATGTTTTATATTTTTTCTAAACAAATCAAGAGACAAAATAAGTCCCCCTGTAGTAGCACCAACAATAAGTACATCCGTTTCCATCTGTTCCCTAATTTTATATTTTCTTCTTTCTATATTTGTATAAAAATTACTGGAAGAATTTCCATTATCACTATCATTATTACCCATAAGCACAAAGGATGTGATAAAAATAGGCTGTGAAAAATTTTAATTAATATAAACAATTTGCAATTGTATATACATGTGTGGTAACTAAATTTACGGAAGAGAATTTATAATGTAAGGGAAGCAAAAAATATGCATAACAAAGAAGTAAAACAGCAAAGAAGTAAAATATATTATATTATGTCTACATAAATGTAGAATATTATTATGTTGTTTTGTCTAATTTTTTTTAATTATATGTACATAAATAAGATCATTGTTTTGTTACCCAATTGTCGTTGTATTATGTACTTAGTAACTAATTGTTAAGATTGTGTAATATATTACTATTATTAAATTGATTATTCATTATTCCATTTATTTTTTGTGTTGTATTAATTTTTATATGGAAGACTTATTAAGAGACCCACAAGCTTAACGAAGATAAAAGAAAAATAATGTTCATAAAAAAATTGTCTTTTGTTGTTTTTTTGAACTACATTTGCACACAATTGCACTTTGGAAATAATTTTTTTAAGACCAGTTAAAAAGTGACAATAAATATTGGGGAGGGTTTAAAATTTTATATGCTTAAAATGTTTAAATAGTAAAACTATTAACATTTGTCAACTATTGTAAACGTATATTTAAAAGCAATAAGCGTAGTAAACTACTTGAAAAATAAAAGATGAATTTAAAAACCCTTTTACTGTATAGTGAGTATTACCATTTTGACGATAATTTTATTTGTGTGTAATTCTACACATATATATAAGTCATAAGTATAATAGTAAAGGCACATTTTTTTATATGGAAAATTTTATATAGTAAAGATTGTTTAAAAAAAGTATGTTCTTTTGAAAAATAAAAAGATAAATAATTTTTTTTGGAAAAGCCCATTTAAAGGTGTGTGTGTGTTTCTCATTTGAATGTTCTACAACAATACCAATAAATAAATAAGCATATATAGAACATATTGACAGATATTTTATTTATTCATATTCTTTGGTGGTTCTTTAATAAGTGAAAACATTTTAAGGTTGTAATTTTTGTAAATATAAGATCCATTTAAAAATGTGATACTAGCCAAATGTCAAAAATAAAAAAAATAAATTATATGGAATAATGAATAACAAAAATAGCATGTTTATATACATACAAAAATAATGATATTTCTCATTTTTTAGTAGGCAATTAAAAAAGGTTATTATTTAAAAAAAAATTATCATATAATTTTTTACAAAACGATTTAAAAAATAACCTTTTTAGAGATAAAAATTTAAGAAAAAAAAAATAAGGAAAAGCTAAAATGGAAAAAAAAATGTTTTAAATATTATATTGCGTATGATGAAGAAATATAAATTTGATAGCCTCAATATATATTTGTTTACAATTATATGATCACATATATATATCAGTTGCATATATTGGATAAGTTAAGAAATGTTTGAAAGGGAAAAATAAAGTGAAATCATAGTAGCAACAATATAACAGTAAGAAATTTGTTAGGATTTCACAACAGTAAAAATAGAGAAGAGAAAAAGTTGTGTAATAATAAATGGATAAGCTCAATTAAGATTTACGATCATGATATTTGTGTATTGATAAATTTTAAAGTATTCATGGAGAATCTTAGTATTTATTTGTAAATATTTGTTCTATGTTATAATAATATAATGCCATTTTTTTTGTTGTTTTCATTTAAAAATATATGCCTGAAAATAATCAAAGTAATAATTTTGTACTTGTTTATATATGAGGGTAGTATTATTCGAAATATCATAATAAATTGTTTACATATAGAAAATCAAACTAATGTTACAAAATTTAATGGTTTTGGAAGTAGCGTTTTTCAAAAATCCCTTAGGAAAAATGTGAATACAGTTTTATACCCCCGCAAAGGTTCGATAAATAAATGTTATATTACTAATCGATTATTTACTAACATAAAAAAGGAAAGCATCATAAATTCTTTAAAAAAATATTCAAAAATAAAAAGGAATTACTACAATGGATCTTTGAACTTAAGCAAGATAAACACGCGGATATATGGAATAGACAATAATGAGGAATATCAAGCTAGCGAAATAATTGATAATATACTGCTCAATAATAAAGGATATAGCGAAAATGATGAGGGTCATTCTTTTTTAGAAATTATTAATAATCAAACTGATGTACCAATTGATTTAGCACATTTTGAAAAGGAAACAAAAAAACTTATTAATATATTAAATTTTAATAATGTTCAATTAGTTATAAAATTTGTTGATTTAAAAGAAATGAAACATATAAATAAAAAATATAGAAATAAAAATGGACCAACAGATGTAATTTCTATTTTGAATGTTGTAAAAAATGATGATATAATAAGCGATGATGAAAATGGTGAAAATGATGAAAATGGTGAAAGTGATGAAAATGATGAAATATTACATGGTGATGATTTTTTTTATATAAATAATTCCAAAAGTGGCGATATATTTTTATGTCCTGAATATATAAATAAGGAATGTGTTATATCAAAGATGAAATATGAAAAAAAAATATTAAAAAGTGATAATGACAAAGTAATAGACGATGATATTAATACAAATTATAATGAAGAAGAAAACAAAAGAGGTGTAAATAAATTATTCCGAAATATTTTTGATGTTAATGAAAGACTTCCTTTTTATGTTTTACATGGTTTAATACATTTAATGCATAAAGATCATGTAAATAATTTTAAAGAATATACTGAATTTATGGATTTAGAAGAACAAACAATTGAAAAATATTTTAAATTTCATAAATCTATAAATACCTTTTATGCACATCATATAATAGGTCTTGGTACAGATATTTTATGTGTTAATAGAATTTATAAAATTCTTGAAAAAAATAATAACTTTATAAAAAAAGTTTTAAATCCATTTGAATTAGCCGAATATGAAACACAAAAAGAGAAATTAAACGAAAACATAAGTAAAAGTACAGATTTAGAAAAATTAGCAGTTTATGTTAGTAAAAAATTTGCAGCAAAAGAAGCTATACTTAAATCTATGGGACGTGGATTAAGTTCTATATCTAAATATGGACTAAGTATGAATGATATTGAAATAAAAAATGATAAATATGGAAAACCTCATGTCCATTTATATGGAAAAGCTAAAGAGGTAGCTTACGAAATGGGTATTGTCAAAATATTTTTATCAATTAGCGATGAAAAAATTATGAACAGTCAAACAGATAATATTTCGTCTAATTTTCCGACATACATTATACAAGCACAGGCGCTAGCTGTTGGCTCGAATGTATAAACAATATAGTAAAGTAAGGATAATAAAGGAGGGAAAAATTAACAACTTTCACAATAAAAAAAATTCATCTTGTTCGTCTTTAATTTTTTTTTTTTTTTCATTATAATCCAACTAGTCATACACCATACTTTCAATATTTATCATTTTTTTAATTATTTTAGTAGGTGTGACATAGGTATTTTTTTTCTTGTATTTTTAAAAAATGTAATAAAGGGATAGGAACAATGCATGCATAAAATATAGGTAACCATAATAAATAAAATACCATTTTTATAGTAAATTAAAAATTATATATTTTATTCAACCAGGCATATATATATTCTAGGCTTATTTTTTAAGCATATATATTTTTTATCTTTGTTTTTTTGTAATACATGCACATGTGTATTTTATTTTATATATTTACAAAGATTTTATTATGAAGCAAAAAATAATATAATAATGTATGTATAAAAATATTATATTATACTAAAATTTTCTAGCTAATTTTTTTCATACATAATAAAAGTGGAAATTTCACTATATGTGAAATAGCTTTTTAATAAAGGAAAATAAAAAAAAAAATTTAGTGCATTAACACATAATAATAGTATATATAATTTATTAATAATATGTATACTCTAATTTTAATACCAGGAAAATTATAGGGAGCCTATATTCATGCAGGCACATATTAAAATATGTAATTCGATTTTTAACACAGTTATATATACCCTATAATACCATATTTGTAGGTATGCATTAGTATAAACAAAAAATGAGTGTACTATTTATCTGGAAAACTGGTAAAACAGTCTTAATTTTTCATATACATATTAAATATTAAAAAATGGCTAATTAATATAGAAATATTAAACTAAAAAAAATATAAGAAAAAAATTAATATGTATAAAATGGTATACACCTTTTTTAAATTAAATATTTGTTCCGTTTTTGTGTTATTTCATAGACGGTAAAAAAAAAAAATTGCATGCTTGTAATAATTAAAAAAAACCTGTTCCAATTAGTGTAGAAAACCTATAATGTTTACCTTAAGATACCTTAATAATTTTTTTTTTTTAATGTAAAACATTATGTAAAAAAATTATTATATAAATTGGAACAAAATGAGGTTGTAAAAATAATGTTATGCATATATTTATTAGTGTATATATTTTTTATGTAATTTTTAACGAATCTAATTTTTTATTGTCCCATAAAAAATAGCTATAAATTTTTTTTATACTAAGAGACGGACTTATAAATATATTATGCATGTACACTAATTTTTATATAATTTTATACAATTTTAATTGAAAAAAAAACATTATATGTAAACCTGTTTTTTTTCATAAGGTTTTTTAGTACCTAAAAAATTTATATAACTTGTTTACAATTTTTAATTTTTTTTACAATTTTTATTTTTTTTACAATTTTTTTTTTTGCACAAATTCATTTTATGCTTTAATTTATGTATAATATATATATAATAATTAAAAATAAAAAAAAGTGTAAAAAAACATTTATGGTATATATATAAAAATTTATTAATTAAAATACTCAGAAAATTATTATATATATAACTATATATGTATCTATAAACTTATATAGATAAAACATTCTTATACAATTATGTTGTTATTACAATTTATATGTGTATAATATTTTTTTAATCAATACCATGTTACCACTAATAATTTTTTTAAATATTTATCTGCATTATATATACACAATTTCCTTTTTTTTTAAGCCTTTTTTATGTTTCTTATTACAATTTTTTTTCATTAATTAATATGTTTAATTAATTTTTCCATTTATAAATAAATTTACTTCATTTATTATGTAATTGCAGTTATTTATTTATTTGAAAATTAAATGTTAAATATTTTGAATAAACAATGAAATTAATTATATTATATATGTATACACCACAACGTGTTTTATAAACACATGCATATACACATTTTTATACACACTTGTAAATTAAAAAATTAAATTTTATAAAAATGCCTTTTGTGTTTTTTTTTAATATATCTACAATGTAAATGTTTGTTCATTTATATTAATAAATTAACGAATTAAATCAATTTTTTTTATTATTAATTTGAATTAAAAAGCCTTTTTAAAAATATTATAGATTACTATATATTTATATATAATATATATGTGGTTATATATGTTACTTAAATTAAATAATCAAATGAACGATGTACCTAAGTTTTCATTTGATTTAATTGTATGTTAACTTTGCTTTTAATAATTTATATTGACGTAAATTGAATTTTGTATTTTAAGAAGTTATCAAGTATATATATGTATACGAATATATATATTATATATATATGTGTTATATATATTAATTTTGTTCTTTTAATATATTATATGTATAAATGCTATCTTTATATTATTGTTCATTTAATATTTTTAAAAGGTACTTGTTTGTAAGTTTAATAATTCATAGTATATATACAAATTAAAAATATATCTTATATGTATATATATTAATGTATTATGAAGTATGCTTATAGTTTGAAAATACTGTTGTTATAGTCTTATGTGTTTATTGATTATGTCATTCAGTGAAATTAAATTCATGTAATTAATATTTGTGTATTATATAAAAAACAGGTTGTGTTTAATTAATGGTGTAAATAAATTTGTGGGTTAAACTCAATTTTTTTCATTTGTTAATTTTTTAAATATGCAACATTTAAATTTATAAACACCTATATATGTATTTGCCTTTTTTATTTTTTAACTATTTTGCCCATTTAGATATAAATGTATTTTGCACACATGCATATGTGAATGAATGAATGAATAAATATATACATTGTGTATCCAAAAAAATAATCACTGAAAGTATGTTTGTATATCTATATACACATTCATAGTAATATATATATATATATGTGTGTGCATGTGAATAGTTTTGCTTTGTATTTTTTGTTTTTTTCCCGTGTAATTTTTTCTTTTTATAAGTATTTTTTATGAATGTAACACATGTTTATTGTTATATGTAATATATGTTCGTTGTATAATTCATGTATATTATAATATTTTTTTGTATAAAAGCATTGACAATATATAAAATATATTTGGTTTCTTATATATAGAACAATTTTTTTTGCAATACTTACGGACAGAATGCATAATATATAATTTTTTTTGAAATAAACAAAACAATTTTGGCAGTAAATATATATAGAGAGATAAAGAGACAGCAACCAAAATATATGACAAATAAAGAAGGTTTAATTTTTAAATATTTAAGTTTTTTTGGTATTTTTGTAAAATTTTGTTAATTAAAATATTTTATATCAACTTTAAACATTTTATATAACAAATTTACTAAATATATATATATATATATTTATAATTTTGCGTGTATGTAGCTTTTTTTATTAACTTTTTAATTTTCATTCTGTACAACCTATATAATATTTTTTTTTCTTAACAAGCCAGGTAAAATATATATATAGCTATCTATTATGTATTTCAATTTTTTTTTTTTTTCAGTTAGCTATAATTATATATAAATTTTATTGAAGTATTAATGTTTTAAAGAATATGTACGTATTGTTGTAATCATTTATATGCATTTATTAATATATATGTATATATGTTTACATTTAATGAGATAACGTTTTGTTTTTAAAAAATAATACCATGTGATTTTATGTCATAATTAGTGTACAACATACATAATTATTCATAGAGAGAAAAAAAAAGTATAAATATAATTTGAGTGAGCTATTATATATTATTCCACATAAATTACAACTATGCATTTTTGCTTATTTGTTAATTTTCCGTAATAAAAAACTATTCACGAGTTATTTATTTGAACATGTTTGTAACATTATAAAAATTACACTATATGCATACATACACACACACACACATTTATATATATAATTAAATACGTGAATATTTATTTATTTATTTATTTGCATATGAATTTTTATTAATATTCATATTTATAGTTGCCTACAATATTAATTCTTTAATAATTTTATTTGTTGTATCTTTACCGATGTTTGCATATCATTGAAATTTCATAGTTCAATGTGTGAGATTTATATAAATACTATTAAGAACTTTTTTTAGATATATGTTTGAAGTATTTTAGATACTTTTTTAATATATGTACATTGGTATTTTTTTTAAATATATACAATAATTAACGTTATATTGTTCTTTTGTATATCTTTTAAGCACATAGATTAGTTATGTGTTTTATTTATCTCTATACATATGTATTTACATGTTTGCAGATTTTTATTTTTGAAATGGTAATATAAAATGTTATATGAAATTGTTAATTTTGCATATTTATATTCGAAAGATTAAAGAGATATTTTTCTTTCGATTTTTTTTAATTATTTATTTTCATATATACATTATATTTATTAATGTATACAAGATAATATTTAGTTATTATAATAAAATATAAATATACAACATTAATGCAGTATCATGATATTGTTATAATAATATACATATAAATTGTTAAAATTTTGATTCCTTAAAAAAATGTCAAGTTGCAGTCTCAAATGTAGTGTGTTGCCTTGTGTACACATACAGAATTCAAATAGTGAAACAAATATCGAAGACTCCAAGGAAAATAATTCTCCACAAAGCTATAAAAATGATGTAGATACCAATGAATTGAATAATAATAGTAACGACAATAATAATATGTGTGATAAATCGTCAGACGATTTAAATTTAAACATTGATCCGTGTTATACTAATTCTATTAATATAAACTCTAACATGGATAATATAAATGTGAATGAAGATTCCAATGGAAATGTGAATACAGATATAAATACAAGTATGAATCATAATGTAAATTCAAGTACAGATTCCCATAGGAATGATGATTATAAATTTAATATGAAAATAAATTTAAGCGCATATAGAAATATTTATGAAAAGGGGAAGGGTAATGCGCATCCGAAAGTATCTAATTCATCTGCTCAAAAGGGTAGTAAAGGCATTTTATTAAATACATATAATTATTATTTTTATAACAATTTTGGTGATATAAATAAAAGAAATAAAAAAAGAGAAGACGATGTAAATATTTATTTTTATAAAAAGGTATCTCGTAATGTACCTAACTGTTATGAAAATGAGAGTAGTCAGAATAGTAGCGATTATGGTCGTGTTGAAAAATCAAATTTATATAATTCGAAAAATTGTAATCACAATAATCAATTTTTCGGAATAACTTCTTATGATAAAGTTTTTTTAAAAGAGTTAAAAATAACTAATATAGATAATAAGTATAAAAAAAAGAGTGTCAAAAAATACAATATTCCCTTTGAGCCAAATTTTTATAGTAATAGATTTTTCTTTTCTGATAAGAATATAAATAAAGGTCATATTGGAAATAATAAAACCATAAAAGTTAACAATTATTTATCCGTCAATAATAATATTGAGAGTTACAATTACAGTGAACGTTATTCATATGTTTTACAGTTTGAAGGGCCGCCTCCCCATTTTTTAATAGTAAAACGAAATAATATAACAAAGCAGTCAACAGTGGTTAAGAGAGTATCAATAAATAAAAACATATCTTTTAATCTTGCCAAATTTATTGCAGAAAAGTATATACATATATTAAATAAAAATATAAAAGTGGCTGAGAAAAGGCTGAAAAGGTTAGAAAACAATAAAAATGTTAATAATAATAGCAATAGCAACTATAATGCTATTGAAAGTGATAAAGTGAACAATGTTAGTAACAATGAATGTACTTTTGATAACAATAATAATAATAATCCCCCAGATTGTAATAATCATAATGGTTTGATTAGTCAAAAAAATGATGACTATAATAATAGTACTCATTCTGAAAGTAATAGACTTAGTTATAATAGTACGAGTTCTAAAAATTATGATGAAAGTAATCATAATGATGTGAGTAATACTATGAATATTAGCTTTGGAAACAGTGAGAATTACAATGAATATTCAAAACATCCTATAAATATTTCCCCTGATAATATAAATTACTTAAATTATGAAGATAGGAATATGGAAAATACCTACGATGAGCAAATGTTTACAAATGAATGTTTAAATATCGATTTGGATAATACCGTTTTTAATTCAGATGCAGAGGGATATATAAAATTTTTGAATAATGTAAAAATATATGTTTTACAAAGAATAGAAGAAGAAAATAATATTCCTTTAGAAGCAAAAGAACTCATTGGAAATAAACTGGTTATTTTGGTAAAAATGAAACAAGGATTTTGTGTAAAATCAAAAACATTTATTTTTGAAAATGTGAAAGGGATAGAAAATGAATATAAAAATAAAAATGATAGCTCTAATCGTTTAGAGATCAAAGTAGAAAAATTTAGTGATCGTGATTCTGTAAATAGTAGTAAAAATGTTAAAGGCGCGGATATTTCAAACGTGTGTAATAATGATGAGCCAAACAGCGAAAATGATAAAGAAGAAAACAATAAAGATGTGGATTCAAGTGGTAATAATAATAATAATAATGATTTATGTAATATTGCTATAAAAGAAGAAGTTACTGAGAAAGAAGATGGAAATAATTGTAAAAATGATAAAGGGGTAATTATAAAATCTGAACCAGAAAATAAGAATATAAATTCGGATACTATTTTGGATAATGATGGAAATAATGAAACACAAGAAATTGAATTATCCGAAAATTATAAAAAACAAGTATATAATTTTATACATGATAATATATATATAAATTCGTATATTTATGACAGCTTTGAAAATACTTATATGAATAAGAAATTTTTTAAAAATGATGTTATTATAGTTAACATGGAATGCCCTAATGATGAGATAATAGATGATGCTCCAGATTATATATATGAATTAAATAAATTTGTATTTATAAAATTTGTAAAATATGAGAATTATATAAAAAAAAATCACAAAATAGCAGAAGGATATATAGAATATCTCCTTCAAAGTAATGTAAAATGTATAAATAATTATATGATAGGTATAAGATGGGTCCCTGATTTGTTTTCTTATGAATATTACGTGTGCAAAATTACTGAAAGGGATATAAAATCTAAAGATAGTTTAACGAATGTAAAATATAAATATTCTTTAACATCAGAAAAGGATTCCAATGAAGAACCAGTAAAATATTTAGTAGATTATGAGAATAAACCAATTGATAGTGTTTTATGGGTTTTACATGAATATTATCAAGCAAGTTTATTTACAGAGAAATGTCTTTATAATTTGTTTAAACTAGTATTATTACGTATTAGTATGTATATTTACGTTTTTAATGCAAAGGTTATTACATTAGATTTGGATAAAGCTATGTATAGAATGAAAAAGTTTTCAGAGCCGATAAGTTTACTTGATAATAATGGAATGGGAGATGATAAAATGAATCAAAAGCGTGACCACAATGATATTCTTCTTGATAATGCTATTGACAATAATTATAATAGTGAGGAAATAAATAAAAGCGATAATTATTTTAATGGAATTATAAATTCACAAAATGAAAATAACAGTTTTAGTAGTGCCAATGATGGAGAAACCAATGGTATTGATAATAATGATAATGAAAAAAATAAAGGTGAAAGCACATCAGATAATGACACTAATAATGCTATGAATAATGAAGGTAATAATAATGGGGAATGGATGAATGAAAATAATAATAATATCAATTACAATGAAATGCTTATTAAGCAAGCAGAATATGAGCAAGACAAATATTTTCAAAATAAGTTACGAAATAAAAAAAAAGTAAGTTATAATTTAGATAATATATCTTTATCATTGAGAAATAAGGATAAAAATAATAGTAATAAGTTTGGTATATTAAAGGAAAATGGGACAAATAATAATATTTTTACAAAATACTATGGGTCATCTGGTGATAACAAGATAGTGACTATAAATAATAATGATATCATTAATAAAGAAAATGGAAATTCAAACAAAAAAGGATATAATTCTAATACAAGTGATGTTAGTGATGGATCTCATTTAACAACCAAACATAAATATCACTTACGTAGTAATAATGCTCAATCTACTGATAATTATTCATCTGAAGAAAATGCATCACGAAATAATTTAGGAGGTCGAAATAAGGTCGTTAGAAATAGAACACTATATAAAATGATGAATAAAAATGGACTTGTTGAACCATATTGGTGGTTTTTTTATAACTTATATGAAAATGCAACAATAAAAGATGGTAACATGAATGGAGAATGTAGTAATACTCGAAGTGGGAAAAACTTTAATTTGACAAAAAATGGATCTGCATTTCGACCTGGTGAAAAGAAGATGAATGTATTTAATAAAGAATCTTCATTGAAAAAAAAAGAAAAGAAAAAATTAATTTATGATAAATTATTAGAAAAGAAGTATAACAATAATTTGTTAAATCATTTATTTGAAAAGAAGAAAAAAATAAAAGTAAGATATATTTCGATGGTTCATGATGTTATATATAAAAAATTCATTTTATTAAATAATACAATATTTCCTCGAAATGTGCATGAATCTGAAATATTATATACACTATTTCCCCATGAGCCTCAGACTTTTATGTTTTTATATACGAATGACGACTATCAATATCAGAATGAGGTGTTTTTAAAAAATATAAGTTATGATGAATATTTAATGGCAAGTAATAATAATCACTTGACCGGAAATATTCCAAGAGGATTATTAGGAGATATTAGTAACAATATTGATAGTAAATATTATGGAGATGGTTTATTACCAATAGATGGTAAATATATATTGGATCAAATAAATCCTAATTCAAGTCGAGTGATTGGGAAAGATTTTGGTGTTGATCATTTAATATTAGGTAGTGGTGGTGATGCAAATGTTGATATGATAAATTATGGTGGTGATTCATCAAGTTTATTATTTTCTACATATAATAATTTAAAATTTAATAACATTCCTAATTATGAAAAAATAAAAAAAGGAGCAAAAGTGATTGAAGGAATTGGTGATTATAAAAGTCGTTTTATGGATAGTTATAATATTTTATTAAGTAATGGAAATGATTGTTTAAATAATATTAGTATTGGATATAATGATATTGATAATAATAATTTTGGATATGTAAGTAATACTGGTTATGACATAGTTGGTGATGGTAGTAATGAATTGATTGACAATATATTTTTACAAAATCCATCATCTGGATATCATAATGATTTTGAAAAAAGGAATGCGAAAAAGAATAATAATGATAATTATTATTATTACAATTATTTTGTAAATGGTGAAAGAGGTAGTAAAACTCGAAATAACAATTCGAAACGAAGTGTATCGAATGCTAACTTTGGTAGAGATGTTGTAGGTAGTCGATATTATGATAATTATGGTGATGATGAGAATAAGAAAAATAAAAGTGATTATGATATGCCATTAGTTAAGAAAAGAAAAGGTAGTAGCAAAAGAACAAAGAGTAACAATTTAACTAATGTACAAAATTACGATCCTTTATACCATAGTAATAAAGTTGAATCGAATGTTAGTGGAAATAACAATAACGACACATCATTAATACCTATGGGTCCATTACCAACTGGTGTTTATTTTGATTCTGCAAGAAAGTTATGGCGATGCCAATGGAAAGAAAATGGTAAATTTAAGACAAAAGGATTTAGTTTGATACATTATAATACATTAGAAGAAGCACGAAAACAGTGTATTCTTTATAGATGTGATGTAGGAAATATTCCCGTAAAAAGTGAATGGTTAAATCCAGTATATGTTAGTTCATCTTATTTTTATAATAAAAAATGTGCATCTACTAGCAATGCTAATGTAAACTTTGGAGCATCTCATAAAGAATTAAAAACAAGTTCATTAAATTTGAGTGCCTTAAAAGATAAAACAGATCGAATATCCGGATTGAGAAGAGTTGATGAAGGTAGTGGAAAAATATTTGCATATGGTTCTAGTAAAGATTCGAGTGATAATTATTATGAAGGAAATAACAACAATACGAGTAATAATGTAAATGGACGTAGTAGATATAGCACTAGAAATAATACATCACCTAGTGAATCTCGTGTAGTAAATAATGAGAATCTAGATGAGATTGATATATCCATTTTAAAAGAATTTGTTCAAAGAAATAAAAAGAATAACGTATATGAAAAAGGTGAAAAAGAATTAAATGAATATAATACTAAACATAATTATTATTATGATTATGATAAGATAAAAAATGGAATTTCAAATGAGATGGATGATCAAAATGATGATAATAATGTGGATAAACTAAATGATATGAATAATACGTTTAAAAATAATTACCAGGATAAAATAACTAATGATGGATCGAATAATTCATTTTATTTGAATGGAAAGAATGAAAATAATGAGAGTGGAAAGAATGAAAATGCTGGAGAAAAACTAAAAACTGGACTTCAGGCATTACTAAGTATGTTACGTTTTAAGGATAATAAAGAGAGTGGAAATGGATCGAATAATACGGGAAACTTATCAAATGGTATAGAGAAAAATGTGTCTGATATAGTTGAGAATAATAAAAATAATGAAAAACATAACAGAGAAATAATTGATGGAGCATATGGTAGTGACAATGTTGAGGGTGAACAAAATGGAGGTCACGGAGGAGCAGGAATACATTCATTAGATGCAAATGAGGAAAAATCATATCCTGATGATGGTGAAGAATATTTAGACAATAACAATAATAATAGTAGTACTAGTAGTAATAATAGTAACAACCCATATGATAATATAAAAAAAAATAATGACTTGGGAAAACTTAACAATCTTGGTGAGATAGGTAAATATTCAATGGATTTTTTAAAATTTATTAATATTAAAAATAATTATAACTTACAATCTAATATGAAAAAAGGATATAATGGTATGTTGCCTGACTTTTTATCTGGTAATAATGGAAATGAAGTGGCTTTAAATATAATAAACAGGAGTAGAAAAAATAGTACTAGTAGTAATGGGAATAATATTAGAGAAGAAACTAATGGAAAAATGAATAATAAAAATAATAAGGAAGAATTTGGATATAATAATGATGGTTCTGGAGTATTTTTTAATGATATTCAGAATTTTTTAAATTTTGCAAAGAGAGGTAATAATAATTCTCCTTCTGGTAATAACAATGAATTTATGAGCAAGTTAGAAAATATTGGGAATAGGAATATGTTAATAAATTATCCTAAAGGAAAGAGTAGTAAGACAAAAAAAAACACTCAGCATGGTCATCACAAAGATATATATGAAAAAATGAAGTACAACAATAATCGTATTGGTTTAAGTAACAATGGTAATATATATGGGACTAATGAAAGTATTCATCATTCTGGAAATAACAATAATAATCAAAAATATATGTACCTAGTTGATAAGAATGATAATTATGATAAATCTGGTGTTAATACAAGTAAGAACAACAATTTGGATCCATATAAAAATGATACTGAAAATTTCTTTTTAAGACAATTAAAATTGTTTACAAGGGATGGAAAAGGAATGAACAATAATAACGAGAAAAATATAAATTCAGAAAAATTGAAAAATAAGTTATTAGGAGAAAATAGTAAACAAACATTGGATTATCCAAATGTTGAAAAAGAAACAAATGATTATAATACTCGTAAAAAGAAAAAAGTAAATACATATTATGAAAATAATGATGATTATTATTATTATGATGAAAATTCAAATGAATATTTTAACAACTTTATGGATAATTATAATGATGATGGATATAATAATGGAGTAAACTTTGAAAACAAATTAATGAATGATATGGATTATATAGATCCTGGATATGGAAATAAAAAATCTAAAAAAAAATCAAATAATTATATGGATTCTAGCATGGTTGGTAATAATAATGTGTCTGAAGTTGAGAGGAAGCATCTTGAAGATATGGGTGGCATGGGTAATAATGGTATGGTTGGTAATGAGAATAATGGAATGAAAAAAGGAAATGGTGGTGGTGAAGGTAATTCAGATATAGATATAAATTTAATAAAACAATCGTTGCCCAAAGGTATATATTATGATCATGCGAAAAAATTATATAGAGTTCAATATATTGTTAATAATTCAATTAAGACTAAAGGTTTTAGTGTAAAGAAATTAGGTTTAGCTGAAGCAAAACTTGAAGCAGAATCTTTTCGAAACTTTTGTTTAGAGAATGGTTTATTAAATTCACGTAAGAGACGAATAAATTCTCCTTATAATAATAATAAAAAAGATGAGAAGAATTTTAAAATGCTTAAAGATGATGATGAGATATTGTCTAACTTATTGTATTTATACAACTCAAATGCCAAGGATCAAGTTCTATCTCCGTGAGTGTCAGTATGTATGGTTGGCTTGGTGCAACGATTGGGTAAGCATTGCAAGGTATCAGATTTTGCGGATATCAAAAGCGAGCAAGTCCGAAAGAACAATTCAAAAATATATTGCACTGTTTTAATTCCTCTGTATTTTTGGAGTTAAGTTAGGTTTTTGGTTAATTAAAAAAAAAGCCAAGTTTAAATTTGAGAAGATAAATTTGCGGATTTTTATGTATTTTTTTGTGAGCGAGTTTTAAATTATATTAAGTTTTTAACAAATAATATGAGACATTTGCATTTATTATATATGTATATATATATATGCTAGATGTTGCTTAATATTATTTGAAGCCTCTTTTTGAAGAATTAAAAAAAATTGCCAAGCTGGCATTTTTTCTTATATATATATATGTATGTAAAATTTTACAAAATATTTGGATATGTAATTTTTGTTCGTATGTGTACTTCTAAAAAGATATATATTTTCTTTTTTTCCTTTTGTTTGTTTGTTTGTTTATATCTATGTTTTAATTTTGATATTATAATGGTTGTAATGAATATGAGAAATACTTTTGCATAGTTTTTTCAGATTTTTTACAAGATTATTTTATTGAGTTGGGTTTTTAAAAGTTTGCGTACATAATTATAAATATTATGAGACATATATGAAAATGTAATTATTTGTATATTTTTTTTTAATATTTATAAAAACATTGTTTGTATATATTTTTGTTAATGCTTTTAAATTATATGGATATTAGCATTTATTAATTTTTGCTATGTTAATATGTATATATCTTTTTAAAAAAAACAGTTTGAGACATAATTTTTAAGAATGTTACGTTTATTTTTTACCAAAGTGTTTAATAACACAATTGTAACTAATTAGATGGTGGAACTGTTTTAAGTAGAGCAAATGAAATGAATAAAATTTCGCGATGTTTAAAAGTGGAGGTTGATTGGTTTCATTTTGGGATGTGGTGTGTTAGTTTGATTTTTTTAAAAGAGGGTTTTATCATATTTCATATAACTATTGATTAGTTATATTAAGATGGGGAAAATAATATATATATTTTTATTGTCATTATAAAGAGATTTGTGTGAATTATTATTTATAGATCATGGTTTGGGAGTAGCCCATTAATAAAAGATTGCATTTTCATTCAAAATATGTTTATTGCATTTTCATTCAAAATATGTTTGTTGCATTTGGAACATCAGAAAGTGTCATGTGTCATAAAAAATGCAATGAGGTATTGATAGCAAAAGTGTGAAAAAATTACTAAATAAAACTGTTTAAAAATTTTTTTTATTATTTTTTACTTTTTAATAGAATTTATTAAAAATGGTTATTTGTTTTAATTATGCGTGTATAGTAAGCACATGAATTTTATAATTTTTTTCAAAATATGTTATAGAATGATGTAATATAAGTTTGGTGAGTTTTCCATTTTAGCATTGACCATAAATAAGTAGAGATATATATTGTTTATTTATTCACATATATAGATATACTATTTCCCCTTTAATTATAGTGACTGAAATAATCTGATTATATATTGATAGGGGTCACAAGGATTAAAAAAAAATATATTTATTATTGTATATGCATGAATAGTAGGAATATATAGGCCTAGTTTTTACTTAATTTATTCCCTTATACATTGGAAGTAAATATGAAAAAAATAAAAGTATGTTTCAATAAAAATGAAAAGGTCATTTAGAAGGTTAAGCATGTTTAGTAGCACTTATTTGAGTCACATAGCTAGCAGTAGTAGTGGTAAAGTTAATAGGGGGAGTTATGATTTTTTGTGTGTGCAAGGGTTAAAGTTTGGAAGTAAAAAGGAAAAAAGTGATAAAGAAACAAAAAAATTTCGTAATTTATTGAAAATATCAGGAGTAAGAAATAATGAAAGAGAAGATAATGATAATAGAAAAGGAAAAGAAAATGTAAAAAGAATAATAAATGAAAATAATAAAGTAGATTATAAATCATATGATATAAAAATCGAAGAGATTATAAAAAATTTTGATATAAAAATAAAAAAACTATTAGAAAATACATTAACTGTTGATTTTTTTAATAATATTGTAGTTACAAAAGATAAGAAAAAATATAAATTATCAGATCTTTCACAAGTAGTTATTAAATCATCAAAGACGATTTATTTTTATCCATATATAATTAGTGATATTCAAAAAATAATTCATACTTTAAAAGTTAAGGATAATACTTGGAATCCTACAACCCCTAATGATGGTCAATATATATTATTGCAAATTCCACCATTAACTAATGAAGTTAAATTAAAAAAAAAAAAAGAAGCAAAGGATTTATTAGAGAAAGTAAAAAATGATATAAGAAATATTCGTCATAAAATTCGAGACTTTATAGGGAAAAATATTGAGGGTGATGAATGGAAGATCGAAGAAAGAAATAAATTAGACAATTATATAAAAAATAAAGTTAAAAATATAGAGAATGTGTATGAAAAATATACTAAAAATTATTAGCTACCTCATACCAACTTATCAATCTCTACATTTCAATCTTTGATAATTTGTGAAAAGGAAAAGTTTCCTTTTTTTTTCTTAATTTTTACTCACCAAATTTGAATATTTTTTTTTAAGTGACAATTTAGCTAGCTGTATTTTTTTTTTTATTAATTTTTTTTCAAGTCAAGACTATGAATTATTTTGTTTACATATTCATTTTTATACATAAATGTGTGAAAATAAAAATGATTAAAAAGGTAAATTAAAAATTATAAGATAAGGTAATGGATAGATAAAGGAAAAGAGATTAAAAAGTTACAAACAAGTGGGTAAAAATATAGTGACATCCTTTTAAGGTATTTATTTTTATGAACTATCTCGATCCTTAATATCAAAATAGGTTGTACATTCTCTGTATTAAAAATTGAATAAGTAAAAAGACATTTGTATATTTAGAAAAGGGGGAAGAAATTATATCTGCTTTTATTTATTTAATTTATTTTATATTTTTTGTTGTACCCTGGATAGTATGTTAGCATGTGTCTTTTTGTAAAATAATATATTTTGTCTAGATCATCTAAAAAGGGAAGAACAAAACATAAGAAATAGTTTTACTTATTTTGCGTATTTATGGACTAAGTTTGAGGAGCCCTTTAAATATTACCGAGTGGAATGAGAAAGTTTGAAAATAGTTTCTTTATATATGTATAAGCATCCTCAATATTACAACTTAATGTTATATTTATGTAAAATATTATTAAATATAAAATATTGTTAAGATTGAAGTAGCTAAAATAGTGTGAAATAAAATATGTGTGTATGTGTGTGTGTGTGGATAATGTAAGAATGAAAGTCAGTTGGTTAAGCTGAGAAATAATACAAACAAGTGGTGTTACCTATGAATAAAAACGTTATTCTTTGGATTTTCAAAAAGTATATAATCAAGTAAACATTTAAAATGTGAATAAACTGTGAAATCGAAATTGTCTTTTATATCAATAATATAATATTCAAAATCCTTTTTAAAAAAATATAAAAATAATGACAAGATTAATAAATTTATGTCAAACAAAATGATGTAAACATAATGAAAGTGTGTATATATATCTGCTATAAAAAAATTGAGTTTTACATGGGGAAACATAACCCTGGCGATATTATTTTCTTTAGAACATCTTATAATTATAATGTCTAGAAATAAAAATATGTTTATTAAAAAGAATTAAATAATTTATGAAATAATAGGAGGATAGTTTATATCAACATATAATGTGTATAATAAAATATAAGATTTTTTTAAAAGTTTTATTATTTTTTTTGTAAAGGGATACGTGTAATGCCAGTGTTTTTCATAAGAAGGATATTTTTAGAGTCTTCATAAATTCCTATATATACTCTTTTTAAAACTTCTTTAAGTTTTTTTTTATTTGTTTCTTTTTCATTATTTAAAATTTGTTCCTCCTCAACAAATTCAACCCGTAATTCATTGGGAATGCTGGAGTTTAATTCACACATGTTTATACAAAGTATATATAGACATATATAAATATTTATTTTATGATTGATCAATGTTTTATTTAGTTGATATATTTTAAATGGTCTATATGTTTCAAACTAACCTATATATACACATTTTTATTTTTCTATCATGTTAACACATATCAATAGGATAAATTTTTATTTTTAAATATATAATTAAAAAAATAAAATATTAAAATAATAATATAACTTGGGTATACAAAGACATTTTCCGAGAACCCCCCTTTCCCCAAAGATAGACATATGCACAGGGAGAATAAAATGAAGATTTTTTAAAACATTAACATTAAGATATTTTTGCACTTTTTATTTTCAAAAAAAAATAACAAAATTAAATATAAAGAATGGAAGAAACTTTGGTTTTGTATAAGAATTAAAAAAATTTACGACAGCCGCAATGTGTATCATTATGCCTATTTATATGCCCATTATATATGCGTAATAATATTACATATAAAATACATTTTTTAACTTAAATTTTGCATATTACATATTTACAAAATATGGATATCATATAATTTATATTTGTAAATATTTAATTTTTATATGTATTAATTTTTTCTCTATTTATTCTTAATTATTTTGTGTATTTTTTATATTTTTTTCATTTTTTTTAAAGTTGAAAAAAATTGCGTTTAAAAAAGGATTGCTCTGATATTTATTATCCCCAATTTATATTTACCATTTTAATTTGCAAAAAAAAAAAAAAAAGTGAAATATAAATATGTAAAAAAAAAAAAAAGAGAATAAGGAAACGATAAAATGTGTTTGACAAAATAATGCATTAATTATATAATTTGTAAAGGAGACATTTATAACTTAGTGTAAAATTTGAAACAAAAAAATATACATAATATTGGTATACCCTTTTATGAGGTTAGTGTGTATTGTCAGCAGTATTGCTTAAAATGGTTGTGTGAAAAAGTTTGAAAAAGTTTGAAAAAAATTATAAAAACATTTTCAAAAAGTATAAAGATTAATCAGTTCACATTTATATGTGTGTGTAAAAATACTACGTTACATGTACACCCTTTGAATGGAAGCATTTGATATAATTTTGTAGTTTTGAATGAGTTGGTAATTTATTTTTGTTTGCACACACAGATTTGCAGGATATAAAAAATTTGAAAAAAATGACTACATACTATGAAAAGCAATATATAGATAAGGAGAGGAAGAAGGAGGGGAATATATTTATAGAAGATAAGAATAAAAGTGAGGAAAATTATGTATTTATTGATGAAAAATATAAAGAATATTTTGATAATATAAGTGATATGTTTGAAGAAAAGGTTGATTATATTTTAAAAAAACATTTTAAAAAAAATGATCCAACAAATAAAAATAAATTATTATGTTTAAATGCTTGTGTTTTATGGAGAAAGAAATTTTTACAATTACTTGGCAAGTCGCTAATTGAATATGATGAATATTGTAAAACAAATGAAAAAAAAAAAGATGAATCATCTCAAGACATAAATAAAGAAAACGAAAAAAAATGTAAAGATGAAAATGAAACTAGTAAAAAGTTTGAGAAGGATGGAGAGAAAGAAACAAAAGAGGTAGATAATGTAGAAAAAGCAAATGTTGAAAAAGCAAATGTTGAAAAAGGAAATGCTGAAAAAACAAATGTTGAAAAAACAAATGTTGAAAAGCAAAATGAAAAAAATAATAGTGAAAAAGATCTTAAAAGTTTTATAAAAAATGTAAAAATTATTGATAATAAAAATATAGAAGTTATATATGATTTAAATGAAGCTAATGAAGATAATAGACCATGTGCAGAATTATCAACAGATGAAATATATTATTTACTTGTTGAGTCTAAAAAAAGTGAAAATGAATATAAAAAAAAGATATTTACATTTTTAAAATATTTACCATTATTTATTAAATCTATTGAAAATAAAAGTATTATGGAAAAAAATATATTGGAAGAAAAACTTTTAAATAATTCATATGATCAAAATGAAATTCCAAATGAAGGAGAGACATCTAATATTAATGAGAATATTTCAATTTTAGAAATAAAAAATAAACTAGATGCAATAATTAGTTTTAATTGTAACTTGTCTGATAATTTAGAAACTGTATTTAATAATGGAATAGACCTAATAAATAATGATCAAAATAATAGTAAATCTGAAAACTTTTTTCAATATAATTATGATACATTAAATGAAATAAATAATGAAAATGATGAAAATGACAAAAATTATATGAACGTTCATAAAAATAATGATAATATATATGGATCTAATATAAATGATAATAATTGTAGTGTTATAGGTCAAAAAGGTAAAACTAGTGACAACAGTACAGATTTAAAAAGTTTTGAAAATATTTCCAACAAATTTTTTAATCAGAAAAGAGATAAATCCTTTGTTTTACCTTTATCAAGAGTTAATGATTTATCAATGATAAATAACATGAATTTAAAATCAAATATTGGATTGAATGATGATAGTAATAAAAATGATTCACCTTTTTATATCTATAAAAATGATATGAATAAAATTAATGTATATGGTTTAGATATGCTTATTAATTTGAATAACGAGCTAACATACAAAATTAATCATATATACAGTTTAATACAGTTTTACACAATTTTATCTAAAGACATATTTAATGATACATAAAATGGGTAATAGTTTTTTGTTTGCATAAATAGACATACATATGTATTGATGTCACTATATTTTTTCTTCATAATATTTTCTGTTATTTTTTTTATCGTTTGAAATTATTTTGATTATTTCGATTTTCTTCGTATCCATCTTTTTTGTTATATCTTCATAAAATTTTATCATATACTTTTCAATTTTTCTAAAAATGAATTATAAAACAGTGTTTTAATTTGTTTTTGATAAAAATGTAGAGAAGTCGGTCCCAATAATATGATGTAAATATTTTTATCGATCAAATAGGTTGGGATTGTTTATTTTTTTTACTTTTCCAATTTATTCACAATATAGGAATGTTCATTATTGTATGGCATATGGAAATGGTCTTTATTTAGATTATTGGTTATTTTTGTTTCACTGATTTTTTTTTTTTTTTTTTTTTCATAATTAATTCCGTATACGCTTTCTACTTTTTTTTTGATATCACTTAAGTCGTCTGATGAAAAGAAAAAGGGGAACCGATGTGTTTAGTAATGGTTTAGTAATGGTTTAGAAATGGTTTAGTAATGGTTTAGTAATGGTTTAGTAATGGTTTAGTAATGGTTTAGTAATGGTTTAGAAATGGTTTAGTAATGGTTTAGAAATAAATTTACACATTTTTCATTTATTTTGCTTGTGTACAATCGATGGAACTATCCATAAAGTGGATTTTTGCAAAGTTTGTGTCACATGCTTGGTGTGGAAAATTATGAGGAGATCTGTCAATGCAGCGATAGGGTCATTGCGAGTGAATGATTAAAAAAAAGAAAAATATATTTATCAATTTGTTTATTTACACTATTTTGTTTTCTTTTTGTTTGTATAGCCATAGCTAAGGTTGCATATGTTTTCTATTATTGCATAGGTTATTATGTGTGCATATGTATATGGTTGATTTGTTTTACTCGTTTAGATCTAGTCTGGAATTGCAAGGTAACATATTTAAAAGGTATACGAAAAAAATAAAATTACTATATAGGTTTTCATATAATGAATATAAATGATTTGATAAAATATTTTTTATTCCTATAATATATAAATTGAATAATTTATATAATTCAGTTTTTCTCATTAATTTAGAATCTGGAGCATCATCTTTTATTTCTAATTCTTCACTTGTTTTTTCAAACTTTAAGATAAAATTTTGTTGCATTATGCCTATCCGTTGACTTAAATTTTTGAAAAAAAAAAAAAAAATTTTCATTGGATAAGGTATTTATAATGTTTGAAGAAAATGCTTATACTTACACATGCTTACTTATGCTTACGTATGCTTACTTATGCTTACTTATGCTTACTTATGCTTATGTATGCTTACTTATGCTTATGTATGCTTACTTATGCTTATGTATGCTTACTTATGCTTATGTATGCTTAGGTAATTTTATTTATCGAGATTTGTGTGTACCTGGTAAGATGGTTGTGGTGTCCATAAATTTCTTTAAATGTAAAATATGCAATTTTTTTCGAGATAACTTTCAAGTAAGTTGCTAATGTGTAAATGTCTGGCATATACTGGGAAAGGAAGACATCAAAATTTGTGTATTAATAATTGTATTTGTAGAAATGGAGTTATAGTATAAGACCCACTTTTTTAATCTTACCTCTTCTCTTATTTTAATCCAGTTTGGATTTTCTTTGTTTTCATTAATTTGGATTTTAGTTAATGTGTAAAAATGAGTATGTAAAAATTCTTCTACAATTTTTTTTTCAAAATTATATAAATTAAATAATTTTATTTTATATAACATATTATTAGTAAAATAAATATAAGAAGACATTGTATCTTTTTGTATATATAATTCTTTTAAATTATTATTTTTTATTTTTTCATCATTTTGTAAGATATAATTTTTATATATTAAATAAGAAATATCATAATATATAAATAAAACATGATTATATTCCCCAGTCTTTTCTTTAAAAAAATTATTATTATATGGAGTTAAAATTTTGGTTATTATACTTATAATATATATACAAGTATATAAAAAAAATTTTAAATCACTATATTTTTTTCGAGTTAAAATATTTTCTATATATTTTGCTACATCATTTTCTGTGTCTACTAAATTTAGGTCTCCTTCGGTTTTTTTTCCTAAACTATTTTCCTTATCAATTTTTTTTTCTGATCCATTAAAATCGTTAGACAATTTTGAAGATTCTTTGGAATCCTTTTTATTTTGTGTAGAAAAAGTAATTACATGATCTATTTCTTCTTTAAGGGGGTTTCCACTTTTTGAGAATAAGAGACTGTTAATATTTTTTGAAATAAATGTAGAAAGGAAAATATTATCTAAAATGGAATTTGTATTGATTCTTAGTTCATATATATTTTTTATTTTTTGAAAAATTTGAAGTTTATTATATATATGTTTGTCTATTTCTTCAAATGTAGTTTTTATATTTATTTCATTTGTATTTATAATAACCTTTTTATTATCACTAGTCGGATTAGGTAATATTTTTTTATTTTGTGGTGTATTATCTTTTGTTTCATCTTTGTTACTGCTTTTCTCTTCTCTTATACTCGATTTAATGGTTGTTTTTTTTACCTGACCAGGCAAGGTAGTTATGGGTAAAGAGAATTTAGGAGTATTACCATATTGGCTATTATTTTGTTTATCTATTTTTGTAATAAAAATAGAATTTTTAATATGATATAATAAAAAATAGAATATTAAAATAATATTTTTAATTTCTTCTTTGGTATGTAAGTACGTAATTGTCTCATTAGTTGTTAATGTATTTTTGGTTACTTTCTTTATGGTAGCATTATTTGTTTTTATTGTTTTCATTTTATTGTTAAATATATAAATGTTTGAATTATATAAATTTTGAATATTATTTTTTTTTTTAATAATATTTTGACGAAAATTTATAGAATTTTGCAAACATTTTTTTATTTCTTCAATGTCTATATTTTGTTCCTTTATTTTTATGACCATGTCATAATATGTTTGGACTTTTTTAATTTCCTTATTTAATTCATTTATCATATTTTGTAACTTATCTTGAAAATTTTTATAGTTATTTTTGAAATTATTAACAAGTACATCAAAGTTTTCCTCTCCATATTCATAGTCATTTTGATGCTCACGCTTGTAGTTTTTTTCATCTTTTTTTTCATCCTTTTTTTCCATTTTTAAAAACAATTTGTTAACTTTATTCAAAGATTTCATAAGTAGTTCTTCTATATTTTGATTGTCTACAACATGTGTATACTCATTTATTAAATTATTCAATTTGTTTATTAAGTTATCAAAATTTTGTTTATTTTTTATAAACTTATATTTAAGATTTTCGGCTATTTGACTAATTGCTTTTTCATTTTCTTCTATAGTTTTTATATAGTTATTTTTGTATATCTTTTCAAAATATTTTGTATATTCTTCTTGTTCGACATTCTCTTTTATTTTTAACATATGTTCAAAGAGGACCCCCTTAAAATTTGTGTAATATGTTTGTAAAAAATCCTCAAATATCTTTTTTAAAATATTAATGTTGTACATAATATTATCATAGTTTAGTTCATCAATTGGTATATTATCATTTTCTTTTTCATCATTTTTATCCTGATTTAAGAAAGAAATATCCTCTTGTTTTTTGTCTATTTCAGCTAGCTGATCTCTTTTGGCTAGTTCTTCATTTTTTTTTTTTTGAAATTGAAGCATATTTTGTACCAATATGTCGGTACTTATCTTTATCTTCCCATTATTCATTTGTATGTTACATGTTTTTTTTTTTTGGTGTCTTTTTTCGTAGGTCTTATTCTTTTCATTTTTTTTGTATAGAGGATAACTATTTTTCGATTTAAATTCTTTAGAGCATAATAAGGTTTTAATATTATTCTTATAATTGTCATAAATAGTTTGAAAAAAGCTTGTAAAATCAAAAATGTATTTGTAGTTTATTTCTTCTCCTATAAGTTGTTTAATCACAATATTATCATCTTCATTAATGTTTATTTGTTTCACATTTGTACTATCTTGGTCTATATTTTTTATTATTTTTTTATTATTTTCCTTTTCCTGTTTTGGCACTTTTAAATCTGTATCGTTATATGTTCTGACATGTTCATAATTTTTTTTTTTGGTAGATTTATTTTTTTTTTCTACTATTATGGCTTCTTGCATGTCTGTAGAAATAATTTTGGCCTTTTTTAAAACTGACAAAAATAAGATCTCTAATTTTTCTTTCAATTTTGTAACAAATTTATTGTTGGTAGAATTAGCATTTTCTTCAACAGTAGAAAAAAATAATTGAATATTTTTGGCTAGCTCTAAATTTTTTTTGTGTAATTCGGTGAGTTGTAAATAATCTGTACAGTTCATACATTTTTTAACATTAACATTATATTTATTATATAAAATATCAAAGTCTTTTGTTAATTTGTTACTTTCTATTTTGCAATAATTGTTGTAATGTGTTATATTTTTTTGTATTTCTATATAGGACATAATTACATAACTTTTTAAATTTTCTAAAAATTCAAAAAATGTTAATAAAAAATAATCATCTCTTAAATTTATAGCATTGTAATAATTTAGTATATTACTTATATAATGTTCATAAATTTCTCTTTTTAATTTTTTGTCATCAAAATGTGTGAGATTTTTGGTAGCGTCTCGTTTTTTTAATTTAGATAGAATTTTATAGGTTTGATCTTTAGCTAGCTCTCCTTTTTTTTTAGTATGGTTTTTTATAATGTTGGTAAAATTGGTAAAATCAAAAAATAATTTAAGGATAACATTTTTATAACTAATTAGGAGATATTCTATCTGTTCATATTTGTTCATATAATTTTCATAATATTGATTAAAAGGGATAAAGAAATCTTGTGAATTTTCTAAAATAAAAAAGTTCACAAAATATTCATCTTTTTTGATTTGATTTATTCTGTCATTATATATATTTAGATAATTATTTTCAAAGATATTAATTATATATTTTAAAAACTTTTCATTTTTTAAATTATTTATATAATTTTCGTAAATAGACAAATAGACATAACAATTATCATTATGATCATGTTCATTAAGAATATTATAAAAAATATTTTCACATTCTTTATATTTATTATATATATATTTATATAAATGTAATATATAATCATTAAAATAATTTAAAAGTTCAATAAATATATTATTTTTTTCATTTTCATTATCAATTAAAACATTTATTTCGTTATTAGTATAATATATTGTTTCTTTTAATTGGGTTTCTAATTCTTGTATCTTTTTATTTATATCTTTTTTTGAATCTTCATATTTTTTTTCAAAATATAAAATGAAATTAATAATATTTTCATTTAATTTAGTAAATATATTTTCAACTGATAACCAATTATTTGAAATTTCTTCCATTCTTTGAGTTATATGGATTTTTATTTCTTCGATTGTTTGAAAATGTTCTGTCTTAGTCCCATTCTCAATTTTGTTATTTCTACAACTACCGTTGTTGTTACTGTTATTGGTCAGTGGATTGTCGAGAGTGTTATTTGGGCTTGATATAAAATTTTTGTCTAAATAAAATAAGAATATATTTTGATAATATTTTATTGCAACTTGGTAGTTATCTTTTTTATTTGCAAGGGATTGAAAATCAACATTTGGATTATCCCATTTTATGGTGATTGACTTTTGAATATATTCGTCGATTAGTTGGTTTGAAGTTTGTAGATCCTTTTGTAATAAACCTGTTCGAATTAGTGTTTCTTCTTTTATTTCATCTATTATTTTATTTACATCGATATGATATTTTTTTAACTTTTCAGTGGATACATCATGACATTTGTCTAGATATTTATTAATTTTTAGTTTTATATTTTTTATTTTTAAAATAGAAGAGTCAGTAAGATTTTTTGGAATTATTTCACCATCTTTTATATTATCATGCCCTATTGCATGTTCAGTAACCTGGTTTTTATTAGCATTGTCTTTTTCACTTTGCAAAATAAAATGCACAGCATTTTTATGTATCTCGGGTGTTCGATGTACTTTAAAATTATTCACGTCATATTTTTTTTCTTTTTTTTCTTTATCATAAACTAATATATTTTCTCTTATTTTTTTTTTTTTTAAAAATTCATTAATTTTTTCAGTAAATATGTTGGTATGTTCCATTCTTTAGCTTAGCAGTTGCTACGACCCACTTGGTTCTCTATATAGTACCGAATCTACTTATTGCACATTTGCTAAATGTTTAGTAAACATATAATAGACTTTATATTTATATGAACAATTAGTTAAATTATATAAATACTTAATTTTAAAAAGACAAACTATTTGAATCTAAAAATTTATCGCGTCTCTATAATATACTACGCTTTATTATTATGCAAATATATTGATATTAAAAAAAAATAAGTTAAAAAAAAAAAAATGATTTTTTGTGAGCATACAATCCATTATGCTATAAAATTTATTCTCTTTTTAAGAAAAAATGATATGAGAATGAATAGTAAAACTTTGGATGGATATAATAAAATAATTTATTATAGTAGAAAGAAAAAGTCAGAAAAAAAAATCCTTGTCTTACATATATGCACATAGCTAGCTAAGAATCAATTATAGCATAAAATTATGCGAATATTTTATTTCTACATATATTGAATTATATCTACAAAATTTGTTCTTTAGTTATTTGAGTTGTGAATGAAAAGGAAGAGAATGGGGAAATACAAATATAGTATCACATTAACATTTTAAGAAATATATTTAAAAAAAGTATAGACCTTTTTTTACATAAAGTTGAAAAGAAATATTTAATATGACATGTAGAGAGAGAATAAAAAAGGATGATCATTTCTTTTTTTGGCATTTGAAAGAATAAATTTATGGGTGTTGAATATGTCAATATTTTTCCTCTCCTCCAAATTTAAAGTTATAACAAAAAATTACTGAAAAATAAATCATTTGTTTTTTTTTTATAAATTTTACATAATGTGTATTATAGATTTATTTTATGTATTAAAACAAAAAGGGAAAACATTCCCATTCAGTATTTTGATAAAATTTTGTACATGCATGTTATTAAAAAGGATAGGGATATATGTGTGTCTTTTTATTTTGTAGAAAAAAAAAATGAATAAAGTTAAATGACAAAATTAAAGAGTGGTTTTAAATATGATTGTGAATATTTTGGCCTGAATATTTTTTATAGCATATAATATGCATGTATTATTTTTTTAATTTATGGATTTACATGTCTTTAATCAAGCCTTTTAAAGGATATATTATTCAATTTTTACAATTGTTTATATGTTTAATTCTTTGCTTTTTCAAATGTGCATCATGTTGGCATGTTTTGTTTTTTTCACATAAGCCAATATAAGATATTTTTAAATGCTACATTGTCAAATCATTTTGTTGAAAATTTTTTATAACTTTTAAATAAGTCTTATCATTACACATTTTTATTTTCTCAATTATTTTCTCAATTATTTTCTCAATTATTTTCTCAATTTTATTTCGAGTTTGTTATTTTTTATGTACATAATATGAAATTGGATGATGAAAACATATAATTACAATTTACATTTTTTATAATAATTAAAAATATAATAAGCCAAAGATTTATTTTGTATTGAAGAGTAGAGAAACAATATTACATTGTCATAAAAAAATAATTATAGTATTGCTCTTTCATTTCTTTTCTTATAATTAATATTATTCCTGATTAAATATATCGAAGTAGCATTTCAATTTTTTTTTGTAAAAGAATAAGTCTATATAAAATATGATCACCCAACTGTTTGTTTCCTTATCGTTGTAACATTTTATTGTTTTATAGATTTTTATATAATTTAGCATATTCCAAAAATTGCACACAATCACGTATAGAAACTTGCAAATATACAACATATTCACAGTTGAATGGTTGACCAGAAAAGCACATGAGAATTTTCTTAAAATTAAGTTATATTTAATAAAATATGGCCTTTTATAATAATGAAGATACAAATATCGGAGAAATAAGTTACAACAATTACAGTTACAATTATGATACAACAGCAAGTGATTATTCCAGTTCGAGTGAAGATATTCATGAAATTCAAATAAAAATAAAAACAGCGATCGAAAATAAAATATTAAATGAAACAAAGAAGACAGGAAAAAGAAAATTAAATAGCTGTAATAAAAATTCCAAAAAAAAAAAAAGTATGCAAATTGAGGAAATGCACAATTATAAAATAATAGCTAGACAAATATATTTTTTTAATGGAAATCAAATAAGAGAAAATGAAAACCATATTTTAAATTTAGATGATACGAAAAAATATTATATTAATTGAAAAAATGAATATTTTGTAATTTTCTTTCTGAAGATATATATGGCTTATAAATGAATATAACTGGATTAATAGGAAAAATATTATATATGTACATATGCTCGAAAAATTATGAATTAGCAATAAAAAAAACACATTTTACCTTAACATGACATATAATTTTAGGAAAATAATTTTAAAGATAGTTTTGTAGGTATAGTTGTTTTACACAGTTAATATATAAGAACAAAAATTCTTAGTAAAGACTTTTCATTAATTTGATTATTTTCAGCAAAAAAAAATAATATATAATCTTGCATAATAGTAAGACCTATTTTTTGAATTACAAACAAGACTATTACTTTATTATTTTAATAGCATATTTTTCATTTAATACGAGAACAGTTTAGCCATATTTATGTGTGCCTCATTCTGTGTTACCTTTTGAGATTTTTATATACAAAGACAAAACAAGTATATATAAAATAATGACGCAAAAAATATATTGGAATGTGTAAAAATAAATAATAAATACCGTTGTTATATTATAGAAATATTTGTATGCTCGTGTATATACAAGCTAATATACTCAATTTGTGTTGGGACTATTTTATATTTTTTTTATTTACACCCTTTAAATACATGTGTATATATTTAGCATATAGTAAATAAACAAATATTCATATTAGAAATTTTTTTATCTTTTCTTCATTTTCCATTGTTGTATTTCATCACCATTTTGATATAATTTTTTTTGTGTGTGTACATTAACAAATTTGTGCAAAGACACTTTTACAATTAAAAAAATATTTATATTTTATTTAAAAGAATAAAAAAATGAAGTTAAGTTGGTGTAATAGTATTATTTTATTTTATTTCATGTTTTTTTTTACGGTTTGTCTTTCTAACCACCATAATAAAAATGTAGAAAAAAATGATAAAAATCAAAACCAGGAAGGAAATATTATAACAATAGAAATTCTTCCTCCAGATGATGACCAAGATAGCTTTGAAATTAATGACAATTTATTAGATGATCTGATTAAACTTAGTGATGAAAATGTCAAATAAGAGACATCAAAATATAGAAAAATATATCACTATCAAAGTTGATACAATAAGAAAGGGAGGGATATACATTTATGTTACTACATAAAGAATAAGATATTTCAGCAAGAGAATTATATACAAAAGAAAGGATTAATAGCGTTTTATATATAACAATTTTGAAAGAGTTTTATGATATGTAAAAAATCCACAATATGTGATGGTATACACATTGTAAATGCCGGGTATATAAAGCATTGATTTTATACTTTTTCTTTATATTTTTCTAATATATTATATAAATGTATTTAAACTGATTATAAAATAAATATATGTGCATGAAAATAAGTATATGTTTGTATTAAATTTCATAACATTTATGATGTGTTGAACAAAGTTTTTTGTAAATTAAAAAAAATTTAGAATAGAACAAAGAACATTGATATAGATAATACATATGATATTTTGTTTTTTTTTAAAGTTATATTATTATAAACTTTATAGAGGTATTACCAATTTTGATTCAACTATATTATCACACATATATATATATATTTCTTATCATTTGACTTGTTATTTCCTAAGCAAAAAAAAAATAATACTATTATTTGTGTGTCATCAAATTTATTATGTATACATATTCCTGATAATAATAACATTAATCGTCTAGCTTTTGAAAGAAATAAAAGGCTTTAATTTTTTGCGACATTATTATTATTTTCAATTTGATAACAATAAATATTTTTTTCTACAAGGGCGATTCGATTGGAAGTAAATTATTTTTTTCATTCATGTTTATTTTCACCCCGTTTTTTTGTTTTATTTTTGTAAAAAATGTTTGTGTAGAAATACGCATATGTTATCATATATATATGTGTGTATACAACAATTTTATTTATTATTTTTTATGTAGTATAAGCACTTATTTATTTATATAATGAACTAAAAAATTGTGATAAATTATTTTTTTTTATATCCCTTTTTTTTTAATGGCTAAAATATATTAGTTTTGAAATATTCTAAAAATGCTGTAATTATATAGCGTTGGGCTTTAATAAATTAATTAAACAAATAAAATTATTTATAAAAAAAAAATTTATATTTACATACATAAGTTACACACGAAAAAATATATGACTATTTACAAAATGATAGGTCATTTGGGGATACATGCTTTGAATCCAATATTTTATATTGGCTTAGTCGTTGTTTTGAAAAATGTCTTGTTTGGGATATATTGGTTATTAAATTATGTAAGCCATTTTTATTTTTCCTTGCTTGTTCAGAATTTTTCACATATTTAATGGATAATGAAAAAAAAATTCTGAACAGACATGTAAATGTGTGACACACACACTTGTATCCTTCAATTTTCTTTCTTATTTTGCAGTTGAAGAGTAAGTTATTTTTAAAGGATTTGAAAAGTTATGGAAATACAATAGTGATTACAGGATGTACAGATGGTATTGGGAAAAGTTTAACATATGCATTGGCTAAGGAGAATGTGAATTTATTATTAATTAGCAGAAATGAAAAGGAATTAAAAAACATAAAAAAGGATTTATTAGGAATAAATAAAAATTGTCAAAGAACTATTGATTATATAGTTTTTGATTATAATGAACATAAATTTTCTTCATATAAAAGTATGCAAGACAAACTTCAAAAAATTGATGTTGGAATTTTGATTAATAATGTTGGAATTTCATATCCAAACCCATTGGTATAAAACAAAAATATATAACAGTAGTAGTAATAATATGCTTACATATTTTCAAAGAGAGGCATATGCATTAATGATAGAAATATAATATGTATATATGTAGAATAATTAAATATATGAATTTTTTTTTTCAGTATTTTCATGAAATGGAGACCGAGCTAATAGAGCAATTAGTGAATGTAAATTTGATGTCTGCTTATTTTATGACAAGATTAGTTTTACCAAGTAATTTTATTTTTTCAAAAAAGTATGTGATACATATTTTAATGGTTCTTTCCATACACATTGTCATTTTTTCCCCCCATTTATTAGCAATGATAAAAAAAAGAAAAGGTTTAATTTTATATACATCAAGTGGTGTGACGGCTTTACAAACATCCCCGTTATATAGTGTCTATGCATCCGTTAAAGATGGAGTATGCTCGTTTGCGAATTCTTTGAATGTAAGTCTGTATAGTTATAGAAATAAATAGATATTTCGTTTTCTACTTGATTAATCACAGAAGTGGATGGATGTAGGTTTTATTTATTTTGTAATTTATTTTGTAATTTATTTTGTGATTTATTTTTATTGATTTGCTACATTTTTTAGGCTGAGTTAAAGGAATATAATATACAAGTTCAGTGTCATATTCCTATGTTTATTACAACAAAGTTGTCAAAAATAAGAAAGAGTAGTTTATTTGTACCAACACCTGAAATATATTCTGAATGTGTTATCCAAAAAATGAAAGAAGGGAACATTTTACCATACAATGTTATATCTTCTCCATATTTTTTTCATAAAATTCAAATTTTTTTTTATAATTGTTTTCCTAAATGGCTATTTAGTATTGTTTCGTTAGCATCACTTAAGGTAGTCAGACAAAAGGCGTTGAAGAAAATGAAGAAAGAAGAATAGAACATGTTCATTTTTTATTATTTATGATTTAAGTTTACTATTTCAATCTTTGTCATTTCTTATTAATCATTAATAATTTTTTTAGAGATTTATTTTTTTTTCCATAATTTGTAAAAACACATATATACATTAACCTTAACTTTTATGAAAAAGAGGGAAATAGAAAAAAATATTACTATATTAATTTTGGCATATAAATGTACCTTTGTAATAAATTTACAAAAAAATATTTTTGATTGTTCTTTAGTTTAACAATAAATGGTATACTTGGGTTTGTGCATAAAATAATAATTTTTTAATATAAATAAATTGTAATATTATATATATATGGCATTTTTGGGGGGGGAAGGTATGAAAATATTTCTTGCTAAATATAGTATATAATTAAATTAGTATAGATATAATATATATGCTTATGCTTATGCTTATTTATGTATACCCGTTTAACTACTATTTCGTTGTATTTGGTTTTTTCCAATTTTGTTTTTTTTTTTGATAGAATATATTGCTAGCTATTATTATTATTATTTTTTTTTTTTTTCATTTTTTTAATTTCACAAAAACTATATTAATTTTGTAAAGCCAGTGGTAAATAAGGATAATTTTTTGGCATATATTTTGAATTAAAAAAAATTGATAGTATTAAAAATATGGATTGATTAATTAATTATCGAGGCCTCATTAATTTTATGAGAAGATATATTTATATATCACTTTAGGTAATTTTTTTCCATATTTGCTTTGCATAATTTCCGAAGGGTATATAATATTATGAATTATATTTTAAAAAAAGATATATAAATTAGAAAAAAATGAAAAGGAGATATCTTCATTTATTTATAGTTATTTTGTTGATTATATTCAACATATTAATAAGTGGGGTTTCATCACAAAATAGTAATGAAAAAAAAAAAGGTGTAGAAAAACCAAAAGGCAGTGATAGTAAACAGAATAACACAAATTCAGGTTCAAACAATAGTAATAATAATAAAAGTTCAGGTAAAAAAAAGAGTAATACCAATGTAAATAACAATAAACAAAATAATACGAAAAAAAAACCAGATAATATAATAAAAAAATCTGATAAACCCAAATCCGGTGCGGCATCGAATAGTAATAATAATGGTAGTAAGAATAACAGTAATGATCAGTTTATGGATGAGTATAATAAATTTGAAAAACAATTATTAGACAATGAAAAGGTTGAAGAAATATATGAAGAAGGAAGTAACGTTGAAATTAATGGTGGCTCAAAAATTGTAGAAAATAATAATGAAATGAAACCTAATGCTAACGATTATAAAGAAGTAGATGGTGATGACTTGGAATATAATGATGAAGATTTAACAAGTATATGGAATGAAAACATGAAATATTTTGAGCCAAGTACTATGTTAACTTTTGAAATTCCTGGAAATTCAGAAGAATATTTATTAGAGGACATTCAAGAATTAAATACATATTTTCGAGGTCTTTTTTATTTAAATAATGAATTAGATGATAGTAAGGTTTTATTTATTATTTCAGATCCAGATGGTGAAATTGTATATAAAAGAGAAGCTACCGATGGTATATTTTATTTCCATACAACTAAACTTGGGGTATATACTATAACTATTAAAAATACAAAATGGGTAGAAAAAAAAATGGTTACTGTTGCTATAGGGTTAGGAGAAAGACCTTCATTGAGTTCTGATCACTTAAAAGATTTTTCTAGCTATATCGAGCAAATTACTTTAGAAGCAAAAATATTAAAAAATGAAATTAAATACTTATCATCAAAACATATTGCACATATAGAAAAAATGGAACAAATTACAAACAAAGCCTTTTTATATTGTTTCCTAAAATTATTTGTTCTTATAGTTCTTTCTTTTTTTACAATTTATTATGTTAAAAACTTGGTATCAAACAAAAGAGTTCTCTAGGGTGATGTAGCACATTTAAATTGAAATAGATAAGTGTGGGGGGAAAATATTAAAAAAACTGAGATGGATTGCATATCAAATTAAATATACTATAAAGCCACAACCAACAATTCACAAATAATTACAAAAAATATCTAAAAAAAAGAGCACTTTACCACAATTCCGATACTCAACGATATGCCGATAAAAGTGACTTAAATAAGTGGTGCATGTATTTTCCCCTATTAATAAGTATTTTTTCTTTTTTTTTCTTCATTTTTTGTGTTTTTTGTTTTTTTTTGTTTTATTTGCAACATTTGCATTTAAATGTTAATATCAAAATGTAGAAATATTTGTCATTTCACTAAAAACTTTTAATATACAAAACACCAAATTTTTATAAATTTTTTAATATTCAAAAATTATGATAGTCATAGCTAGCTGTGTATTAGAATGTTTTTCGTTTTTTTTTTTTAATTTTGGCTAGTTGTGCAAATTTATTCTGACTTATTCAGAATATTTTTAAATATTAAAAAAAATATTATGAGATAGGGTTTGTATGTGGAAATAATTTTATAGTTGTATCAGGAATATATATATATATATATATATATATATATATATATATGTGTAAAATAAATGGAATGTATTAAAAATTTAATGGTAATTTCACTAAAAATTATTTTTCAAGATATGATGTAACAACATATATTAAAAAAAGACACGATAAGATATTTATCGAATAGCTATTTCATTAGGTAGATAAGAAACAAATTGTTTGAAATTGAAAGCAAATACATTGTTAAAGTTAATTAATAATGGGAATATTCAAATTTATATTTATAATTTGAATTATAAATAAACATAAATGAAGAAACAAAAAAGGAAAAATGGAAGCAAAAATATTTTGACAAAAAAAAGGATAGTAAAAATTTGCAAAGGGTGCTACATTTCTTTGCAACAATATTTATGCATACATACATAGGGACATATATATGCTGGTACTTCCATGGTAATTTGATAAAAGGTGGGTTTAAAAATTGGATAGAACTTTATTTTAGTTACACGGGAAATATAAAATTGAACTAATATGTGATACAAAATATTTTTGTCAATTTTGACTATTAGTATAATTAAGGGTTTATGGTTTCAGTTTTGTTGTTATTACTTATACTAAGATTTTTTTTTGTTGGGTCGTTTTTTTTTCGTTTCATGATGATGTCAGATATAATTGTGGCTAGTTCTGTTCTGACATCTTCATAAATATTGGTGAGCATAAAATGATTTGTGCTTATATTAAATGTTCCTTTTGTTGAACAAAAATTACAAACAGATACAGGTTGTTGAAGAGGAGTTTTAGTAATATTGGAAATGTTTTTTGCAATTTTATAATAATATGGGCAATTTTTCATAATTTTTATTAATTCTTTATATCTCATTATTTCATGTCTTGGAATAATTTGTATGGAATATATATCATCATTTGGTTGTTCATTATGTTGAATGTTGTTTGAATTAATTTTTTTTTGTTTTTTTTTAATATTTTCATTAATATCATTTTCTTTAAAATTTGTTTTTTCAAATATGGCATTTTTTAAATCGTGATTAGTAATATGTCTACTAGAAACATAAACAGTTTTAACATTTATCCGTGTGACAAAATTACATGGGTTTACAAGAAGAACATTGTCTTTACTACTATCTTGACAAACATTAGCACATATGGAACTATCCCCATTTTCTTGTGTTTGTTTTTTTTTTTGAATTTTTATGTTTTCTTTATCTGATCCAGTTTCAGAGTTTGTATATTTTTCAAAGAGATCATTTCTATATTTATTTTGATTTATTAAAATACCAATATAATTATTTTTAGCGTTATAAATAAAATTACTGGATTTATGTATTCGTTTTTGTTTTTTAAAATCCCAGTTTTTAATTTTGTCTTTTATAACTTGTTCAGTATCTGCGCTTCCTGCCGTTTCATCATCTTCTTCTTCTTCGTCGTCATTTTCATTTTCTTTAGATTGATCATATGTTTTCAATGTGTATTTTGAATAAGTTTCAGTTTGATTGTGTGTTTCATATTGTGATGCTATTGATTTATCGTCCCCAATTAAATTGTTTTCATAGGATATTTTATCATGATTTAAAGATGAGGGAATGGTTTTATTTTTTTTTTTTTTTTTTGCATTGGACTCACTAGAAATAGTTTCGCTAGTCGTTTCTTCAGATATTACTTGATGGTAAATATGTTCGTTTGTGATTTGTTTATCTGTTTCGATTAAATTTGTAGAAGGAATATTTGAGTCTAAATTGTTTTCAACCACTCGATCTGATTTATTATTTTTTTCTGAACAAGATATTGGGTGATCATTGCTTTGATTCCTTTCTTTGGTTTTAGGAGAACTTGCTTTAGAAGTGTTTGTATATAATTTTTTTTTTTTTGAAACAAAAATAACATCCATTGGTTTTACATGCATAACTGTTTTTATATCTCTTCTACATAAAAACATTTCATTCCAAAAATTTTGTTTATCAATACATACATTTAAAAATTTAACAAAAATAAGTTTACCTTCAATTAATACTAACCCAAATGCATTAATCATAGTATCATCATTATTATTTTGATCATATAATTTTTTATAATTTTTAATGAGACAGTTAGAGAAATCGTTATCAAGAGCTGGTTCATTCTCTGCTTGGGTTATATTAGAGTAAATATTTAATTCCATACATTTTTTATTTTCATTATCTTTGGTATTTTCCTCTGAATTTAAACGGTAAGGTAATGTGTATATATCACCTTTTGTTTTTTCAAATAAACTAATTATAGAATAATTTAAATTTTGAACTATTGATTTTAAAATTTGTTTCATATTTTTTATAAGTTCTATAATTTTTTTTTGTTTTTTTTGCTTCTTTAGATGTTTTTTTATATATATTTTTTCATCAAAATTTTGAGAACATATTATTTCTTTTGATATATTTTTCCTGTCTTGTTCAGAATATTTTGGGTCTTCTTTTAATTTTACATGACCATGTTCACCATTATTTAGTACGGTATGATTTTCTAAGTCAGAATTTTTTTTTTGGGATAGTAATTTGGCTGTTTGTTCATCTTCCTTCCAAATGTCTTCCCTCTTTAGAACAATCCATTTGTTGTTTTGGAATAGCTCGAAATTTTGGTCATATTTTTTTTTGATATTTTGGTCATAATTTTGTTCGAATTTAGTGAGTAACTTTTTAAATGACATGAGCATGTGCATGTGGTGAATATAATAGTTAATAAAAAAGCTAGCTCGTTTTAATTCATATAAATAAACTAACCAAGTTGCACTACTTGCTTTGCTTGTTAAATCAATATTGTGTTCATGCAATTTTTCAAAAGGATTATTTTTATAGTTATTCCAAATTTGAGAAGTTTGATTATATATATTGTTATAATGTTGTGCCCATGTAAGTTCATTTAAATTGCATTCATTTTCCCAGTCATTTTTCCATCCATTTTTATGAACATTATTTATCATTTCCGGTATTTTTCTTGCATGTGCAGGTTTATTTTGATGATTGGTTTCAGGTTGGTCACTACATCCGTTTAAAGGTGCACACAAATTTTCATTGTATTGTTTTTGTATATATGAAGAATTTTCACATTTTATATCACATTTATTATTATAATTTTCAATAGAATAAGCATCATGATTATTTACATTTGTTTTGTCGCTCGAATTGTTTTCTAAATCATCCTTTATTGTAGTTATTTCGGATTCATTATTTTTATCTATAGAGTTGTAAGAACATAAAATATCCAAATTTTTTATTGATTTATTATGTTTAGCATCATTTTTTATTTGGTCATTTAAATTATGGTAAAGTTCAGGGTGATAATCTCGGGGTTTTCTCAAATGTTGGCTGGAGCTTCGACCTGAATATTGCCTTGGTGTTTGGGTTAATAATTTGGATGAATTTATTTGAAATGGTGTTCGAAGTTGATCATTGTTTTTTTCTTCTTCTTTTGTTTGATAAATAAAACCTTTAGATGATAAATCAGTGAGTTTATGGTAATTTTTTAATTCAAACTCGCTTTCGATTTTTCTTCCATTTATATTTGGGGTGTGATAGTTGGAAGTGCTTCTAGCACGTGGTCTATAAGTTGGGCCGTTAGGATTTGGGTGCATTAAATAGGGATATAAATGGTTTGGTTTATTGAAAAAAATATCATAATTAAAACTATATATAGGATCATAAAGAGTGAGTAATTCATCCCATACACCTCCATGACATGCAGATGATAAAAGTTTTTTATTTGTTTCATAAATATTTTTTTTATAACATCTATCTTTATCAATTATATTAATAATTTTCATTAATTTTTTTCTCGAATTTATTGCATTATAAAAAATAAATAATGAATATAAAAGAGGGGATGCATATAAAAGATATTCTTCATTAATTTCTTCTTCTATATCATGTTGAAAATTATATAAATAGTTGTTTGTTTTTAAAGATGATTGTTTTTTTTTACTTTTGCTACTATATATTATATTATGATATTTTGCAATTTTTTTACTATTTTTATGTAAAATTTTTAGAGAATTTATTTTGTCATTTCTAGCTTTTTCATCCTTTTTAAGTTTTACACTATTGTGTGTCTTTGATTTTTTTTTTGTTTTTGGTACATTGATTAGAGAGCAATCTGAGTTTTGAGAGCATATTGTGAAAAAGTTTGGACTTTCAACATGCTCAGTATGTTCAGTATTTTGTGGGTGTATTTGGTAATAATGTTTTAAGCACGATTTAGGAGTCTGCTCGTTGAACCAGGTTTTTGAAAAAAATTTATGAATATAATTATATGATAAATCCAAAAATTTGTCATTAAGTGTATTGTAACTAGCTTTTTCATTTTTTAAGTTGAATAAACTTGAATTACGAATAAATTGAGTGTCATTAGTATCTGTGTTAGAATTGTTGTATATGTTTTGTTTAGAAATTTGTGAATATGTTTGATCATTTTCTTCTTTATTTATTTTACTTTCAATATGTGTGTTATTTTTCTGAGGGTGTGTAGTGGGGATTTGGTGAGTTATGAGATTGTCAGATTCATTTGGAGGAAAGATAAATGTTTTGTTTTTTTCTTTATTTAATTCTTTTAGATCATAATTATTTTTCGAATTAGTTTGGTCAGGATAATAAAAATGATGTTTGTTTGTATAGTTTAAAATTTGGTTTTCAGTAAATTTACAATAACGTATAGAAAGCATCATCCATACAATAGTTGGTAATCCACCTTGTTTCATGGATGGGATTGTTCTATTTTTTAATAGAAGTTTTAGAAGTTTCATGAGATTTTTTAAATTCGGATAGCATTTCATTATATTTAAAAAAAATTCAGTATGTTTTATTGAATTAGTTGTATTTACTGATAAATCACATGCTACATTATTTTTTTTAAGTGTGAGTATAGGTACTCTTGCTGAATCGATAAGTTGCATTTCAACATCTTTAAAAAAGGTATATTCATTTTCTTCAAACCTTGTATTATTAATATTATATGGGCAGTTAGAATTATTAGGTGATATGGCATTTTTTTCATTTTTTATTTTATTTATAGAATAGTATAACGTGTGTAGAATGAATTTACTAGGAAACTCATTTGTTTGAACGACGATATCTAGGTCGCTTGATTTTGAGTCGATACCATATGCACTTGATCCAACTATATATATATGAATATTAGAATGAAATAATTGTTTTATTAATTTTAATAATGATAAAAAAAATAATTTTTTTATTAATATAACATCTTTAGTAGGTTTAACTAAATTTAATATGTTTACTAAATTATTTTCCGTTTTTTTCAACAAATTAAATATAAATAATTTATCATGCCTTATCAAAGGTATATCAAATGGTGGTATATTTTCATTCATTTTATGTTCTTTACTTATTATGTAATTGGCTAGCATTAATTGATTTGTTGTAGAATTATTATGGTTAATAAGTGGAATTATAGAAATAGATCTACTAGCGTTTTTTATTTTATTATTTTTTTTTTCACACATTAAACTTATTGATCTAATTTTGTCAATACAATTATTATGGATAGTTTTTATATTTTTATTAAAAATATTATTTGAATAAAAATTTATTTTGTTAAATAAGTTTGAAATATCAGATTTTGGTTCTATATAGTTGAAAATATTTTGTTGTGTGTGATTGTCTATGTGTTTATTTTTTTCTTTTTCATAATAAGCATTATTAGGAAGGTCAACTTTTTTATTATTTTTTTTATTTATTTTTGGGTAATCTTTTTTTATAGTTTCATATGGATAACCATTTTTTGTTTCTGCTTCTGGTTCAACATTATTTTTTTCTAAATCAGGAGCTTCGTTTTGTTTATTGTATTTATAATAAAGGGGGTATTGCAAATTTATATTTGTGTTTTGAAAAAAATTCATATAATGCTGCAAAGTGACAAAGTGTGGATAGGCATTGTAGGGATGAGTGTTATAAATAAAATTAATAGGATATAATAAATGATTTGTATACGGAAAGGGTGGCATATTATAGCTGGGTATAAATGAAAATTTGGATTGATGTGTATTAGAAACTTCAGTACATTTTTCATTATTTGTATCAACATTGTAAGAGGATTTATTTTTATTTCCTGATTTATTCTTTATTTTGTTATTTATAAAATTTGGAAAGTGTAATGGTAAGTCTTGAAATTCTTTTTTTTTATATTTTTTCGATAATTTATTTTTTTTTTCATTTTTACTACCACCATTTTGATGACCATAGTTATGTTTATATAGGTTGATAAAATATTCATTCAAATTTGAATTCGGATCAGCATTGTTAATATTGTTTGGATTTCGAAATGCATTATTTATGATCGGATTAAATTCATTATAAAAATTTCCTTTAATTTTATAATTTTCCTTTGGATTAAATGAGCTCATATAATATTTATCGAAATATTGCCTATCATATAGACAATAATTAGCAAAATCAATGGAATTAGGAATTTGCTTTTTTAAAATTTTATTTTTATTATTATAAAAATGTTTTGAATAATTATGTAGTATCCCATTTGGGGAGTTAAGAAAAATTTGATTTCCCCACCTATCCAGGTAATATAAATTATTTGGATTTATAGTGTTATTAAAAACGGCGTCATAATTTTGATTATTTCTTAGAACATGAGTTGATGGAACATTACTAAAGGGGATAGGAATAATATTGTTAATATAATAATTGGGCCCTAAGCTATGATTAAAATACGGTATATTCATTTTATGTTTTTCTATAGCTACTTCATTTTGGTCGCTCAAATATTTCCTATTAGAATTTTGCACACAAAATATGTTATTTAAATAATTATTGTATAAATAATCTGGCGAAAAGTTTGGATTTGGAATAATAAAATTATTTTCGCATTTGTTTATGTATTGAGGATATCCTTCATGGAATTTCCCATCTTCATGATCTTTATTTCTCTGAATTTTTACACTAGTAATGGATGTTGTATTATTTTGGCTGTTTTTTTTTTTTTTATTTTGGATATTTTTTTTTTTTTTTTTTTGGCTATTTGGGTTACTGTTAGATCGATTATTTTTATCGTCACATTTGTTTGTTTCATTTTTTTGAATTTGGAATGGTTCTATAATTGTATCCTCATTATTAGAATTATTACATGTGTCAAATTTATTTGTTTTTAAATTTGTATATTCGTCTTTTCCCATGATTGTGTGGTCATTTTTGTGAAGCTGTTTATTTTTTTTTGAAATTTTTTCATTATTTACCTTTTCAAAATTAGTAAGTTGTGTGTGTTTTTTTTTTATCTTATCATGTTCAGGTAAATTTATTGTCGAACTAGCTATTTTGTTCGTTTCATTGTCATAATTTTCTTTTTCTTGTTCTAATGTTTCTTCAATTTTATTTATTTTTTCTCTCCTTTGTTTTTGTTTCTTCCTTCGTCGTCGTTTCTTTCTTCTCATGATGTTATTATTTGTTTCATCATTTTGTTGAATATTTGACGGATTTATAGGATGAGTTAAATTAAGGGACGTATTTTCTTTTTGTTCAGAAAAAAATAAATCCTCCTTATTATTGGCTAGAAAATTTTCATTTTCTGTGTAATTACTACTAATACCATTATGGTGACCATCGGAATTAAATAATTTTTTTGTTCGTGGGAATTTCTTTTTGGCATTTTGTGTGTATGTGTTATTAGAGATAGTGGAATGTAATGAAGTAAAACTATTTTCATTAATATTTGCAGGATTTTTTTTTTTTTGATTTGTATCCAATACATTTTTAATACTATTGTTCATGCGATATTTATAATTTTTATGTGGTGGAAAAATAAAATTGTTACTTGGGGAAGTACTATGATCTGAAAGAAATGATTTGGTCGTAATATTATTAACATTATTATTTTTTTCTGAACAGTTAATAATTTTATTTTGACATGTAGCATTTTCGCTATTATTATAAATTAAGGTATTATCATTATTTTTGCCATGTTTTTTGTTCTTATTAATTATGTCATTATGGATATTAGAAATGTTTTTTTGAACAGTTAAATTTATTTCTTCACCATTTTGTTTCAAGCCTGTTTCATTATCAGTGTTATTTTGTGCATGTTCATAGTTAGTATTTTCACCCTTTTTTTTTATTTCTTTTTTTTTTTTTTGTCTTTTTTTATTTAAAAGACCTTTTAATCCAATATGAAGAAGAGACTTGAAATATTTATCATTATGTATTTTTTTTTTTTGAATATTTGTAAAGTTGACAATTTCAGGTTTATAATAATTGTCATTACATTTCTCCAAAAAAGTAAAATTTTCGCATGTATTATTATTATAGTGATTTTGGTTATTATTTTGATGTTCATTAAGGTTATATTTATTATTTTTATGTATACTATTTTCATTATGAGTATGAGAATTTTTTGATATATTTGTACTTTCGGTGTTATTTTTAATATCCATAAAATTATCATTTATAAGGTTGTTATCTTTTACTTGTTCAAGTATAGACTTTTTATTTTTATTATTATTTTCTAAAATATTATTTGGTGTTTTAAATTTTGAAAATTCATTTAAGGTTAGAAAATTAGAAGAATCATTATTGTCATTATGAATATCTTGTCCTTTAGTTGTGTTTTTTTTTATATATATTTTTGTGTGTGATTTTTTTTTCATTGAATTTTTTAAATTTAAACTTTTAAATTGAGTAAAATAATTTAAATTGTATAATATTTTATTAACTTGTTTCATTTTTTTTTTATACACAATTGTGTCTAATTTATTTTTTGATGTTTGACTATAATCATGGGTATCGTTAGTATCATAATTAAAGATTTCATTATTTTTTTTAATAAAACAATTTTGATTATTTTCATATTCTGATAGTATAGAATTAGTAGTGATTGTTTTATCAAGTAGGCTTTCATCTTGTGTATTATTTATTTTTTTATTTTTATTTTTTTTTTTTTTTTTTTTTTCATCAAATTCGGTACTTTTTTTACATGTGTATATTTTGCTGTCACTGTCATATCTTTTTGAATGCTTACTAAAGGATGAAGCATTTCTAATATTATAAACATGTTTGTTATTTCTACATGTGTGTAAAGATATGGTTTGCTTTTGTTCATCATCATTATTGCTTCTTAAGTTTTCGGCTTGTTTTTCCTGAGTATAATTTTCTTCATCATTATGTTGGTTAGTGTCATTAAAAGTTGTATCGCTAGATATGTTATATATATTTTTTTTAGACTTTTGTTTGTTCATATTATTATCTTTGATAAGGGATATGTGATTATCAATTTGTTTATGAAATAAATTTTCCATTTTTATTTCAATAATATTTGTACATGGGTAGATTTAAATATATAAACGTGCCCAGTAGGTATCGGCATAGATGTTTCTACTGGTTTTCTGTTGTTTTTTTTATTTTTTCTTTTTTCTTTTTTTTATTATGAGATGCCGTTAGGGCATATCCTTTTTATGAGCAAATAAATTTTGGCTCTCCTTGAAATTCACCATATTTCGTGGAGGGAATATAAAATAAATTGTTGTATTATATAATGTATATTTTTCTGAACAGTGCAGGAGTATGTAAATGTGTGATGAGTTATCTAGATGAAAGATATTTATGTATATCGTTGTGAGTTGCTTATTTTGTTTTGAATAATTGTAATATAATTTTTATTTCATATGGATTCGGTAAAACTTGTACTTATATGCATTGTTGTATTTGTTCCTGTTTGCGTGGAAAAAATGCAAAATGCGTAAAAGTTTTGTGCTTGGTATATGTAAGTATGTATATACGGGTTAAGTATAAAATGTGGCTAGCTGAATAAAACAACATGTATATATTGTAAAATTATATATGTTGTTGAAAATAAAAAAAAAAAAAAAAAAGGAACAAGAAACAAACGAATATATTTATAAATGAACTTTTTATAGTTAAAAAATCAAAGATCATAAATATGTCGTTTAAAATATTTTGTTTTTTACAAAAACATAGATAACTATATTTGAAAAAAAAAAAAAAATGATGTTAAAAAATATATATAAAAATATACGTACTTAATTAAAAACGTTGTAGTGTTGAACTGTATGTATACACGTATGTAGATCCGTTCAGCTTATTATGAGGATATACAATAGGTCATAATAGTTTTAACTTAAATTGAATTTGTAAAATAAGTGAATATCACAACAAGGTATACTTTTTTTTTAAAATATGTACACGAATATGTTATTTAATTAGTGTGAAAAAGTATACATAACAATATGTACATATATATGTATGTGTATATACATGGTATGAGTAACTTTTTCAATTTCTATGCATTCTATATAACTAATATTTTGATAAACTGGTTGAAATATTTATGAATAAATTTATTGTGTACTTTAATTTATACTTCTTATAAAAATGAAATATATAACATTGGGTATTTTGAAAAAGGTGAAGAAGTATAGACTATTGTATATTTATTTTTTTTTTACAAAATTTATTATGTTTCCGTTTGAAAAATATACCAAATTAATGATGTAAATGCATTAAAATATTGTATGGTATATTGGAAAAGGGGGAAATATATACAAACTCAAATATAAGGGGGAGTGTCATAAAAAATGTAAAAAAAAAATTATAATTCCTTTTATATATATGCATATATAATGGCTTATAAAAAATAGTGAAAATAATATGTTATATTCAAAATAATTTTTAACATTTAAAATGGGTAAATAGGGAAAGAAAATTATAAAAAAATGTAAAAAAATGTAAAAAAATGTAAAAAAAAATGGCCATCCTTATAATTAAAAAAAGTGCAGAGTATGTTATAAAATTTTGTTTGCTAACAATTTTGTTTACTAACAATTTTGACTGCCCTTTTTGTAAGAATGTTGATCATGTTTAATTATAAAATAGTATAAAGTTTGTTAGATGATATGAACTTGTATGATTATTTTGTGTTCCTTAGAAAGTTGAAATGGTAATAGCAAAATATGTATAAAGAATTTCGATGTATTTTTTAAAATTCCTTTAAAGGATGACATAAAATAGGTAAATACAAAGGGGTGTAAATATTTTGAGATGAGTTGGTAAAGCCTGACTGTCTTTGTTATGTTGTATTTTATTTAATAGTGACAGTGTTGTTCTTTATTCTATTTATAAATCTTTATTTGTACATATCGAAGTTTGGCATACTTTGAATGTTTAACTATTTAAATTTTATCATGTACTTAAGAGATATTCTTATTTATTACAAAGAATGAGTCATCCTTTTCATTATTTTTTTACGGATGTAGTTTCTTCTATTGTCATAAATGAATTGCATATGAATTTGATGATGTGTTATCTTAGTAATAATTAAATATGGGAGGAGAATAAAATGTACATAATATATGTGAGACATATAAGGTTGGAAGTGTTTGGATTTGATTTAAATTAGTCACAATTTAGTAAAGAAAATTAATTAAAAAAAAGAAATAGCATAACATATGCTAATTATGGAACGTATTAAACATTTGGAATATTGAATTATTATAATTTTTCTTTTTTTTTTTTTTTGAAAATGTATAGTTTTACATATTTAATTTTTAAGCTTAGGTAATAATGCTTGTTAGTGACAAATTATTTCCTGTATTTCTTTATTACATAAAAAAAATTGTAATATAAAACTGTGTATTGAGGAGTGTGTATGTAATTATTTATGTAGTACTTTGCATTATCTTTTTAATTGTTTACAAATTTGATCAATATTATTGTGCATTCATTGAATGCACATATCATAGTATAAGTCCTTGCACGAAATAAAAAAAAAAGAAAAAAAAGAAATAAGAATGAAAATAAGTATAGGCAAATATTTAAGCAACTTATTTTATATACATACTTACAAAGTTTTATATGTCCTTAAAAAGATTGTAAAATTTATTATTATAGCTTAAAGAAAAAGGAAATAAAAAAATATATATTAGTAATAGCTATATATAGATAACACACTTTATAGTGTATTTATTTTTATTATATACTAAGTTATGAATACATTATATATTTATAAATATTAATTAAAATTAATTGACATAAATAATATATAGCATAGGAGTATGTAATAACCCTAGTAAAAAAAAAAAAAAAATTAAGGTAAGAGATATTTCCCTATTATGCATAAGTATATATATATATATATATATATTTCACTTTTTATTTATTACATAGTTAGATAAAGTAGTACATAAAAAATGTTTGATATTATATATAGTATGGATATGTATACATGTATTTTTTTGAAAATCTATGATATATTGTGTACTAAATAAAAAAAATTGCTCGTGTATATTTGGTGTGTCTTTAGTTTATGTAGATAATATACTAAGAATGCATATTATAAAAGTAGTTTAGATTTCCATTTTCTTGTCTCTTATTTAGTGTACACAAAAAAGAGCAAAAAATATTGCTAGATATAAAAAATGAGTATTTAAAAAATGTAATAAATACACTATATTTTGTTTATATTTACGCGACTTATTCCTATTATTGTATAAGTTTTCAGTACATTTTTAGAGACTTCGCATTAGCAATATCTCTAAATGTGCATTTGTGTCTTTGTTTTTTTTTATAAAATATTAAACATAGGAATGTATATTTCATTCATTATTTTACAAGTAATGTTAAACACTTTTTATGAGTATTAGTACTATTTATTTATTTATTTTTTCTCTATATATATTGTATAAAAAAAAAAAAAAATATACATATATTACTCGTACACATATATGTAGGTATATTCACATTTTACACAATTCATTTTTTTTGTATGATTGAAAAAAATAAATTATAAAAAATATCGTGAATTAATATAGTTTACCATATAAAGAATAAATAGTAGATATCATATATTTGAGTATTATGTATATAAATGTATAAATATATATAAAGATATAATATATACTTTTTATTTTAAAAAAGTATAAGTAATTAAGAAAAAAAATTATAAGTGATTTTATGTAATTTATTTTCTATAAACATTATATTTATTGACTGTTATAGTTATATATACTAACAAGGTAATAAGCATAACACTTTATTACCTTTGCTTATTTTATAAATCTTTATACTTACATTTTTTTATATAGTATATATAATACCTTGTGTAAATAGCTTTATATATAAGTTTACCTCTTTTTTAAGTTCTGTGTTTATCTCTCTATGTGTTTATACCTGTGATATTATTCCCCTTAAATAGGACTACACACACATGCTATGTGTACATTTCTTATGGATACATCATTTGTCATTATATATATACATACTCATTGCTTCTTTATATGCAATCCTATTTATAGCACAATTCCTTTTCTTCCTGTCTTAGATAAACTTATTCGAAAATGAGAGAAGTTATTAGCATTCACGTTGGTCAAGCAGGTATCCAAATTGGAAATGCTTGCTGGTAAGGGACCGGAAAATGCAAAAAAAATGCAGGAAAAAATGCAAAAAAAATGTAGAAAAAATGCAAAAAAAATGTAGAAAAAATGTAGAAAAAATGTAGAAAAAACTGCCCTTTGATGGATTAGGGGCTTACATTCGAATCAACATTGTGATGAATTTTTCTAAAACGATACTGTACTTCTTCGTTTATAGGGAGCTTTTTTGCCTAGAGCACGGAATTCAACCAGATGGTCAAATGCCCAGTGATCAAGTTGTAGCAGGTGGTGATGACGCATTCAACACGTTTTTCTCTGAAACCGGAGCAGGAAAACATGTAAGCAAATAAACAAATTTAAAAAATGAAAGAAAAAAAAGGAAAAGTCCAACCTGCTTATTGATAAATTGGGGGATATATGACTTTCTTTAAGTCGATCCGCAATATATTACTCATTTTGGTATGAATATGGTTGACTATATGTGTATCTATTTTTCTCTTTGCAGGTTCCTAGATGTGTATTCGTTGATTTAGAACCCACTGTGGTTGATGAAGTAAGGACCGGAACCTATCGCCAATTATTTCACCCTGAACAATTAATATCAGGAAAAGAAGATGCAGCAAATAATTTTGCAAGAGGACATTATACAATTGGAAAAGAAATAGTAGATATATGCTTAGACAGAGTTAGAAAGTTAGCTGACAATTGTACAGGTTTACAAGGATTTTTAATGTTCAATGCTGTAGGAGGTGGTACAGGTAGTGGTCTTGGTTGTTTATTATTAGAAAGATTAGCAATCGATTATGGAAAAAAATCAAAATTAAACTTTTGCTCATGGCCATCACCCCAAGTTTCGACTGCTGTAGTTGAGCCATATAATTCCGTTTTATCAACCCATTCATTATTAGAACATACAGATGTAGCTATTATGTTAGATAATGAAGCTATTTATGATATATGCAAAAAAAATTTAGACATAGAAAGGCCAACTTATACAAATTTAAATAGATTGATTGCACAAGTTATATCATCTTTAACAGCTTCATTACGTTTTGATGGTGCATTAAATGTTGATGTTACTGAATTCCAAACAAATTTAGTCCCATATCCACGTATTCATTTTATGTTATCATCATATGCTCCAATTATTAGCGCTGAAAAAGCATATCATGAACAATTATCTGTATCTGAAATTACAAACTCAGCATTTGAACCTGCATCTATGATGGCAAAATGTGATCCTAGACATGGAAAATATATGGCTTGTTGTTTAATGTATAGAGGAGATGTAGTACCAAAAGATGTAAATGCCGCTGTCGCCACTATAAAGACAAAAAGATCTATTCAATTTGTCGATTGGTGTCCAACTGGATTTAAATGTGGTATTAACTATCAACCTCCAACAGTAGTACCAGGTGGAGACTTAGCAAAAGTTATGAGAGCTGTTTGCATGATATCTAACTCTACTGCTATTGCTGAAGTCTTTTCAAGAATGGATCAAAAATTTGATTTAATGTATGCAAAGAGAGCTTTTGTTCACTGGTATGTTGGTGAAGGTATGGAAGAAGGAGAATTCAGTGAAGCTAGAGAAGATTTAGCTGCTTTAGAAAAAGATTATGAAGAAGTTGGCATTGAAACTAATGATGGTGAAGGAGAAGATGAAGGATATGAATAAATAACCTTTTTATGTATCGCATAAAATATGATTATACCAACGTGCATGTATATATACATTACTTTGCATACGTTGAATTTTTCTTTTTTTTTCATCTCTAACACATTGCCATTCATAGAGCAATTATATGCTCCATATCTGTGTATATAAATAAATATGTATAAATATATACCATCTATTTTTTTTTTCAACATATATTCACGTAAAACATATACATGCATAATATATGTGTGTGTGCATTCCGTAATAAGTAAGACAGCTTCCAATTAGTTCAATATATATAAGTGTATGTATAGGCATAAAAATGACAAAAAAAAATAAAAAACATAATGCGTAGAATTAACTTTATCCGATATTTATAAAGCCTTGGCATTTCATAGCAAATTAAAAAAAAAAAAGTAAATAAAAAATAAATAAATAAATAAATAAATAAATAAATAAATAAATAAATAAACAAATACAAATGAGCGTACTGAGTGGTGATTATTTTGAAAGCTAACTTATCAGTATGTGCCATAATATTATTATTACAGTGGTTATTCATTTTTTTATATTTTTTTAAATGATCGTATGCCATCAGGGTATCAATATAATTACATAGCAAAAACTTGCTTCCAAACATTTTTATGCACAGTTAATAATAAAAGATGATATTATATGACTGTTCAGAATTTTATATACAATTTGTTTTTTTTTTATTATAGTCATTTTTAGGGTTTCAATATGAATATAATAGAATGCTATATTTTTCAGACAAACCATGAGAAACCTTTTAATAAAGGATAAGAATTTTATTATTTGGGTTGGTCTTATTTGGTTATATATAAATATTCAAAGTGAATAATAAGGTATATCTTAGGAAAATTTTGAATTTTTTACATGCCAAATAAATGTTTCTTATATAAATATTTTTTTTGCATAATTTTATATACTAGTTATTATATAATAAAAACCTAAATGGTGAAGATTTGACCAAAATTTTGAAAAGATAATATATAATATGCATAATTATATAGCTTTTAATAATTTTCCCTTTTTATGAACAAGCAATGTGATTTTCTATAATTTTTTACAGCGTAAAAATGTAAATCTAGCTAAAATTAAAAAAGTAAAAAAATGTTTATTTTAAACTTTATAAAAAATAAGTTATTTTTTAATTATAATAATAAAAATAAAAGAGGAAAAAATATGTCATATATATATATGACATGAGAAATGGATTTCCTCCTTATTATTATTATTGTGTGGAGTTGTGGGGGGTTTTGAAGAATATATATTTTTTATATGTACGTTAAAAAATGGCTACATATATTTATATGTAGTATTATATAGGACGAAATAATTAAAATGTATTATGTACATATTAATATATTATATTTATATGGATTACCAACTGGTGATATATACAATTTTTCCAAAACGGTAAACAAAAATACAAAGTGCTTTCCGATACTTGAAATAATTTAGTATATATATAATAAAATAAATATAAATGTATATATAGGATATACAAGCCCATGTGAATATAATTTATTATGCAATATTACAAATTTGTAAATTAATATGTATATAAAAAATTGGCCAATTATGTATATATTATTTAGAGATATTTAATTTTTTGCTACGACCATATTTTATTTTCAAATAAAAAGGGTATTTTTTATATATTAATAAAGCCTTAAATCTATAAATTTAAACTTTTCATTGCGCTCAAAAAAAAAAACAGAATATGTAAAATATATTTACAATTATAAAAAGATATAATTAATAATTTCCATATATAATGAAAATATAAATTATATAAAAATATATTTTTTATATTAAGGATTATTGAAAAATAAATAAAAAATTATTTCTCATAGTATTATTAATTTTTAACATTTGAAGATAAGAAAAATGGTAAGTTAAAAAATATGGAAAACATAATATTATATATTTATGAAAAAATAATAACTGTTTATTTATGCTGTTTGAAAAAATATTAATATATTTGTACATGTATTTTTTACTAAAATATTTGTAACTATATGAGATGTGATTAATATGTAGAGAGTATATACCATTTTGTATGTACTCTATATTTGATTTGAAAATTATATAAAAATTATGGATCAATATAGATTACATACAAAATGGTATATACTCTCTACATATATAAACGGAATGCATTACAATATGAATATGTGTTTGGTATACATATAGTATGGGAGTAAACTGCTTGGGACTGTTTATATTTTTTTTATATGATGGCTCTATTTTAAGGAGGCTTAGCTATAAAGTGAGGTGTATATATTTATTATATTTATTTTTTTATTATAGGCAGAAGAGTTTACTGATGATATTGGAGTATTTAGCAAAAGGTTGTTAGAGCCTGCTCCCTTTGTTAGAACAAATAATTGCATAAAGGATGTTGATACTGAATTATTTATAAGTGCATATGCTAAATATTTAAAACTCCATAATAAAATAACATTTCCAAAATGGTGTAATTTTGTAAAAACTGGCAAAGGAAGAAAATTAGCACCTTTGAATGAGGACTGGTATTTTATTAAGGCATCAAGTATTTTAAGAAGATTATATATACATCCAGATATTGGTGTTGGATTTTTACGAAGACAATTTAGTTACAAACAAAGAAGAGGTGTAGCTCCTAATCATACTAGTTTAGCTAGTGGAAAAATCTTAAGATCTATTTTACAACAATTAGAAAATATAGGATATGTTGAACAGAATCCAAAAAAGAAAGGAAGAAGATTAACAACAAAAGGTGAAAATGCTATTAATAATTTTGCTAGATATATTAATAAGAAAGTTTATAAATTGGAAAAACAATAAACATATCCTTGATAATTATTGTACATATATTTAATGAGTACATAATGAATATGTAATGACTATATAATGAACATTTAGAGCTTTAATAATATATACGTGAGATGTGAATGTTTTCTTTTTTTTTTTACTTATTATACATATTTAATATTTTTTCTTTTATTAATTACATATATGTTTTCCCTTGTTAATAATTGAATGCTTAATATAGTTAAATATGTATATATGTGTATATATACTTATTTGATCTATATATAGAGAAAAAAAAAACATAGACATTAAAAATAAAAAGAACATATATATGTATGTATATAGGGGCTAACGTAATTTTTTATAAATTATTAATATTATATTTTGAAAAGTATATAAAAAATACGGAAAAAAAATAATTAACGATATAAATTTTGAATAATAAATCATTTGGTTTTTCTCAATACATTTTATGGAAAATTGTATTGTAGTAGTTTAGGTAAAATAATTCAGAAAAAATATTATGTACAGTACATGTACATTATTGTGTTTGATAAAATTTCAACAAATGTAATGCATTGTAAAAACTCGAATGTGTATAGTTGTAGTTGTTACAATAACTTGATTAATAAGTATTGGTAATTTGAGAATGGATATTACTTATGTATACTTTTCTGGAATACGGTGAGAAAATATTAGGTATAAAAAAATATAAAGTATATAAAAATTTAATAAAATTAAAGTTATAATTTTTTTTTTTGAAAAATAAAAAAAAAAAATATTAAATTGGGTAATTATAACGGCATAAAAATATATACATATACATGTTTAAGTACATTGTACACTTTGAATTTTAATACACAAATGAAAAAAAAGAAAATATAAAAATATAAACATATTTTCCTGTGTTTTATTGACAAAAAGAAGAATACTATTTTTTTTTTCTTTTTTTTTTTAAATTTAGTAATGGATATTTATTTCGATTTTATGCAAAAAATTTATTTATTTGTTTGGTCAATCAGAATAGTCATATCTAAAATGTTACAAAATATCAAGTATATAAAAATAATATGATTATTTAATTTATTTATACTATTATACAAAATCGTAATATCACATACGATTGCATATGTTTACATATCCTATCTTTTGAATTAACTTTGTTTTTTTTTACTTTATAAGTTTTATAAAATCAAAAGAAGAGAGATTATAGTTTCCTTTAAAGATATATGATTCCGTTTATGTTTATATCTTTGTTGTGTAAAGAAGATGAGAAGTAACTAAAAAAAATGAAAATGCATGTATTTTATTTAAATGATATAATATGTACGTGCATATACAACAATCAAGAAGAGTAACAAATTGTAAAAAGAAGGATTATATTTTTATATTATATCTGTGAGTAGGAAAAGGTAAATCCTCTACAAAGCCTTTACTATTTATGTCAAACAAGGACGAGAAAGAAAAATAGAAGAAGATATGTATAACGGCAAAAAAAAGATAGTAATAGTATATAGCATATTGAATTAGTATATTGGGTTGATAAAATAAAGTAGGTTCATTTAAAAAGATATTATAGGAAAGTCAGTATATTTTTTTTGTTTTTTTTTTTTCAACTAAGTAAAGATGGCGGAGGAATATGAAAAGTTTAAACGGTTTGAGTATCGAATGAACTCAAACCTGGTTCTTCAAAGAGAAGGACCAGCACCTAATCAGAATGAGCCAACGGGAGAAAGTGAAAGTCTAGTTGGCAAGATAAAATATAAGATGGGTGATAAAGTAGAATATAATAAACCAGTAGATTCAAGAAGAGGGAAAAACAAAAATGATCGGAGTAATAAAAAACGTTTAGATGATGATAATGAAATATATTTTGAAAAAAAAGTAAAAAGGATTAAAAATAATTCTTATATAAATAATGTAAAAGAAAAAAGTGTTTTAAATGTAAATATCGATGATATATTTTTATATAAGCCAAGTACAAAATATACGGAAGAGATATTTAGTAAAATTATGAGCATAGTAAGAAATATAATAGGTGATAATACAGGAGATATTATAAATAGTGCATGTAATGATGTAATAAGTATTTTAAAAAATGATGAAATTCAAAATAATGATACAAAAAAAAGTGAAATAGAAGATGTGCTAGAAATTAGTATATCAGACAATGAATTTATTGAATTAAATAATTTAGCTAAAGAAATTTATGACTTTGATAAAAAAGATGAAGATAATGAAATTGGAGATGATGAAGGGGTTGCAGTTATTTTTGATGAAGCAGATGATTATTTTAATTATAAAAATGGAAAAAATAAAAGAAGTGATAATTTAGATGATACAGGTACTAATGTAAGTGAATTGAGTTTGGATGAAGAGGACGAGGAGGAAGAAGAAGAGGAAGAGGAAGAAGAGGAGGAAGAAGAGGAGGACAGTGAAGAGGAAGAAGAAGAGGAAGAAGGAAAGGAAGATAATGAGTTAAGTTTAAAAAAAGGTAGAAAAAATAAAAAATATGAAACTCATTTAAGTTTAAAAAATGTGAATAAAGATTTAAAATTTGGAAAAAATAAAGAATCAGATGAATATGAAATAGATACAAATAGTATAGATCCACATTGGCTTCAAAGAAAATTAAATACAATATTTAGTGAAGCTAGTTTATGTATAGAAAAAGAAAAAGAAGTATTAGATATATTAAAAATATATGATATACAAGAATGTGAAAATAAATTAGTAAATATATTAATGTATGAAAATTTTTCAATGGTTAAATTGTTTATAAAAAACCGATGGAAAATATATTATTGTACATTACTTGGTCAGGCTCAAAGTGAAAAAGAAAAAAAAGAAATAATTGAAAATATGAAAAAAACTGAGGAAGGAGAAGAAATATTGGAAGAACTATCAAATTTTAGAAATATAAAAAGAAATAAGCAAAGTGAATTTACAAAAAATTTAAGAAAAGAAGCAGATAACTTAATAAGCATGAAAATGAAAGAAGGAAGTAAGTATGGAGAAAAAGATGGATCAGGTAATTCAAAACAATTTATACATGATGACGAGGGTGGAGAAAGCGAGGAAGAAGAAGAGGAGGAAGATGAAGAAGGAGATGATGAAAATGGGCAAGGAATAAAAATAAATGTAAAAATGAATGAGAAAGGAAAGATAAAAAGTCGAGATGATGAGTTAAAAGCTAAATATATAGATTTAGAAAAATTAAATTTAAAAATAAAAAATAATGATTTTTTAAATAAAGAAATAATATTACCTGATGGAAGTAAAAGAATTGAAAAAAAAGAATATGATGAAATAATAATATCACCAAATAGTAATGATAAAAAAAGTAGTAAAAATAGTTTACGAAATAATAAATATAATTATTATACAAATAAAGATGAGATAAAATTAATTGATATAAATGAAATGCCTGAATGGAGTAGGGAAACATTTTTTTGTGTGAATGTTAAGAAGTTAAATGCAGTTCAATCAGCTGTATATGATATAGCTTTTAATAAGTTTGAAGAGAATTTATTAATATGTGCACCTACCGGTTCAGGTAAAACAAATATTGCATTATTATGTATGTTGAATGTGATTAATAATTATCGTTTATCGAGTGGAAATATAGAAAAGAATAATTTTAAAATAGTTTATATATCACCTATGAAGGCATTAGTAAATGAACAAGTACAATCATTTAGCTTACGATTGAAATCATTGAATTTAAAAGTTTGTGAATTAACAGGAGATGTACATTTAAGTAGTAGAGAAATTGATGATCATCAGGTTATTGTTATGACTCCCGAAAAGTTTGAAGTAATTAGTAGAAAATGGAATGATAAAATAATGTTACAAAAAATAAGATTAATAATTTTTGATGAAATCCATTTATTAAATGAAGCAAGAGGTCATGTTTTAGAAAGTATAATTACTAGAATAAATAGATATGTTGATAATAATGCATCTAGTATTAGTAATATAAATAAAAATAATGGAATACGATTAGTAGGTTTATCTGCTACACTTCCTAATTATGAAGATGTAGGAATATTTTTAAGAGCCGATCCTAAAGAGGGTATTTTTTATTTTGATTATTCTTTTCGACCAGTACAATTAGAGCAATATTATATTGGATTAAAAGAAAAAAAAGGAATAAAAAAATATAACCTTATGAATGAAATAACATATGAAAAAGTTTTAGAAGAAGCTGGTAAAAACCAGATGCTAATTTTTGTTCACAGTAGAAAAGAAACATATAGAACTGCCAAAATATTAATTGATAAGTTTGTAAAAAATGATAATTTAAATTTATTTTTGATGGATAAGAAAATATCTAGTGAAATATTATTGTCTGAAAAAGAGGCTATAGTAAATGAGGAATTAAAAGAATTATTACCTTTAGGTTTTGGTATACATCATGCAGGTTTAAAAAGAACAGATCGTAAATTAGTTGAAGATTTATTTTCTGATAGACATTTACAAGTATTAGTATGTACAAGTACATTAGCATGGGGTGTAAATTTACCTGCACATACAGTTATAATAAAAGGTACGACAATATATAATATAAATATAGGTAATTTTGATGAGCTATCATTTATGGATGTTTTACAGATGATTGGTAGATCAGGTAGACCTCAATATGATAAAACAGGAAAAGCTATAATAATTACGGATCATAAAAATTTACAATTATATCTTTCATTAAATAATGAGCAGATGTATATTGAATCTACATTAATGCAAAATGTAATAAATATAATAAATGCTGAAATAGTTTTAAAAAATATTCAAGACTTTAAAGATGCAATAAATTGGTTTAAATATACTTATATGTACATACGTATGATGAAAAATCCAAATCATTATGGAATAGGAGATGATAAGAATAGACTTATAAAAAATGTAAACAATCGAGTTAATGATATAATATATTCTTCATTTTTAACATTAGAAAAATATGATTTAATAAAATATAATAAAAAATTAAAAAATGTAAATAGTACATATATAGGAAAGATTAGTAGTTTTTATTATATAGATTATAAATCTATGGATATGTATAATAAAAAATTAAATAAATATACAAGTGAGATTGAATTATTGAAAATATTTGCAATGAGTGAGGAGTTTAAAAATATATTTATTCGTAATGAGGAAAAAACAGAGTTATCGATTTTAATGGAAAAATTACCAATACCTGTTAAAGAATCTATTAATATATCTTTTACAAAAATAAGTATATTATTACAATTATATCTTTCAAATATAACATTAAATGGATATATAATAAATGCAGACTTAGTATATATTCATCAAAATGCTTTACGTATATTTCGGTCTCTTTTTGAAATTGCATTAAAAAAAGGGTTTTATAATTTAATTTATTTATGTTTAAAATTTTGTAAAATGGTAGAGCATCGAATGTGGAGTAGTATGACGCCTTTAAGACAGTTTGGATTATTAAGTAAAGATTTAATAAAAATAATTGAAAAAAAGAATATAAGTTTTAAAAATTATTTAACTATGGATTTAAATGAATATATAACAGTATTTAAAAATAAAAAGATAGCAAAAAATATATATAAATTAGTTCATCATTTTCCTAATATTGAATTAAGTGCATATATCCAACCAATAGATCATAAGATGGTTAAGGTAGAATTAAATGTGACTCCTGATTTTATTTATAATCCTAAATATCATGGATATACGATGTTATTTTGGGTGTTTGTTTTTGATATTGCTAATGAAAATATATTACATTATGATGTGTTTACTTTAAAAAAAGGATTTGAAACAGATACAATGTTAGATGGTATAAATGGTGGGAGTTCAAATAAAAAAAATAATTGTGATAGTTTTGATGAACAGTTAGTACGATTTTATTTACCAGTAAATGATAGCCCATTTTATATAATAAAAGTAATTTCTGATAAATGGCTAGAATGTGAATGTACAGTAAATATAAATTTGAATGATATTTATTTACCTCCAAAACAAGGGTACTCTACTCAACTATTAGATCTTCAAGCTTTACCAATAAGTTCATTAAAATTTGATAGTGGAAAAAAACTATTTATGGATCGAAATATAGAGAGTTTAAATCCAGTAAGTACACAAGTATTTACATCTTTATATGAAAATAATGGAAACGTATTAGTATGTTGTTCAAATTGGCAATATTATTTAATATCAGCTGAGTTGGCAATATTTCGTATAGTAAAATATTTTGAAGAATTACATGACTATGTAAGGTATTATATAAAAAGTGAAAATAACTTAACTAAAATAATGAATGATAAAAAGTTAGCTAACATTCTTTATAATGACCATTTAAGTTTGATAAAAATAGTTTATATAGCCCCTTTAGAGGAAATAGTTTTAAAAACCCATAAAAATTGGATAGCATTAAAAAAGACATTAAATTTAAAAATGTGTATATTAAGTGGTGATGTAGGAATAGATATGAAACTATTTCAAACAAATAATATAATATTAACAACTCCAGATAAATATGATAATATATCTAAGAAATGGAGAAGGAAAAAAATGTTTCAAAATGTGAGTCTCTATATTTACGATCATATAGAATTATTAAATACAAACTATGGAGCTATTATGGAAGTTCTAATAAGTAGAGTACGATATATATCAATACAATTACAAATAAATAATAAAAGTGAATCTACCAAAAGTGGTAGTGAATTGATAACTCAAGAGGATTTAGATCTTGTGAAGGAGTATATACAAAATGAAAAAGATAAAGGTAATAAGAGTTCTAAAAAAAATAATAATGAAATAGCAACACATTTAGATAAGTTACGTAATTTAAAAATGGAAGATATATATAAATATATAGGAATAAATAGAATAGTATGTTTATCTAGTTGTTCATTACAAAATTCGAAGGATGTATCTGAATGGATAGGATGTAAAAAAAATGATTACTACAATTTTATATCAACAACTCGTACAATACCAATTGAAATATATTTATTTGCAGTAAATATTATGAATACAAAAAATCGATATATATCAATGCAACGTCAGGTTTATCAGAATATAAAAAAGTTTATTAAAAGTAAAAAGAATGTTATAATTTTTGTTACAGAACAGAAGGGATGTAAAACATTAGCACTTGATTTAATTTTATCAGCATGTAATGATGACTTTACTTTTAATTCGGTGGTTAGTGATACTATGAATTATAAAAATAAAGAAAATGAAAATATTTTCGATCATATTAGTGATAATATTTTAGTAGAATGTTTAAAAAAAGGGGTAGGATATATATATAATAATATGTTGGATATAGAAAAAAAAATAGTTGAAAATTTATTTGATAAGAAGGGATTTGAAGTATTAATAATATGTTATGATTATTTATATAGTTTAAATGTTTATGGAAATAATATAATAATATTAGATACTATAATAACCCATTATAATAATAAAGAAGAGGACTATTCGATTCAATCGATTTTAGAAATGATTAGTTTTGCAGGTAGAGAAAGAGAAGATGATAAATCATTTGTTTATATATATACATATATAACAAAAAAAGAATATTATAAAAATTTTATATACGAGCCAATAACAATTGAATCTAATATCGAAGAGTATTTACCAAACTTATTAAATAATGAGATAGTTATGAATACTATTGAAAATTATCAAGATTCTATTGATTTATTAACTTGGTCATTTTTTTATAGACGTATAAAAAAGAATCCTAATTATTATGGATTAAAAGGTGTTAGTACTGAACATATATCTGATTATTTATCTGAGTTGATTGAAAATAATATTGAATTATTATCTATTGCTAATTGTGTTAGTGTATCTAATGAAGAGGATGAAGAAGGGGATGGATCATCAGGTGTTTTATTAAAACCATGTAATCTTGGAATTATATCATCATTTTATAATTTAGATTATCATATAATATATTTTTTTAATCAGTATATTAGTTCAATAAAGGGATTGAAAAAAAAAAAAATATTAGAAATAGTTTGTCTTGCTAACATATTTAGTGATATAGTAAAGATACAAAGTCATGACATATTCCTTTGTTTAAAGATTGCTAAATCTTGCAATATACAAGTAACTTATGAATTTTTGAAATTATCATTAGACAGTAAAAGTTTTTTTAAAGAAGATGATGAGGAAGAGCATAATGATCAAAATGATAATCAAATAATTAACTTAACTAATTTTATGGCTAATCCATCATATTTTACTCCAAATTTAAAAGCTTTAATATTATTACATGCACATATAAATAGATTTTCTATACCTGTAAATTATATTGAAGAAACAAAATATGTTTTATTGAAATCATTGAAATTAATAAATTCATTAATAGATGTAATAAGTAGTAATAATATTTTAAATTATTGTCTTTTTGTTATGGAGATGTCTCAGATGATAACCCAATGTTTTAAAAGTACGGATGAATCAAATTTATATCAACTACCATATTTTAATGAAGAATTAGTAGAAAAAGCAAATAAACTTGAAATATTTGATATATATGATTTAATTAATTCAGAAGATGATATAAAAGATGATCTATTAAATGGTTTGAGTGAAAAAGAAAAAGGTGGTATAGCTAATTTTTGTAATTCTTTTCCAATTTTAGAAGTAAATTATGATATAGATTTAGATAAAGAATATAAAATTAATGAGATTGCTCAATTAAATGTAAATGTAGATCGAGATATTTCAGATGACGACCCAGTCGGATTTGCACATTCTACTTATTTACCTTTTGAAAAAGAAGAATCATGGTGGTTTGTAATTGGAATTAAAAAACTTAATTTATTATTATCTATTAAAAAGGTATCTCTACTAAAGCAAGAGAATAATGTAAAAATAAATTTCGAACTACCAGATAAACCAGGCAAATATGATATAGTTATGTATTTGGTTAGTGATTCATATATTGGATGTGATCAGGAGTACGAGTTTGCAATGGTTGTTGACGAGTAGGGGAGTCCCATTAAAAATGTTTGAAAAATGTGGGAAAATGTTTAAAAAAATATGAGCAAATATGAGCAAAACATAAATGAGACGACGGATTATCTGTCCCTAATTTTGTCGTAATTTATTGTTTGATAAAAATGTTTAAATAGTGAGTTACATTTTTTATCGTCATTGTGTAAATGCATACAATAGAATAGATTTGAATAATTATCATGAAATAATTTTGTAAATTTAATATTGTCATTATTATTAGTAGTATTATATTTATACCCTAATATTTTAAAAGAATCTTTTATGGTTTCATTACATTTTTTATTTCCTTCTTTTAAAATTTTTGAAACATCATATTTATCATTATCGTTTACCATACTTCCTAAACACATAAACTTTTTTATGTTGTAAAATAAATCATTTTGTTTTTGGGTATAATATTTATCTTGGTTGTATAAAGATAGTGAGTCTTGAACTTGATAGACAGCATCGCTTAGTTTTGAGTAGTCGGCTCCGAGTGCCATGCTTCGACTGGGTGGGAAGTAATCCTGCCTACATAAAAATGGAAAGAAATGAACAGCAATTAAAAAAAATGAAAACTTTGCTAAAATTTTGGGATAGCATGTTTATTATGATACGATAAATTTTTTTTTTGTACTTGTAACCTTTTTGAGGGTGTGTATATACTTTCTTTGGTGTGCTTTTTTTTGAAATAAAATTCAAGCTAATTTAAAATGATAGGCATTTATTTTTTTTCAATAATTATATAAAATATGGACATATAAAATAGTATTACCTTTCTTTTATAATTATTTACTAGCAACTTTGGATACCTATATTTTCAATCTTTTAAATGATCACTAGTAAATTATGAATTTTGAATAAATATAAAGAACAAGAAAATAATGAATAAATATGCATACACATGTAATGCTAGAAAATGATATTTATTTATCTTTGATATTTTTACATTTGTTTTTAACAATGTGAATATAAAAAAAATTGCTAACATATGCATTCCCTTTTAATTTGGGAAGGTACAAACGTTTCAATAAAAACGTCGCATATCATTTAAAAATAAAAAAAATAAAAAATTTACAATTTTTATAATATAGAAAAAAATTAAATCAGGGATTATTATATCATTGTTTTTAGTTTTTTTTTTTTGAATATTCTATTTTACTATTATCGGTTGACAGGTATTATTATTTTTTTTTTTTCAAAAAATCGGATGAGAATATATTATAAATTATAAAATAAATTGATAAAAATATGAACAAGTTATTATAAATATTTCAAATAATATAGAGAAATAATAAAATGAGTTACTGATAATAATGAATATAGTATTATAGTGATTTCACCTTATATATATTATCTTTTTTTTTCAACTAAGGGTATATATTTATAAAATTTTATTTTTTATAATAGACGAAGAATAAGTAAATAGTTTGACATAAAAAATATATTTTTGAATAGTCCTCCTTTGTTTTATTTAATTTTGGTTGAGCATTCATAAAGTTTATAGATAAACAATTTTTCATCAGATTATATATAGGCATATGATTTATTTATTTTGAAAAAGTGAGTAATAAAATGGATAAAGAAGAAACATATAAGTCGTCTGAAAAGTTGGAAATTTGTACAAGCTTTGAAAGTATAGGACTTGATGAAGGATTATTAAGAGGAATATATGCCTATGGATTTGAAAGACCATCAGCAATACAACAAAGAGGTATTAAACCGATATTAAGTGGTCGGGATGTTATATTACAAAGTCAAAGTGGTACAGGAAAAACATGTGTGTTTGCTGTTGGTGCTTTAAATTGTGTCAATAGAAATTTGAATGAAACGCAAGTAATTATTTTATCTCCGACTCGTGAATTAGCAGAACAAACACAAAAAGTATGTTTAGCATTAGCTGATTATATACATGTAACTGTATATTGTTGTATTGGAGGTAAAAAAATGAGTGATGATATAAAGGCATTAAATAATGGTGTTCATATTATTAGTGGGACACCAGGAAGAATATATCATATGTTAAATTTAAGACATTTAAAATGTAAATATATAAAGCAGCTAGTTATTGATGAAGCTGATGAAATGCTAAATAAAGGATTTAAAGAACAAGTTTATGATATTTATCGATTTTTATCACCTAATACTCAAATTGTTTTATCTTCAGCTACTTTACCACAAGAAGTGTTAGAAATAACAAATAAATTTATGCACAATCCAGTTAAAATTTTAGTAAAAAGAGATGAATTAACTTTAGAAGGTATAAAACAATTTTTTGTATCTATAGAAAAAGAGCAATGGAAATATGAAACATTAGCTGATTTATATGAAAGCTTAACTATTACACAAGCAGTAGTTTTTTGTAATACTCAATTAAAAGTAGATTGGCTAGCTAAAAAAATGCAAGAATCAAATTTTACTGTTTGCAAAATGCATGCAGGAATGAGTCAAAGTGAAAGAGATGATGTTATGTTAAAATTTAGACAATGTAAATATAGAGTTTTAATATCAACAGATATATGGGGGAGAGGATTGGATGTACATGAAGTCTCATTAGTTGTTAATTATGATTTACCAAATTCTCGAGAAAGTTATATTCATAGAATTGGAAGAAGTGGTAGATTTGGAAGGAAAGGTGTTGCAATTAATTTTGTAAAAAATGATGATATAAAAATTTTGAGAGATATAGAACAGTTTTATTCTACACAAATCGATGAAATGCCAATGAACATTACCGAGTTATTGTAAAAAAGAGGCAAAAAAAAGAAAGACATAACAAATAATGAATATCTAAATAATGTGAAAAGGTCTGTAATGAAACAGAGCTTATGGCGTGATAAAGTAATTGTATATGCTAATAATAAAATGGAATGTGATTTTTTTTAATTTTGTAATTAATTTGCGTATTTTCAAAATACGTATATGCATATATACACATTTTTTAAATAATATCCACAAAGATTTCTTTTCGAGAAACGGGTTGTATAATTTATAAGTTGCGAAGTAGTTAGCTATGTGTATATAATAAATTAAATATGTGTATTTTTAAACTAATTCGGTTTTTTTCTTTATTCTTTTACACTTTGGGCATTGTACATAAATGTATAGCTATCACGTTCCGATTGTTACGTTTACTTCGTGAGGACATTAATTATGAAGTATTTTTTTCCTAAATTTTTTGTTTCACTATTTTAGTGTATTTTTATTTTGTAGTACATACATATGTATATATATATTTTTATCTTTTTATTATTGTTGCTAAATTTAATTAAAAACATTTTTTAAATATAAAATTAAATGAACATAAATAGCTGTTTTATTTTTTTTTGGGGGGTATATTACCTGACTTGTTCATAAATTATTAACAGGTCAGGCACCTTAGTAAATTAAAGGGAGTTTGTGTATAAAATTGATAAGTTCCCATTTAAGTGAATTTCCCCAAAATATATGTATTTATTTATTTTAATTTTTTTGAATACTTATATAAAGGGATTAATATAAAAATGAAGGAGAAAAAAAAGAAATGAAATGCAAAAACTTGGCTATAGTGCAGAGATAGTAATATTTCTGTTTATATATAATGTATATATTGCCATATGCGTATAATAAAATGAGATTGCCGATTTTTGAAAGAAAAAAGATAAAAAAAATAAATATATATATGGTATTAATTTAAAAATATAGAATATATGAATTTATTATATAAAATAAAAGATTATCTATACAGGATATGATAAACCAGTATTTTTATGTGCATTTTTTTGTTGTATAAAGATAAATACATATATATATTCATGTGTAAATGAAAAAATGCTTTTATGTTTTGTAATTCAGGATAACAAGTATATTGTCATTGATTATATGATTACACTGAAATGAAAGAAAATACAAACTCTTAAAATGTTTGTAGTATAGTATGTTTTTTGTGCTCTCTTTTTTTATATACATTTTTTAATATGGTTATATATATTTTTCCGTATTATTTATTTCATTGTGAATAATTAAGTTTTATTTTGTTTTAGATATATAAAATAGTTTTTTTTTATTTTAATTTATGTTATATATAAATTTAGAAATAATAGAGAAGAAGAAAGACCTCAAAAATTGTTGAGCCACGGTAAAAGTAAAATAATATCTTTTGCTTTTCCATGAAAAAATGAACAAGGTGTATCAAAGGAAAAAGCTACTTGTCTTTTTGTTTTTTTTATTGTACATATCAAATTTGGGTAATCAAAATTTATTACAATACGAAGATTCATATATAGCTGAACATAATGAGAGGGGTAAATATAGCTACTCAATTTTTTCTCCGCTAGTTGAATATATTAAGGGGAGTAATAAAATAGAGGAAAGAAGATCATTTTCTTTTTTTGTATCATCAAAAGTAATATATGGATTATATCATAATAAAAATTATAGTAAATTTTCAGACTTTTGTTTTATTAAAAAGAATAATGAAAATAAAGGATCGGTTATACTTTTAAATTCATATTCCCCTAATACTAAGCTTTTAGTTTTAGATAAAACAGATAATGAAATTTATAATTATACAGAAAATAAAAATGGAAAGAAATGTGAAGACTTAGAAAAAGAAGCATTGTATGTATATCATTTTCGTGATACACCACAAGAAAATATAAATAACAATTATGTTTTTTATAATAAAGATATAGATCAACAATTAGAGAATAAATTATTAAATTTTATTATACTTCATTGTGATACTAAATTTAAGAATGCTTTTAAAATCGAATTTGTAAATAATGACAATTTTTTGAGAAACCATTTTTCATGTGAAGAGCAAGGTATGCAGACAAAATAAAAAAAATTTGTTCATTTATTTGTTCATTTATTTATTTTAAATTCCTCTCTTTATGCATAGCATAATGTTTCGTGAGAGGTGGTAATTACGAGGGTTGTCATATTAATAAAGGTGTACATACAAATAGGTGTGATTATTTTGTTTAATTCTTTTTAATATTTATTAACTTTGGTTAATTTCCTTCAGGTCTCATCGAGATATACATGCTACTGTTTGTAATATCGACAGTTTTGTCGTTGGTATATGTTCGAAAGAGAAGTATGTTGAGTAGAGAGAATGGGGCATTAAAAGAGTCAGTTCATTTTGGAGTTTTGTTTTTTTATTTTTCAAATATTTTTTATTTAATTCATATATATTCGTATGCATTTAATGGGACAGGGTTTAGTATACTAAAAGTTTTAAGCCAAATATATGAAGCAATTTTTGATTGTATAACATTGACAACAATTTTTTATATAGTAAATAATATTAATAATAAAAAGAAAAGGAAAGAGGATACTATAAAAACCGGATTTATATATTCCATACTAAAGTTCTTTTATATTTTATTTGAGATGGAGAACCACCAAAGTTTGAATGTATATTCAAGTTTGCATTCCGGTTTGTATAAAAATTAAATTATATTTATCTATATCTATTTAGAGCATTTGAAAGCTTGAATTTGTAAATATAAATTAAAAAAAGCTACGATTTCACTTGTTTACTTATTTATTTATTGGTTAACTTTTTTAGTTGTAGCGTTTCCTTTTGTTAGCCACAGAGTGATTATTTCTGGTAAGGATCATAAACATATTTTTACAAAAAAATGACTATATATTTATTATAGACCTATATAAGTTTGTCTACATATTTTTTCTGAACAGTGTTAATATATAACAATTGTAAAAAATTGCTGAAGGAAAAAACCAGTGCAAGTGATAAAACCAGGGTCCTTTGGGATGCGTCTATGTATGGATCGAAAAAAAAAAAAAAGTTGTATCACAATGTGATATCATAATATAGATGCTATAACCATTTTGGCATACTAATCAATTTTATTATGTTTTATAAAAATAACATTAACAATTATTATGTTTACATATTTTCTTGCAGATACATGGGATGGTTTCTCTCTATTCCGTTCATTTATTTTTTTTTGTGGAATGCTTCAATGTAATAATATGAAATATAAAACGAGTCGATAAATAATGGAAGCTTTTGTAAACCCTACCCATATTATTTTAATTTTATTTATAAAATTTTTTTTTTTCTATTTCTTTTCTTTTACACATTTAGGCACTTTACCCATTTGTTCATTCATTTCTCCAACCTATGCATTTTAATATGTAAGAATGGGGGGAAAAAATAAAAATATTTACACCATTTGATTTAATCATGTTATATGATTTTATTTTATTATTTTTTGCAGGTTTGGTATACAAAATTTCAGAGAAAAAGTATAATATTTTGGAATCCAATCACCCATATATAGATATGGAATAAATTTTTTTAATAATTTTTCGTTTATATTTTATGTATATATTAATTAAAAAGTGATTACATAAGTCTATTTATTTGTGTAATAATTTTTAATTACACTTTTTAAGCAAAAGTATATTTTACATATTTATATATGGAAAATAATTGTAGCCTGTATTTATATTTTTCATTGGAAAGTTGTGAATAGCCTAACCTCACCCGGCATTTGTTTTGGATTTCTCACATTTTTCCCATTCATTTTTCCCATTATTTTTCCCATTATTTGACTACATTTTTCAATATTTTTAAATAATAAAATATTTTTATGTTTTTTTTCAACACGGCAAAATAATTAAAAAACAGGAAAAAACGAAAAGTTTGAATAAAGCCTATAAATATATTTCTAACTTTATTTATGATCACTATTTTAATAGATTTAAAAAAAAAATAAATATGTACTATGTCAAAAAATATGAACACAAAATATTAGGAGATACACTTCGATTTTTAGGTTTTACAATTAAGTGGGGAATTCATGAAAATGGTTATTGGCTAGCAAACTTTAATTATTCATTTGATTATATATTATCAAATTTGATCATAAAATATTTTAAGGGGAAAAGTAATAATACACTACTTAGTTTGTATCACCAAAATAGTAAACATATATGAGTGTGTTAATGACTATGTAGAAACAGTTTGATGTCACATGCTTAATCATTTTTCTTTTTTTTTTAGATGTAAAAACAGTTTTAGATATGGGATGTGGGCCTGGACATTACGTGAACGAATTGAATTTTCATAAAATATGGTCCGTTGGGATTGATGGAAATCATAAGCTTGTTGGGTCGTTGAATAATGGTAAGATATATATATATTTCATGATATGGCTCTAAATATTTTATAAACAAAACGAGTGGCCCCAAATTTTAGGAAGTAATAAGGGTTCATTATGTCCATAAATGTGTATGCATGTATACATACGTTGGCTTGATTTGTGTAAACTGCAGAGAAGATACACAGCCTTGATGCGACGGATGAAAACTTTATCCACAAACTTATAAGCAAAATACATAATTCAATGAAAGCAGAAAATGAAAAAAAAAATAAATCATTAGTAAATATTAAAGTTATGAATATTCCCTCAAAAATATTAACATTTGATTATGTGTTATGTTTAAATGTTGGAGAATATATTCCACAGGTAATAAAATAAAATGTGTATACATGGATTTATGTTAAAACATTTTATTATAAATGGGATATATTATACTAATTTTATAGAACAAAGAAAAGAAATTTATTGAAAATCTTGATCGAGCAAATAGCAAAGGAATAATAATTTCATGGGATATACCAGGAACTTTTAATATAGGAACAATTAATGAAAAACGTGGAGAAGAATTAGTTGAAATATTTATAAATAATTATAATTATAAGTATGATGAAAAAAATAGTAAATTATTTAGAGAAAACTGTAATAATAATTCTTTTAAAAAGTGTTTGTACATTTTTGAAAAAAAAAATATATCCCCTCCGTCTTTGCATACATAAGTATATAGGGGGTAGCAAACAAACTCCCCATTTATTTTGGTCACTTAACAATTGCATGATAAGTAACACTTACATGGTAATGCATGTGCATTTTTATTTAGCCATTTTTACCTAAGTTAAAGATTTTGTTTTTATTTTTTATAACAAGATAAACAGTTTATATATTCGTGAAAATAACTTTTCCATTTTAGTAATATTATAGCTTGTTTTAATTCATAATATATAAGTATGGCAAAAGGGTGCCAACCATATCATGCGTAGACATATTTTTTATTATTATAATTTAAAAAAAAAAATAATAATATAGTAAATAGCAAAAATTGCAATGATTTTAATAATGTAACTAATACATGTATTTATTTTCACAACAATGGTAAACGTGAAAAAAATGAAAAAAAAAAAATAGTGATGGTACAAAAAAAGACAAAAATGATAAATACATTTTTAAATATAAAAATAGATTAAATAAAATTCAAAAATTTATATTTCCTATATATAAATATGGTGATAATATAATAGGTAGAAATAAAGGAATATTCTTGAAGATACATATGCACACATGTTTGTTTTGTCAAAATGGGATACTTTGTAATTTTGTAACTTTGTAGAAAATTATATGATATAAATATTATTTTTTCTTTTCGTCTAGAAAAATTATTATTTCATCAATAACCATAGTTAAGTCTTATTGTCTGGGCTTTGCATCACCGTGGTTATTGCAATTTGACATTCTTTACTTTGTCATTTTTAAACCTACACAAGTATACATAAGGAATTGGAGGCATAGCTCATCGTTTGCATAAATTCACAGCTGCATGGCCTACTCTGATTTTTATATATATGCATGTTTAATGATTAATTTTATAAAAACTTGGGTATGTAGGCGTATGTGTATAAAATATTTTGTTCATAATATAATGATGATTTATATTGTGTGATGCATTGTGTCTTTTAGCTAGTTTAATAGGAATGCATGAAAACGAGCATGTACAAATGTAAATATATATATGTATACATGCTTGCGTGTAGGTGGGTGTTCATATTTTTAATGAATACTTATCCATCAATATGATTGGTCTTAAAACATTATTTTTATTCATGTCACATATTTCTCCATTACATATAATTTCATCAATAATAAAATGAGTTTTATCTATGTTAAACATAATATCAAGTTCGCAAACATTTTCATAATATTTATCTAAAATTTCAATTATATTATGAATCATTTCAAGGATAGCAAATTCATTAACATCTTGGTTAGTGACTCCTACGATTAGGTATAGGCTGGCATACCTGAATAATGAAAAGAAAGATTAAAATAAATTAAACATAAAAATGTGGTGAATTATGATATAAAGCATGCATAATAACAAACAATTTTTTATTGTTGTAAAACATATAGATATGGTATATATGTCATATGTTTGATGTACTATCCTAACCTTCTGTATATAATTTTATACTCTCTAAATTGCAAAAAAGAGCATTGATAATCTACTCTAGATAAACATTTTCTGATTAATTCTCCTTCGAGTATTGTTTTTTCTTCGATACTTAAATTGTTATAATATTGGCTGAGTCGTGTTTGGCCTTGTTTGTTAACCATCAAAATGAATTCTATCATTTTTTAATTTTTTTCATTTATTATTGATAGTAAAAATAGAGAGAGACGAAAAAGGGGAATAACATAAGGAAGAAAATGAAATAAAATAAATTAAATGAATATATGTAAAAATAAAATATTTCTATCTTGAGAAAAAATTTATTTACGTTTTTTTTTTTTTTATTTTTTTAAAGTATGCATAAAATAGTATGGGTTTGAATTTGCAAAAATATTTTTTTGTATGGAATACCAGATTGATCATATGGCTATTTACGTAAACTGTTACTTATAATTTAACAAAAAAAAATATAATAATATAAAAAATATGAATTAAAATATGTTAGCTGTAAATTTATTATAATGGGGAATAAACAGGGTAAAAGAAAAAAATACGAGCTATGTGAAATTCAGTACGAAAAAGGTGATAAATATATATAAAAATTTATACATATATATATTATGATTTATATATTAATGAAGTATAGGCATACAAGTATTGTGTTGTGTTTGTATGTGTACATGTAATGAATAGTCAATTAGTTAAAACAAATTTTATAGCGTTATAAATAAGAAAGAAATGTGTTAGTATTGCCTTTGGTTTTTATTTGCTTTATTTGTTAATTTATGGCTTGGTATTTTCTTTGTAGAATTTGAATTAAAGCCTGCATGGAAAGAACTTATCATATGGGCACTTGAAGACTTAGATGCAAACTTAAATATAACTATAATTAAAAATATAATCGAAGAAATAAAAGATATAACAGCAAGTGAGGAATCATTTTTTAACATAACTGAGGGATATAGTATAGGAGGTTTTATGTTTGATAATAAATATGTTACATGGGCTTCATTTTTATTAACAGAAATAAAAAGTTTAAAAAAAGTGAGATATTATATTGTACCTAAATTAATTAGCGAAGATGAATTTTGGTTAAAATATTTTTCAACTATAAAAATGATAATAATCAAGCATGGGTTTGAAAGTAAGAAGGAGTAATAAGCGGTATAGGACAATTATATATTTATACAAACTTATATAAAAATTGTATTAGATGTTTTTTTTTCGTTTTTTTTTTGTCTCCATATTTATTTGTATAACCATTGTTTAAAATATTCAATGATTCATTTTTTTTGATTTAGTAGATTAAAAAGTTTATAGTGCGTCTATTACATATGTAGATTTGCATTGCATTAAAAATTAAATATTAAAATTAAAAAATTGTTAAAAATTCAAAAAAAAAAATTAAAATGTCGTACAAAAAAATTAAAAATAATGTTTAAAAATGTGTTCTCCAAATTGGAGGTATGCATATATATGCTTACTAAATAGTTTATAGCTTTTTCAAAAGAATTTATGGTATATATGTGGTAGGTAACATTTTAAAGGAAATTTATGAAGGCATATCTTATGATGGTGTTTCTAATGAATGTATAGATGTTAATAATGCTACCATATGTTTTTCTGCATTTTCTAGAATATCTTTCTTTTCTTCCAATTCGTGAACAATCTTATTAACTTCTTCAAGCTCCTCTTTTTTTTCTTTTAAATCGTCTTTATTTGTATCAGCTTCATCTTTTTTCTTTTCCTTTTTCTTTTTCTTTTTTTTTTCCTTTTCCTTTTTCTTTTCCTTTTCCTTTTCCTTTTCCTTTTTCTTTTCCTTTTCCTTTTTCTTTTCCTTTTCCTTGTCCTTTTTATTTTTTTTTTTTTTTTTCTTTTCCGATTTAATATTTTCACTAGAATCATCACTATCTGAGCTATGATCGTGATCATCTATATCGTCATGTTTTTTATAGCTTTTTTTGCGTTTTTGAACACGTCTCTCCCTATCATAATCATCTTCGTCATCGTCATCTACATATTTTTTATGTTTTTTTTTGGCTTTTTGAACACGTCTCTCCCTATCATAATCATCTTCGTCATCATCATCTACATATTTTTTATGATTTTTTTTGATTTTTTTAACACGTCGCTTCCTATCATAATCATCATCGTCATCTTCATATTTTCGTTTCCTTTTATAATCATCATCTACATATTTTTTATGGCTTTTTTTGGCTTTTTTAACACGACGTTTCCTATCATAATCATCATCGTCATCATCATATTTTTTATGTTTTTTTTTGCGTTTTTGAACACGTCGCTCGCTATCATAATCATCTTCGTAGTCGTCATATTTTCGTGTCCTTTTATAATAAGCGTCTTTGTCATAATTTATATATTTTCCTCTTTTCTTATAATCATCTCTATGGTCTATATATTTTCTTCTTTTCTTATAATCATCTCTATGGTCTATATATTTTCTTCTTTCCTTATAATCATTTTCATCATTGTCTACATATTTTCTTCTTTTTTTATAATCGTCTTCATCATCGTCTACATATTTTGTTTTTTTCTTATTCTTTTTCTTCTTATCCTTTTTCTTCTTGTTCTTTTTCTTCTTGCTTTTTTTCTTCTTTTTTTTCTTCTTTTTTTTGTCTTTTTTTTTTTTTTTCCAAGGTTTAAACTTTTTTTTTTTACGGCTTTTCGTTAATGCAAGTAAATTTCGCTTTTTAACAAGTTTATTTTGAATATAATCACTAGTTTCTAATAAAGTTTTATGTCGAGTTGCAATATCTTTTATGAAATCATTATTTGTGTCAATACTTATCGAGTATTCATCATTTTCATTTGAAATATCTAAGTGATTAGGACTATTATTTATATGTACAAAACTGTATCCATTTCCTTCCTTAGAATAATTTAAAAAACATTTCAATAACTTATAAGTAAATTTGGTTGCTTCATTGTTATCCCATGTTAATCCACTGCTACCATAGATTTGGCCATATTCTGTCTGTGGATAATAATAGTATAAATTTAAGTAATTTTTTGCATTGTTATAAAAACGGTGTGCTATATTTTTACTAAAACATAATATAACAATTGTATTAATTAAAATAATAATATGCTTTCTCTTTAGTAGACAGTTTATGAGTGCATAGGCTGAAGATTTAAAATTAGACATTTTTAACTTGATTATTTACATAGACTATATATATTCATTTGTCATTCATTATTTTTTTTTATGTTATATAAAAATTAATATTTGTTAATCATTTTGTTTTCTTTTTCTATTTTGTATAATAGTAAAAAAAAATCAAAACTTTTATGTCTGCAAAAATAGAAAGTGTTATTTTTCATAAAATATATAAAAAAAAATAATAATAATAACAAGTAATAATATAATTTACCAAAAATAAAAGGTGCATCAATGTGTTTACTTTATTATTGTTTGTTGCGGAATTGTTTTGTGATTATTCTATTTTTTTTTACAACATTTTTTTGGTGGCTGTGTAAATAGGTGTATATTTTTTACTTATTTTTTTTTTACATTAAATCATAATTTTTTTGTACTTATTTGTAAGTATTTAAATAAAGTATTATATGCAATTTAATATTTTTTTACATTAATATAAAAAAAAGTTAAAAAGAAAAATAATATATAGATTATAAAAATATAGCATATATGTATACCTTAAAAATAATAGGAAAATAAATAAATAAGAATTTTTAGGCCTATTAAAAATTATTATTTCGATATATTACAATATATGATAGAAAATGTAATAATTTCAAATGTGCAAAAGAAAGACATACATTTTTTATGAGCATACATAAAATATTATTATTAATGGCTAGTTTTATTTCAAAAAGGTGATTTGTTAATGTTTTTTCAAAATGATAGCATGGTTGTACATATTAAATTATTGGAAAATAGTATGAATGTATTTTACGATAAAATAATTTTATGCAAATCCTTTAAAAGCTTAATGTTGTAGAAATATTGTTTGATTTTAAAAAGGAGAAAAAATGTAGCCTTAAAAATGTTTTAAATGGTTTGAAAATAACCTAAACGCGTTTGTCGTTTATATATATTTATTACAACAGTGCTAAATAATATGAACAAATCATGCTAAAAATGTATATATAGCTAGCGATTTTATTATAAAGAGACAATATTTAAATTAGAATTATTTTTGTTTTTAATTAATCAATCTTTATTTATATTATATTTTGATGTTATTCGAAGAGATGATTATGTATCACGTGAACAATTTATAAGCATACGTGATAATCGTATATATATACGCATATATGCATGGTGAAATGGTTTCTTATAGGAATTCATATAAATTAGCGTGTGCATACTTATCAAACCACACACATAAATATGGTATAATATTTTTTATGTTTTATATTTGGAAATAGTTTCGACTTTTGCAGCAACCTAGCGTTCTTATTTAAATTGGTAGCAAAATAATAGTGCTTTATAAGTACAAATATGTATAAATCCATATTGTCATAGCTTTAGTTATTTTGTTGAAAAAAATATGTTACATTATAGTAGTAAAATAAAAATGATAACATTTAAGTTTATGAATATATTAATACCTTTCACAACGTATTGTCAGATTCGATGTATATATAATTTGATAAAACCATTATACAGTTGAAAAATTTAAACAAAGAATTAGTTTACATTCGTGTATGATGTTTTTTATAATATAATAGAAACCTTTATATTCTATATTTGTTTTCTTTAATTGAAAAAGAAATAATTTTGTATAAGACAATCTATTTTACATGTATGTGTGTGGAGAATATTAACAATATTGAAATTGTTTATTTTATTGAAATAATTTTTATTATGCGAGTTGAAAGTCATTAAATTTTGTGTCTGCGTTGTGGTGCTTTAGCTAAACTTACGATAATACGTGGGGGTAGAAATATGCACATAATAGTATCAACGAATTTTATTAGATATTTTTTCGAACCGCATATTAAAAATAATAATAAAACAAAATAGAGGGAAAACACGATATTTTTTCATTAAAACGTTTGATATTGTTAATTTTTTCTCTTTTTCTTTGGAACACCATTTAACACTAAGGCAATAAATTTTATAAAATTTTTAATAAAAAAATCCAAATTCATTACATATATATATTTGTTAAATAGTAAAATATTGATAGTAATTCCAAAACTGATTAAGACATCAGTGATAGGAAGAGATAGATAAAGATAGTTTATGACAAATAAAAAGTTGAATGCATGTATTGATTTAGAAAGAAAAATATCTCTATAAATTATGAAAATATAGGAAATAATATTTATATATAATTTGTTATGAAAAAAATGATGTCGAAAAAGATTATTAATCTATTTATACTTTGTACCTTTTGTTATTCCATTGGTCAAACTAGTTCAAGAGAAAATGAAAGTAAAGTCAATTTATTAAATAAAATGGATCATAAACATGGGAATTTAAAAACCATAAATCCACACAATAACATAAAGAAAAATGAAAAAGATAATTACAATTATGATAAGAAAGAATCTTTCATTTTGTTAAATCAAAAAATCAAAGACGATCAATCAAATGATGATGAGGAAGATGATGAAGAAGATGACGACCATGATCAAGAACATGATCAGGAACACGATCAGGATCATAATAATGAAAATAATGATGATACAAATGGACAAGCTAAGCAATCAGAAATTGTTCAAACCCTTAAAGAAGCTTTACCTCCCCCACCACCAATAGTTCAACCTCCACCTCCACCTATGACACCATCAAGTATTGCAGGACATGTTGTATCAAATGTTTTCCAGGCTGGATTAAAATTAATAGGTATTCCATAAAGGAATTGTATATATTTTTATTATGAGGAAATAAATTTTTTTTTTTTATTTTATAATGATATTTATGAAAATGTACTTTGAAAATTGCAATTTTCATTCTTCACCTTGTAATTTGTTTTATTTATTTTTAATTTTTGGTTAAAATTTTTTTAAAAATTAAATAGTTTAAGTTATAAACAAACGGCATGCATGTATATGTATTGTTATGAAAATCTTTTAAAATAATTTTTAATAAATATTCCAATTACTAAAGCTGATAAAATAAATGAAAGGATTATTGACGCCAAAAAATAATATTAACAATGCTACTTTTCTTTTACTTCATAAGATAGATTAGTCCTACATGTGTGTATGTATGGATAAGAAATATAAAATTAAGAACGAATATGGCTAGTAAAATAAAAGGAAAAAAGATGTTTGGCTTTAAAAAAATGCCAAAATTATATAATAAAACCCATTTAGACAAATTAATTTTTAAGCATTATTTTATATATGTGTGCACGTATTTTTTCAACCAACTTAATTGTATTAAAAAATGTTTAACATGTGTAAGGAGTTTCATTAAAATTAGTTATTTATTATTTTCCCTTAATAATTATACCGAGAAATCTTTTTAATATGTACATATAATGATTAGAAATAAAAGGTTTATACAGTTAATTAGGTATACATGTATTTTTTTCCATATTTTTGAATAATGTAAAATTAAAAAAAAATACTTTCCATTTTAAAGTTAATAAAAATTGTTTATAGAGTTCTATAAAATTTAATAAGATGGGAAATTTGAGGTTAATAGAATTCTCAGAAATTCGATAAAAAAAATATATAAAATAATGATAAAATTTTTTAAAATAAAATAGAGAGAAAATAACTAAGAAAGTAAAACAACGAGTGTAATGGGAAATATAAGAAAGAAATATACTGTTTAAATTATTTTGAAAATTTGAAATAAATAAAACACGCATATTTAAAATATGTACAATGTGTATATGATAATATTCATAAAGATTTTGTAATTTTTTGTTGCACCGTAGTACATACATGGTAATTTTAAAAAAAGATATAATGTAAAAGAATTTAATATTATATGTATATGTTGAAAAAAAAATTCTATTATATTTTCCAACAGTACACATATATAGTATAAATATATTTTCCGCAAGAATAATAAAAAACATAATTTACGAATTTAGTGAATAGTTATGTTTATTGTAAATGTCTTTTTTCTTTTATGATGAAAAAATAAAATCATATTATGTATAATAATATATTTTCCTTGATTTGTTTTTATTTTTCAAAGAAAAAATAATTAAAAATATAAAAATTTCCGTTTGGTTAAATGTGTGTGCTACACCCTTTTATGAAGGAATAAGCGTATGTGTAAAAAAAAAAAAAATAAAAATAAAAAAAAAAATAATATTTACATCATATTCCTTCCCTAAAAAAAATGAAGAAAATATTACGTATCTTATAATACACAAAGGAGTGTGGAATTAATATATAGTGCTATTTACATAAATATCAAATTTTTACCTTTACCTTTTTTTTTTTTTTTTTTTTTTGACACAGATATGAACTAAATTGATATATACAATGAACAAGTAATATATATTTTTGATGTTATTTTAAGTTTTAATTCATTGTTTTAATTAGGAATTTCGAAGAATTTTTTCCCCAAATATATATAATTAATTTGGCTGTATAGATTTACACAATAATTTTAAATTGAAAAGTAAGAATATATATAAGGGTGTATTACGTATGTACATAATTTTGTAAAAATAATTACGTGTATGCATATATTAGTTTTATAATGTATTAAACAAATGATTATGATTTATAAATATATTTACATTATATTTTGTAATAAAAAGACAGGTTTAAAGCGGACAAGTAAAGCGCATATATATAAGCAGACAAAAAAAAACCATATATATTTTTCATTAATATTGTAAATACAAAATGTATTCGTACGGTATGGAAGGAGATGATACTTATTTACCCCAAGTCCAGTATCCATCTCCATATGAAAATCAATATCAAGATGAAGAGTCCCCAAGTCCAAGAGGAGAAAATCATACTCCTTTTATAGGATATTTTAGTTCTCATTTATTAAGAACTGGATTTCTTTTACAATGTGTATCATTAATATTAATGTTTGTATTTTATTGGGCATTTGGTGGAACTGGAATATTTATATTTGATTTATATGCAGGACCAGAATGTGTTAAAGTATCAAGTGCATTTCATTTAACAATATCCGTTTTAATGTCAATATATTTACTAGGTACATTATATATAGCAATGTTTCAAGTCTTTGTAGCCGATAATAGTAAATGGTGTAGAGGATTTAGAGCTGGATCTAAATTATTATCAGCAGCTGTTACTTTAGACCTTTTATCATCTATATTAAGATTAGTTCAATATTTATATGCATATTTTTATATGAATATGAGATGGTGGGCACGATATCAACAAACCAAATCAGATTGGACTTTGTTACATTTTGGTAGTATTGTACATAGCTTTGCATTATTTATGTATGGAGCCGCCTTTTTCTATATGGAAGCTTATCATGATGAGGGTACCTATGAAGAGCTCGCATGGTCGAACTTGACTTTGTTCAAATTAGCTGGATTAGCAGGTACGTCTGCGCGTCACACACGTGTGCATGTCATACATATGAATCTCTTATACGTATGAAATCCTTTTTATTTGTCACATATTTACTATTACTTCCCTTTTTAGAATTATTAATGGTCTTTTCTGGATTCGGAGCCTTCTTTTCAGTTCTCTTATTGGGAGCAATAATGTGTGCAACAATTTGGGCATTCTCCTTCGAGCCATTATTAGAAAAATGGTCACCAGAATTACACAGCAGAGACATAAATGCTGATGTATTACCAGAAATAAAACACGATGATGAAAACTGTGGATATAATGAAGAAAATATGTATGAACCATATAACCCTAATCCTGAAAATATGGAATATAATGAAGAGATGATTAAACATAATGGAAATGAGAAATATATAAATGGAAATGCAAACTTTTATGATCACAATAATGGAATTCCAACAACTTATGATTATTCACAAATTGAAGGTCAAGTAAAACAGAATGCTGAAATGGGAGTCTCTGAAAATAAATATATTGCACAATATTAAAAGGGAAAAAGTGCAAGGAAAAGATATATATAATCTGGGCATATGGAAATTCATATGTAAATAACATTTTTAATTTGTGTGTAAATGTTTGTATATATATATATATTATATGTTTGTAAAAGTCTAAATAATAGTAAATTTAGACAAATATAGTAAAATTGGATTATTTGAAGAATATATATGGTTGTAAATTTTAATAAATTTATTGAAGATATTTAGTAAAATTTTTTAGTTATATTTTTATAATTGTTTTATTGTTATTTATATGAACGTTAATAACATTATCATTTTTTTTTTTTTTTACGCTTTTACTTTTTTTAGTATTTTTTTTTATGGTATTAAAAATATGTTGTTTATGTAGCTCAATATGCATATTTATATAGGTATATATGTTTCATCATTTTTCATTGAATGGTTTATAATTTCAATATATATTACATTCCTATGTATAAGCGTGCTATTTATATAACACTTTGTTAATACACGAATAATTCCATGCATATGTACATATTTATATGCATGTTTATGTGCACGCCTATGTACCAGTTGTCATATTAAACTAGTAAAATGATGTTTATTTTATTAACACAATATAGTATATACCCCTATATGTATATCCATGGATATACTTAAGTATGTACATGCATATGATGGATAAAAACAATATATAGTATATTTTGTTTCTACTAAAAAAATTATGATGATTAAAATAGTGTAGACATTTTATTGATTTAATATTTTTAGTTGTACAAATTTGGTGTAAGTTGACGAAAAAAAATAAAAAAAATAATAATATAAAAAAAAAGATAAAAACAAAATGGTGTAGTGTGTGTATCCTTATATTGGACAGGATAGAGAATACGCAAAAGTTGTTAATTTATAAATGTAATATGGATAGGAATATAATTTCCTTTTGTTTAGATTCTGCACATTATGTAGGATGATATGGGGTTAGGCTTCTTCAAGGGCTTCTTCTTCGATTAGGTTTTTATCTAAAATTTGTTTTTTTTGTTCTAAGTTTTTATCCATTTGTAGCATTAAATTATATAAGAAATCACAATTGGTTGAGAATTCTTTATTTTTTACAATAGTATATAAATCTATATATTTAAGAATAAATAATTTAGCTAGTCTGAATTTAAAAACAGGATTATTTTTACTTTTTTCATCTTCTTCGATTTCATTAATTGGATCATTATCAATATCCATTTTTTTTTTATAATCTTCTAATTTATCAATTAATTTTTCGATTAATAATTTATGTGCATTTTCTTGTTTTTTTGAATCAGTAATAGTTTCATCATCATCGATTTCCCAAAATTCGGCTTCTCTTCTTAAATAAATTTTATTAATTTCGAGTAGATAATTGTTCATATTTTTTAAAAAGCTATAATTGGTAAGTATATTTTTTTTAGATTTATCATTCAGCTCATTGGAAGTCAAATTTGTTTTGGGTATATCGTTTGAATCACTTATATTTGTAAGAGATGGTAAAGAGATGGATTGTAAATTATTAGTATTTTCACAAGGGGTATTATCTAAAACTTTTGTATATTTATAAATATTTTCAGTAACATTTGGATTATTTTTATTTATTTCATAATAATAATTCATTATATTATTTAATGTTTCAAAATGTTCAATTATATTTATTAAGTTATAAAGAGGTGAATTATTATTTATTATTCTTTTACTATATTTATTTGCTTCATTTTCAATATCAGGGTATTGATTAGTAGTTTCAAGCATATCTATATTTACATTTTTAAATTGAAAATTTGTATCTATATTATCTTTAGATTGTTTAGTTATAAATTTTTTTTTCCAAATATACCAACAATATTCTGTAGATAATAATAATTTAAAATGATTATAATTTTTAGAATGCTCTAAATAATTAATTAGGTCTGTCATAAAATTGTACATAATTTCTTCCGTTTTTTCGTTAGATATTTTTGAATTATTTTGTGAGTTATTTTTTGTATCAAGATCTTTCGATTTTATATTTTTATTATCATTATGATTGTTCATTTGGGGAGTGGTAGTACTTGTGTTACTGCTCATATTTTCTTTTGTGTCTTTTTGATTTGATTTTGTTCCTCTAGTATTTGATGAAGAATTCTTATCTTCATTAGCATTATTATTATTGGAAGTTGTTGTGTCATTTTTATTTTCATTGTTTGTTTCTTGTTTAAATATTATTTTTTTTTTCTTTAATATGTTATGTTCACAATTTAAAAAATTTAATGCCATAAGAATTTTGAAAAAATATATATTTAAAAAGTTTTCATCATGTATTAACATATTATATATATGTCTATTCCCTAAAAAATCAAAATCTCCATTATATAGATATTCTTTTACAGTATTTATATTTAATATATTTGTTTTTTTTAACTTTTTTATATAAAAATAAAATGTTTTAAAAGCATTGTATATATCTTCTAATTCTGATTTAGTTTCTGTAATGAACATTTCAGGATATTTTATAAACATAATAATATAGATATATGAAATATATACATTATAATTTTCAATTGGTTTATTTTTTACATTTATTTCATGTGAAGTTATTTTTTGGCTTTTTTCGGGGTTTAAATTGTCTGGAGATATATCGCATAATTTTCTTTTACGGGTGTTTTTATTTTCAGCATTTTTTTCAGGTTCTACTTTAGCTTCTATACTAGATGCAGATGTGTTATTTGACTGTGTCTTATTATGATTGGCAGTTTCGTCATTTTCCATTTGATGTGTACTAGTTTGGTCGTGGTTATCTAAATTTTCATTTTGGAATAGCTGATCTTGTATTTGAGATTGAATAATATTTTTTAATTGTTCATAATTTGTAATATTTTTTTTAATGTTTAATTGGAATTGGTCATAAATAAGAGAGCGATCATTTGCTGCATTAACATGAGATTTGAAGGAGTCGTAAAAAAAAAAATTAATATTATTTTTTAAAGACTGTCTATTACAAAATCCTAAATGATTATTTGGTAGACATTCAGATAATAATATGTTTAGAAAAAAAATACTTTGTGATTCTTTTTTTTCACTATTACTACATTTTTTATGTAAAATTTTAATAAAGCCAATTAGTTTAGCTCCGATTGTTTGTATTTTAATCATATCATTAAAAATAACATTATTTTGAAATAGTTTATATTTATATATAAAATCATTTTTATTTTTTATAAAGAAATTAACAAAATATTTTACAAACTTAATTGGAATGATATTTGCAAACTCAGTTAGTATTTCAATCAAATGTGTTGTATTAAGATAATATGGAGTTAATAATAAACAAACTTTTGAAAATATAACAATTAATTTAGCAATAAGTTTTGATAATTTAACTTTTGAAATAATTGAAAAGAAGAATGCTTTTAATTCAGATATAAAAGTATTTAAAATTTTATTAAAATTTGCATCATTAGTTTTTATTGGATTTTCATTTTTTTCTTCGTAAGTATTTGTGTTTTGAATAGAATGTGATGGGAAGTTTTCACAATTATTATTTGATGGTAGATTGGAAGTTCTTTCTATACTATTTGAGTCTAGTGGATTTTTATCAGTAAATATATTACTACCATAAGAAATAACTGATTGTTCATTTTTTTTATTATCTATATCATAACTTTGTAAATAGCTCATATTATCTTTTTCTTTATTTTCTTGCATTTGTGCATATTCAATAAAATGAAAACATTTTGTTATTATATTTTCATTTTGCAAACTGTTTAAAAGTATTTTAAAATAATCTCCTATGGATAATATTGCTTGATGACCATTAAAAAAAAATATTTTTTTTTTTAAATTGCTAATTTTGGTTGAAGAATTTTGATATTGTTCATCATTTTTGTTATTATTATTGATTGTATTGTTTTTTTTTAAATGTTGATTGTGTGTAGATTTAATTATTTTTGTACTGTCTGTATTTATATATAGACCATTAATAAAAACATTATAAAAAAAAATAGGATATGATCCATCGTTTAATAATTCATTATTAATATCATATTTTTTTATATTATTTAAAAATTGTTTATTTTGTTCATATTTATTTAAATATTCTTTTTCGGAGTTTAAAATGTTTAAGTAATCATTGGTTAGGTTTTTTTTTTTGTTTTTTCTTATTTTTCTTGCTTTTTTTATTTTCCTTGTTCTTTTTTTTTTGTTTTTTAATAATAATATGAAATTGAATTGTTTTCTGTTTTTAATATGCTCTATTTTGTATCGTTTTAAGAGGAGAGCAATTTTTTTATTAATAGTATTTGTGTTTATGTGTTCTCTATTTATATATGCACATTCAGTGGTTGCCTCATCGTGATCACTATGTTGTATTAATTTTGATTTGTGGTCCACACATTTTTTATCATTAGGGTTGGTCATTTTTATTGCCATTCGTTTTTTAACTCTTTTCAGTATGGTTTAAAAAATGGATAAAAAAGGATAGGGAGTAGCTAATTGTTCAGTAATATATGCTATTCCCTGTTTTGTACTTATTTATGGCATGCCAAATGCAATCCCCTTATTTTGAGATGCGTAAAAAGGGGTGATACTATTTTTGTTTATGGGAAATATATAAAATATGGTTAAGTATAACAATTGTACAAAATCCCAAGAGGGCATATATATTTATATATGTACATATTTCTGTGATGTTATTTTCATTTTATATTTTCCTTTTCACAATTTTGTTATTAAACAAGAAAATGAATTGATGAAGGAATATCGAAAAGAATTTTTAAATCACTGATTATTTAGTCGCATTATTAATTGAATAAATGGGGATGCATACATTATGGTATTCACGAAATAATAAACATGTGGGCTATGCCATTTATTGCGTTAATCATGTAAGGATAAATAAATTAATGAATGGATATATAACATTGTTGTGTTTAATTTTGTACTCTTTCAAATTGATATTATTATTATGAATAAAAATGTATATATATTTCCAAATTGCATAAAAAAATAGTGAGTTTAAAATGTGTTAATACTTTTTTATTCGTAAAGAAATATATAATAATTTTATTCATTACTTAAGAAAGAGATAAAAAAAAAAACAAATTTTTGTAATTTTATATTCTTAAACAAAATATTTTATTTTTGTAAAATTACTGTATTTATAAGGATAGTAGTGTATATAGTTAAATTTGTATTTACAAAATAAATAACATAATTATATGGAATAATATTGCACTGCTATTTATTATAGTACAATAAGGTTGTGAAAATAAATGATACTTTATTACTTGCAAAAAAAAAAGATGAAATTAACTGATTAATAAATAAAATAATAAATAAACAACAATCGGGAAATAGTTTGAAATGGTAAATAAATTAAAAAAATAATAATGATAATATAAAAACAAAAACAAAAACAAAATAAAACGATAATGCAAACAAACAGTAGACCAAGTAAAAACACAAATAGCAATATTATAAATAATAGTTAATTAGCTAATTAAAAGTAGTATACTTATCCGTTAGGCAAACTGAATGAATTGCATTTATATAATAAACCATGTTTATTTCCATTAGTAGAAATGAAATAAACAAGTGTTTATTGTGTTTTATTGAGCGGAATGTAAATATATTTATAAAGTGGGTATATAAAAACGGTTTCAAAATATGTTAATATCTATAACATTTTTTTAACGGACTTTGAATTATAAATAATATGTTCACTAATTTAAAACGGGATCCAACAAATGAACGGCTTTAGTATATATATGTGTTTGCATATAGATAGTGATATGCTTTCCTCTTTTGTATATCTATCATTATGGTGTTTTATTTAATCATCTTGGAAAGTAAATTAACTCGGTTTTGTTTTGATAAAACCTTAAATTTTTAATGAGGGATTATTGGTACATAAATGTGTACGTACTACTATGCTAGAAAGATAATTGAACTAAAAAAAAAATAATAAAAAATATATTATAATAAAATAATAGTAATATTAAAAATATGGGTAGATAAAAAATTAGACGTTTGAACTTACGGTACATAATGCCATCAATTTCTGATAGTGAGACGTTAAGGTCAAGCATTTTAAGATAGGTAGAACTTCGATAATTTTTAATACGTTTAAGAACCTTATAATCAAAACTATTATAATATTTTTCTTTTTCTTTCATAATGGAATAATCAGGATCCCATATTCTATTAAATCGGCTAGTTAGATCACCATCATTTACATAGTTTACAAAACTATATAGCAAGAATGGAATTGAACTGAGCATAATTAATAATATAGTTGATCCAAAAAAAAAGACTTTATATTTTATGGCTTGTGATTTGTAAGCATCTGCTTCTACTTCTAAATCTGCTATTTTTTGATTTTTATCGGATATATATTCCATTAATGTTTTTGGAATTTTTAATTCTTTTTTTTTAAAAAAAAAGTTTTTTATTTTATTATACCATAATTTATCTATTTCTTCCTGTTTTTTTTTTTCTTCTTCTCGTTTTATGAGTTTATTATCTATTTCTTCTTGAGTTGTGATATAACGGCTTAGCATTTCTTTATATAACTCGTGATCTGGTCCTATTACTATAGGTTTTGGAGGCTCATCCTTACCGTCTTTCCCATTTTTTCCACCTTTGTTGGATTCATCGCTTAGTTTCCTTTCATTTTGTCCTGAAGTTTTAATATTTTTATCATCAGTTTTATTAGAACTTTTTAAGTTGAGTGAATTGTTTGAAGAATCATTTTTTTTTGACCTAAATATGTTTCGAATTCCACCATATATTCGTGAAAATCCAAAAATCTTATCAATAAAATTTAATATAGGACTAATAATTATTATACTATCTACATTTTGTATGTTTAATGCCAAAACAAGGACAATAAGGAAAAGCACTTTTTTATATGGCATTATATTCAAACATAAATATAGTTAATTATTATAATTCCTATACATAGGAAGGGTCATATTGTCGTATAATGCTTAAAAGTGTGTTTATATATTTGTAGTAAATATATACATAGATAACAATAATTTTTGTTTATTAATTATAAGCATGAATAAATCAATTAATTGAAAAATATTTACCAATGTTCATAAAAAATATATATTATTTTTTTTTGCATATTAAATATTGCCTATGTAAAATTAAAAAAAAAAAAAAAAATTGCCTATTAATAAATTGCCTGCGACAAAAAAAATTATACTAATAATAGAAAAATAATATACCTTATTAAATAAAAAGGTTATAATAATAAACTTTATTATTATTTCATTTATATTTTTTTTTTAATATATAATAAATTATGGTGAATATATACAAATTGAATAATAATAAAAAAAAAACATGATAATATTTTTTTCATTTGATGTTTGTAAATTTGGTGGTTTCATGTGTTACTACTTTAAAATTAATTAATAAAATTGACAGACAAAGGAGAACTAAAAAATGGTTTAAGGATTTTTTATAGATATATGAACCTGGTAATAATATAGCAGGATAATTGTAGTACTATTATTATGATTTGTTTGTGAAAAATGGGGTTATAGAATTATAAAATGGTAGACTTAAAAATAAATTATTATTCTAAGTCATTTATGGTGGATTTTATTTTTTATTTTCTATTAATGCATAACAAACAATTGTTTAAAAGTTATTTAATTTTAATAGTTTATTATAATGACACACCATTATATATGCAAAAAAAATTAATGTATATATATGTTTAAATCGGGATGTAAGGAAAAAAAAACATGATAATGAAATATAATATTTGTGTTGAATTATTTAATAATGTCATTAATTTCAATCATTAATATGAACGATATTAAAATTATATTTTCTTCACAATAATAAAAAAGGCATGCAATGTAATGCATTTTACACAATATATTATTAGAATTGAGATTTCTTGTTATAAAAAAATTCTTTAATATGTTTTATATACATATTAATTATATGTTGAATGTATTTCTTAATACTAATTATATGGAATTATTCATAAAATAAAAAATAGTTTTTATGATGATAAACAAGAAAAAACGGATAATGAAAAAAGAACATTAATTTAATATAACTTTAGTATTATATCGTTCTAATGAAAAAACGGAAGTATATATATATATTCTATAATTGAAGCATCAAATATTAGCTTTTTTAAAAATCAAATAGATTTTTATCTAAACATACATATTCTGTATAAAAATAAAAAGATTTAAACTGATAGATTGGTAATATACTAATATTTAACTTAACTTGAATTATTATAATTTTAATGCTTTGAATTATTAATCAAATCATCAATTTTATAGGAATTATCGGGTTTTTCAGGTTTAGGGATTTTTACAGTATATGGGGCGGCTGGGGTTCTTCCGCCACCTTCTATTATAGTAATTGCTGTAAGTCCATCAGAAACTGGAGTTAAAACTGGTGGGGCTTTTTTTTGAGGACGTCCACTTTTTGGGATTTTAAGATAGTCCTCTTTTTTTAAGGGTTTTTTTTTGCGTGATTTACCGCCTCCGAATAAGTTTGCTAAAGTACCGTGTTTGTGATAATGAATTGCACCATAAGTAGTACCAGCTGCTAATGCTAATGTTGCAAGTAATGTAGATATAAATGCAGCTTTGTTATTTTTAATCATTTCACCAAGGGACTGTTTGCCATCCTTCTTTACTCCATTGTTTGAATCATCTGCTTTAGCTTGTACGTAATTATTAGATCCTGGGACTATTACGTTTATGGCCAATAAAAAGGCAATAAAATATATTGCTTTTGTTAATTTCATTTTTGTATAATTAAGTAAAAAAAATTATAATATAATAATATTAATAATAATAAAAAATATAATAAATTTATAAAGCGGAATTAATATAATTATATGAATTTATTATAACATTATGATAAAAAATAAAATACAATATATATTATTAAAATAGCATTGTTTAATATTATATATATATATATAGTAATTAAAAATAGTTTTTTAAAGGATAAAAAAGTTATAATATTTTATATATAGAGATTTTTTTAATTATAAACTTAAATAAAAATCTAATATATTTTTTTTAGTGAAGCTGCATATAAAAATAATATATCCTTTCTTATTATAGCCACTTGCTAGTTTTATTAGTTTTTTATTATTTTTTCGTAATTAATTGCTTAATATTTTATTATATTGATTGAATTTAATGCAAATAATTGATAACATTTTCTTGTATTCTTTGGATTGCATGCTAAATAATATTAGTGCATTATTTAATTACTAAAATTTATAGGTTTTTTATAATAATATATATCGGGATAGTTTTATACAATTTTAAAGCAATTATTAAAAATTATAATAATTATTGAATATTGGGTAATTTTTTAGATAACAATATAAAAGTTTTAAGATAGAAATAATTAAGAAAAACGACAACACTACTGTATTATTATATAAAAAAAAAATTATTATATAATATTTTTTAATAAGCAATAGTTTAATACTCTATATAATAATTATTGTTTTATACTTTTTGCTGCAATAAATAAGAAAATAATAAATTTAATAAGAGATATTTTTAAAATATTGCATTCGCACTTGCTATTGACAAATAATTTATAACTAGCTAAGTATAATAAATATTATATATGTGTACTTAATGCTAAATTTTTGGTAAATATTTCAATTTATTTATCTTTGTTTTGAAAGTATTTAATTCATAATATGTTTCATGGAACTTATAGTAATAATAAATGAGACTAATATGATAGAATAGGATTATTATACTGTTTATAATGTTTATAAATTAAACAAGAGGGTAAAATAACAAAATGAAATGGCTACATATTTATTGTTTAATAAAATATATTATATAATGAATGTAAAAGGAAATATAAAAAATTATTACAAGAAATAAACAAATGCAAACTTTTCATATTTAAAAATTTGTTTAATATTACAAGTTTTAAAGTAACTATAATTATTCTATTTATTTGGAATTATTTAATTTTACACTATCATCATTATCATATGTCATATTAAATAACATTAAAAAAATATATTTATGTGAAATATTTATGTGAACAGGTTTTTACAATTTATAAAATTCATACACAACAAAAAATATATTGGTACAATATAACTGCAAAATAATAAATAGTAATATTATATAAAAAAAACAAATGTTCACATTTAGTTTTTTTGGCATAAAGCTGTTACAATGGATTATATATATTTTATTTTTAAAAAAAATTAAAATAAAATTTCCCAAATATATGATTGAGGGAATATATGTGTTGTATATGCATTATTTCCTTTAGTGCTTATGTATATTGGAGGGGCAATTTTATGCATAATGTTATTGTTTTCTTTCTGGCTAGTATGTGTCTTATAATATAGTATATATGAATAAGATCTTAAAATATTTTTGGTATGTTAGTTATATATAACAAGTTTAATTATAAAAATGTCTCATAAATAAGTAAAGGTGTTTTTATTTTTAATAAAATTTAAAAAAGCTTTCATTTCCCAGTCTTATGAAATATTGTAATAATAAATATAGTGAAAGTATATAATATGTTTGTTTGTTATTTTGACTGGTGCCAATATTATATAATTAATATATTAATTTTGTTCATATTTTTAAATAAAAAAAGCTGCAACAATCAAAAAGAATAAAATAAGAGATTAACAAAAATGTGTAGCATTATTTATAATAATAAGGAGTAGTAATGCGGTAAAAAAATTATTAAATAGACAATTGAAATTTTTATTTAAAAGGGAGAAATAACAAGATTAATTTGGGTAATATTTATTGGAATAAAAATAGTAAAATTTTTGTATGTGTCTTGGGTATATATATATATATATATATATATATGAACATACAAATTAAGGGCATAAATAAATTGCGTTATTTTTTAGCAATACACAGTGGTTTAGTCCTCCTATAATTTAGTAAGATATTGATAAAATATTTTATTAGCTTATTATTTATAGAAACATTACTAATGAGTAGGAAATTTATTATTGTATGAGTGTTAATTTGAATAATTAACTATATTTTATAAATTGAATGGAGTAAATAAATTACTTTTAAAGAATCCAAAATATCGTTTGGATATATTTAATCATGTTAATTACAGATATATATGTGGATTTTCTTTTTATGAACAACCATAAAAAAATAATTAAAAAAAAATTGTATATGCATTTAATATATTATATGCAATATAGATATATTAATCAATTAAAAATATTCAAATATGGAAAAAGCTTATATGAATTTTATATATTTAAAAACGTTTGTCTTGGTTAAATTATTTCACATAACAATTCATACACATTTATATATGCATGTATATATATGTATCGGATATATGTAGTTCCCTTATACATAGTAAATATATGAGGCAATATATTTTTTGAAAATTGTAATAATATGGGCTCCCATAATTTTATTATATAAATGTTCAAAACATGTGTAGGAGGTTTATGTTTTGTTTTTTCTGTATGTGTAATTATATCATTTTGATTATATAATTTATTTGAAATTTAAATTAAATTAATTTTAAATATATCATGAAAATTAAAAATAATGAATAATATAAGGTGTTGTTATTAAATTATTACATAAATGTATTTATTTTATTTAAATTTTTGGAGTTTTGTTATTCTAGTTTTGACAATATTTCATAAAATAAAACTCGTGATTAGTTAATAGTTTTTACAGGATTTAATTGAATTTTGTATATCTGTTTCTTGCGAAATAATCATTTCTTTCACTTGTCCATATAAACCAGTGTTTTTCTTTAATCCAATCATCAACAAATCTATCTACCCATAGGTCAAATAAGGTTTGTTTCTCAGTTTTCCATCGTCCCCAAGAACCTGATTGATGATCTATAAGTTCTTCTTCTTTTTTCTTTGTCCAATTATTCCAATCAACCATTTCTCTATTTATTCTGGCTCTCCAGGTAACCCAATTATTTCTTTCTTCAAAATCATAACATTTAACCCACGTAGATTCCCATTTTGCCCAGTAAGCATCTTCTTCGCGTTTCCATTCAGAATCTAGCCATTTATTTATTATTTGATTTCTCCATTTTAGCCATTCATGAATACTCCATACATTTAGATAAGACTCATTATCAGATAACCAATCATTCCAATCTTTTTTGATTAAATCTTTTCCTTCTGTTCTCATCCATTCATCCCATTCACGTTCATCTAATGCTCGATTTTTTTTTAAAATATCTGATTTTATACATTTTTCAAATTCTGGGCTATAATGTGTCCATTTATATTCCATATATTTCATATATTCAGACCAATCGTGTTCTTTTCCTCCTAGCCATACTAATTTTTCTTTTTCAACAATATCTTTAAATTTATCCCATTCTGCTTCTATCTTTTCTTTCCATTGTTCCCATTCATTTACTTTCCATTCTTCAGTTTTTAATGGATCAACAAAATAATATTCTATCGTTGAATTAGGGGGGCCACCATATTCGTGTGAATTTACTTGAAGCTAATGAGGTTAAAAAAATATACATGTATATTGTTGATGTGTAAAAATAAAGAGAGAATTTATGAAAAAATCATATTACATATATATAAAGAGTAAGAGGAAAATAGATATATTTTTTATATTACCGGTGAAAAGTTACCAAATATGTTTGCACCATTGGGTACATATTGTATAAGTGATGCACCAAGAGCGCCAAGAGCACCAAGAATACCAAGTCTTTGAGGCTTAGGTTGGTATCTTCTTATTCTTAATTCTCTTTGAGATTCATTTGACCTTTGATCTGGATTATCATAAAGAGGGTTTGACGGATTGGGTGAATAAGAAGGAGAAAAACGAGTAAAATGGGGGCGATCAAGTTGCGTGGTGTGAGAAGATTCATATAATTGCTTATAATATGGATCCATTTTTAATATATTTTATAATATTATGATAAAATTTATTATAATAATTATTGATTAAATTATATGATATAGTAAAAATAAGTTAGAAACAGTTTATTATATAAGTTTTAATTCATTAGTTATATATTTTTTTTAACTGATTCGACATATTTTGTCGTATAAATTATAACTAAAAGATACTTTGTATTTCAACCTTTAAAAACTTATACGGAAATAAAATAAAAAAATATTGTTGAAAAGTTAATTAACTAAAATAAAAATGTGAAAGTATAAATTATGAGCGTACACATTTAAATGCACACATAGAACAGCACGATGTACAGAAAAATAAAGGATTAAAAACGATTATATAAAATATTATATTTACATAATTAAATTCATAGAATAAATTGTGTCATTATAAATTAAAAAAAACAGATATCACAAGTATTCATTCTGCAAAAAAATGTGTCATTTTATATAATGCGCAAATTTTTTATATGCTTATGGAATAGGTTTGGGTTTTTTTTTTTTTGATTTTATACATTCTATATGCACAAATAAAAAGAGAAAAAAAAAATATATCGATTAAATAAAATTACACATATTAGTGCCTACATTTTATGAAAGCACGCATCTAAATAAAAATAATTTATAAGCACATTGCGATATGTTCTAGTTAGATTCAAATTTTATATTTTTTGCAGTGGTAAAAAACTCAAAAAAAAAATAATAATAATAATAAAAATTATACCAAAAAATAAAAACACACCAAAAAATATATCCAACGTATAGTGTAAAACACACATAAATCTTATATTATGTGGAATACAAATCTACTATAAAATCAAAATAATAGATGCATCTAAGGCAAACAATGCAGAAAAATTAAAATAATCACGTAATTTTTGATATAAATATAAATAGAAAAATACAACCTATATAATAGAAATAAAAGAAAAGATACTAAAAATATAGTTCATTATTTAATTAAAAATTTTAATCCTTTATATGCATTTTTTAAATTCAAACATCTAAATATTATTTTACATCGCAACATTTTTGATAACAAATAACCTATACACATAATATATAAAAATTATTTATAATTTTATTTGTATACTTATGAAAAAAAAACCATTCATTTTATATTTTTAACTTATCTATAGATCTAAATAAAAAGAAGAAAGCAAGTAATAAAAATTTGTATTTATTTTGATAGGTTTATATGTGTATAGGGCATATATTCATTAAAAATATAAAACCAACAATAAAATTAATGTGGTGAGAATGAGCAAATAATTAAGGTATTATTTGTATAATAATTTCTCTTACTATATATTTTTGATAAGTCACACATACATGAATTATAATATGAATAATAACAACTGTGATGATAATGATAATAATAATGACAATTTATTATGCCCTCATTAAATATTTCGATGTTTTATATTTTTTTAACTATCGCTATGATTTTATGACTATCATATTTAATATAAATTATTATTTATTTAAATAATGTGTAAGATAAAAGTATTCATACAAATGTTTTGACAAAAAGTTAAAATCAAATATATATTTTTGATTTAAAGGTGAATATTATGTAGTACTAAAAATATCGGTATAGTGGTATAGAAATTGTAACATTAAAAAAACAAATTAAAAAACATGTTATGAGCATTTATATTTTAGTATACATAAATGTGTGAATTAATTTATAACTATAAATCGGAAATGTGTATTAAATGAAAATATATGCATATATATTTACACATGAAATATAAACAAATATTATAATATATCAATTTTCGAGTAGTGGAGAAATAAGGTGTATTTTTTCCTGTTGTTCTGTGGTTTGTTCAGATTCGTTTTCCAATGAAAGTGCCTGTTGCTCTGCAATCCAAACATTCCATTGTTTTTGATTTATCCATTTGGTGATAAAAGTTTCTACCCATTCTTTATATAAGATATGTTTACCATCTTTCCACATTAAATATTTATTTAATATATTTTCAACAAACTCATTGTCCTTTGTTTTAACCCATTCATTCCATTGGTTTTGTTCGTCTTTTTTTCTGTTTATAAATTCATTATATCTTTTATTATCTAAGTAATGAAGACTTTTGAAACGTTTTTGTTCAAACTTATCCCATTTTTGTGATTCTTGACGTTTCCAATCAAGCTTGGACCATGATAAGATTTTATTTTTTTTCCATTTCATCCATTTATTTACAAAATTATCAGAAAATTCGTTGTGGCTTTCTAGAACCCAATTTTTCCATTCCATATAAATAAAACGAATTCCATCAGATTTCATCCAATCGATCCACTTTTTAGAATCCCAACTAGAATATTTGCTTATAACATTAGTTTCAAATTCATCATCGAGATTCTTATTATAATGATTCCATTTATTTTCTAATTCTATTAAGAATAAATTCCAATCATTTTCTTTTTTTTTAATCCACTCATATTCTTCATTATTCATTTCTATATTAAAAGCATTCCAATCTTGTTCCAAAGTATAAATCCATCTTCTCCATTGTCCTTTTTTCCATCGTATTGATTTTTCATCATTGTATTTCCCTAATTCATAATCATATGGTTGATCGTCATCACTATCTTGATCACTGTTCTCATCATAATTACCAATAGATTTGTTTTGTCTTTCCTAATAAAATAAATGAAGAAAGAACAATAAATAAATGTGAATATAATTTTTGTAAAAAATATTAAAAAAGAGGAATATCTATGAGTTTGGTGTATATTAAGATGCCAAAGACATTATTTCATCAAAGTATGAGTTAAAATATGCATTTTCATGTCTTGGATTTTATCGGTTAATTTATTGATTATTATTTATTATTATAATTTTTAGAGTATTTATTATTTTATTTCTATTACCTTATTGTATTCGGTGTATATGCTGCGGGCAGTCATGAACATATGTGCAAACATCATAGCATATAAGATCATTATTATGAAAGATGAAGTATAATCGTTGTTTAGAATATTAGTGATGTTTTTAATAGCAACATTGTTATGGGGGTCCGATACCATATTTGCTAAGTCTATTGCATTTTCTGTGATTCCATCCATCGTATTTTAGAAAAAATATAATAACGAGCAAAAAAATAGCAATTTTAATCTGTGTATTACCTATTTGCACTTCTATAACATATATTATATAAATTAATTATTTTCATTCCATATATTATGTAAAAAACAGGCAAATATTAATAAAAATGTCTATATTTATTTTTCAAAATATAACAAAACGAATATATTTTTGATAGCATGGATTTATCTATTTTGACAATTTGGGATTTTCCAACTAATATAAATGTGTAGATATATAAAGAAAAACAAAAAATGTTTAAATAATTGTAATATAAATTTTTTTTTCTTAATATTATGACATTTTTTTTGAAATTTTTTATTGGAATAGAAATATGTATTAATATATTTAGTAATATTATTTTATTATATATAATATCGAAACAATTATTAGATGTATATAAATATTTAAAACAATATATTAAGCCGGTTATATATATATTATAGTCAAATAATTTTTTTTTCTTTAAATTTTATAAAATTATGGAAAAAAATAATAATTTTATTACAAAAAATATTTATATATTTTATAATTAAATAAAATTTGGAACATAATAAATGCGTTATGGTGGTAGTAAAAGAATATTACTATGGATGGTCAAATAATTAATCCTTAGGTGATGAATGCATTATTTTTTTAAATATACACATTTAAATTTTTGAGATAGAACAATCAATGTTTTTAGTTGTAAAACCAATAAATTACTTTAATTTTATTTTATAAATATATTTTTAATTTTATATATTTATAATACTTAAATTGTTTAATATATTATTACAAAAATTGTGGTGTTTTTTATAAGTTAGCATTATAATTTTATAGAAAATTGGTGTAATTAAAAAGTATAAATAATTTTAAGTTTTTTATAAATTTTATCCTGCTATATTTATGCTTTAAATTATTATTACTTTGGCATTGACATGTTATCTATCAATCCAACCTCAAATATATTATAATAGTTATGTTACTCTTTTTTTTTTATTTGGTTGTTTTATTATACACATCTATTGAAATGTTGATTATTATATATTTTTTAAATATCAACATAAAATAAAAAAAATATAGTTTTACCGTCTTTCCAATTTATATAACTTGAAATTAATAAAATAACATTTTTCATAAGCTTTAAAAAAAGTAATAAATAATATTATATAATTTCATAAAAAAGTGGACAAAATAATTAACCTCATTTGAAGGAAGGAACAAAACAAGTTGTCTCTAAGTTATTATACATAATAAATGAAATATATATTATGTTTTATTAATTTGAATTATATAAAAATATACTTTCACACCTTATAAATAAAACACATAAAATTAAACAAAAGGGAATTTAAAATTATTTAATAAAGAAACGAGGAAACAACTTTATGAGAATATAAAATGTTTCAAATAGAATTGTGCAAGCATGCGCTACTCATTTTACAATGTTATCTTCTTTCCTGTTTATGGATTTTCCTATTTAATCTATATATCCATCTCTTTCAAAAATTATGCAGCATATTAAACACACCACTGTCATTTAATTATATTTAGCTAAAATGGTTAAAATGAAAAATTATAATGGATATAAATATTAAAATTTATAAAAAGAATGAGTAGACATTTATAGATAATTACAAAAAATGTTTTATATGCTAAATTGTTGGTCAAACCTTTTGCATTCTTGATGAATTTTCTAATATTTGGTTTTATATTCATTACAAAAGCATAAATATTATAAATGATGTTAAAAAATATTTTTAGGATATTATTGATTTTTTTCTTAGTTCTAAATTTTATTTAAAGATATAATTTTGTTATATAATTTCGTTTTCATTTCAGATTAAATATTTTATATTCTTAATCAAATTATCAGCAACCAGTAGCTGCAAATAATACTATTATTCCTATTATAGTTATAACAGATTGAAATGCTGTTGCAGGAACTAGAATTCTGTCCAATGTAGTTAATATTTTTTTTACAACATCATGTTTGTCTATCGGTGCTTTTTGGGCTATTACTCTTTCGAATAAAAGTTGTTCAGCTTCATCATATAATTTATCTCTTAATGTTACATCTATTTTATTAAGGCTGCGTATTTTAGTCAATATATCTGGCTCATCATCATAATCATACTCAACTAAACGTTCATCATCACCTTTCTTTATTACTACAACTGGATTTTCTCTTTTGTTCTTATCTTTTATATATGAGGGGTTATCTCTAATTTTTGTTGGTTTATATGAAGGTTCAACCATGGGATCTCTTTCAGCACCAAATGAAGAAGGATTATTCCTTTTTTTATTTTTTATCACCCTACTTTTATCGTCGTCATCGTCATAAACATATTCATCATCGTCATCGTCGTCGTCATAAACATATTCGTCATCGTCGTCGTCATAAACATATTTGTCATCGTCATCATAGACATATTCATCATCATCATCTTTATCATTATCGGAATCGTCGTCATCTTTATCATCATCATCGACATCATTTTTATCGTCATATCTATAGGAATAGGCATCGTGCTTGTCATCTGCATTATCTAATAATTATATTGTATTTTTATTTTAATATTGTTTCAATTTTTTTTTTGAGTATATATTTTTATAAATATTTTTTTCTTACCATCCATATACATTTGAATTGGGTTATCCTTTTTTCTATGTAATGCATCAATTATCTCCTTTTGATTATCTAAATTCTCTTTATGATCATTGTCTTTTAGTGCATCAATTTCTGATTCGATTTCCTTAGAGTATGGAATAACTTCTGGATCATCTTCTAAATCATCAGATTCATCGTTTGAATTTTTTTTTATTAAATTGTTCATAGATGGTTTTATAATAAATATTTTTCGAAAAGCTTTTTTTATTATACCTAGTGGTTTGCTTTTTTTTAATTTATGATTATGATCAAATATTTTTTTTTGTATTTCCTCAGAAGTACTTGCCTTTTTATCATTATTTTGGTTACATTGATTTGTTATGTTATATTCACTTGGGGACGATACAATTTCTTTAGTATTTAATTCCTCTACAGGGTTATCATTTTTTAGCAATAGTTTGCCTCCATTTTTTATTTCATTTTCAGGAGAAATAGCAAATGATGTCTTAAAAAAAATGAAAGGATTGGAAAAGACAAATATATATATATATATTAAAATTATGTATAGTCATACAATTATGAATAGTGTATATTAATAGATTCTTTTATTATTTTTTTAAATTATTACATTTTTAAAGCATAGGAATACATATATTATGAGAAAATATGGAAACATGTTTGTAGGTTTTTTCATGCCATTTTTATTTGGTCTATTTTATTTCAATGGATTTAACGCTTTTATTATTAAATGGTTAATATATTAGTATACATATTTCATTTATAGCTTAATTAGTAATGATGTTTGATTTTTAATCTTATAAAATTTCAATATATATCACATAATTATTAATATAATAAAGGAGCTATTTATAAATATATGGATATATATACTATTTGTGGAATTTAATATACATTTGTTTTATACACACATTAATTTTTCATAAAATATAAAACAGTTAAAATTACTTTTATATGTCTTTAAAAAATTTTGAAATGATCGATTTAAAAAAAAATTATTTTATTTTCGAAATATCAAATAAAAATTGAACAAAATATATTTGTTGCAAATTCCATATATAACATCATTAAAAATTTTATGTATATAATGAGAAAACAACAATTATATTATTTATAATTTTTAATATAATACTTTTTCAACGATCGTACAATTAACAATAATTAAAACAAATGATTTAATATATGCAACCAAGATAAATAAATGTGTAATTGTGTATTATTATTATGGGTGGTGGTATAGATTAAGGAGTATTTGTCGTTATAAATTTAATTAATAATATGTAATTGAAATGTTATAAATATTATTAAAATGTTGAAATTAAAAATAAAAGAAAAAATGTAATATAAATATTTTTATTTGTTATAAAATTTTTTTTTATAAAATGTTGCATTATATTAAAAATTTATATAGACCCATATAGTTGTCTTTATTTTTTGTTTATATATGTAACAATAAAATATTACAATAATGGTTTATTTATCATTTATAACTTGGCATTTTCGAGTATATATTTATAGAAAATTTCACAGTTATATGGATATTTACAAAATAAGTATAAAAAAATAATATGAGGATGCAAAAACACAAAACAAATTTATTTACAATATTATAATTTAGTTAAACTTATTTCTCTTATTTAATTTATCATAATGTTATTTCAAAATACAAAAATATAGATAAATGATATGCCAATATTATATGATACTTTTGCTTTTTGCAAAATATTGATTTGTATATATTATCTGGGATAAATACTGCTTCCTCTCTCTTTCAATTTTAATATTAAAATGTTTGAATTCGCTATTTATTAGAATTTATAATATTAGATTTATTATATTAATCCATGGCGTTTGTTTTTAATGTGTGTATGATAAGAATATGCATAAATAAGTATGCATCCTTGATGTTTTAATAAAATTGTCTTTTGATAGTTTATCATGCCTATCTATATCGATATTACGTATTTACGCAATTGGACGTGCACACACGTTTGTTAGTAGTAGAATAATTATAATTACTACTTGAAAATTGGAATTCGTGTTTTAATCATACAAATAGAAGCAATGAGTCATGCATCTATGATTCATGGAAAATAAAATAATTTAAAAAAGCATATATTAAAATAAAAAAAGTTAATTAAATGAATTAATAAAATTATGACTAAACAAAAATGTATTTAATATATATGAGTTTTATATATCTAACATATAACATAAATTATAAATTTATTACAATATATAAAATTCATAAACATTACAGATACTGTAACATGCAATTATATATGCCTCTTCTTATTATATTTCAATACTATGCTCATCAAATTTTTATGGGTCAAAAATTTAAATATTGAATAAAAAATTAAAAAACTAATAATTAAAATTAAGCATCTTCTGCTAATTTCGAAAGCATTGTTACAGTTATAAATTTATATTTATTTTTAAAAAGGTATCCTAATATTACATCACAATTATTTTAATTATTTGCCTAGTGTATAATAATAGAAATTGTGATTCAATATGCGGGAAGGATATATACTCGGATTGTTTTAACATATTATATTAATCAAGAGAAATTGATTAATACTATTTATTAAATATAAATAGTTTATCTCTTATAGAGCTATGGAATTAGGCCTTGTTTAAAATTAAAAAACATAAGATTTTAATCCACAATTGTATAAAAGTTATGAGTTTTAATTATGCAAATAATCATGTATTTGCTGGTGTTATATTCGTTATTATTTGAGTCTCAGGATCTTCACCTTTTTTATCTTTTTCATTTTCTTCCGACACTTGATTTTCCTTCTTTTCGTCTTCAGTATCGTTTTCAATAACATTTGTTTCTTCTGGAGAGGTTTCTTTTACTTTGTCTGTAAGTGGGATTCCAGTTCTAAACATAGATTTCATCCAAATTTCAAAGGATCTAAACTGTTATTATGAAAAAAAAAATATATAAATATATAAGGATCGAATAAACATAAAAAAAAAAACAAATAAAAATATATAATTTTTGAAGTATGATTATTTTTACCTTATAAATTATTAATAACAAAACAGGAATAAGTATATATATAAATGAAAATAAAACTCGTGAGTAGTGTAGTTTATCATTTGTATTATTTTCCTGTTTCAAGTATTTCATGTCGACACATTCCAAGCTTTCATCATCATTATTATTATAATTAGAACAATTTGGTATTGTTGATAGTCCTGGTATTTTATTTACATAATCGCTATTACGTAGAATAAACTCACGCCGAGCATTATAATAGTCATTTCCCAAGTTATATAATTCTTTACAATATTTGTTGCATTTATAAAAATTACATTTTTCTGCTATTTCATTATATTTTCGTGAAAATTTTTCATAATATGGTACATAATATTTTATATCCTTATCATTATTTCCATGAGATATTGTATAAATTAATGATATATTTATATAATAATAAAATATGCGGTTTAATTCATCTAAATATTTCTGGAATATTTGTCTCAATTCTTCTGGTGGGAATTCACACAATGACATTTTTTTTGAACATTCCCAAAAGCACACAAAGTTTATTGATAAAGATTAAATTTTGTCTTGAGTATATTTGTTATTATGTGTGTATTATATGATACCAAAATGTATATATACACATATATTATTTGTTTACTTATTTATTTCCATTATTTTAACTATATAATCCAGCATATATAATCTTAAATTGTTATATATTCATAAAAATCCCCGATTTTAGGCTCATTTTGTATTCATATATAGAATGATAATATGACATATATAAAAATATAAAATTTAAAAAGTATCAAAAACAATAAAATGAAAACAAATGTATAAAAGGATTGGGATTAATATGAATTATTAATATTTTAATCCAAATTTAATTATATTACAATCGATTTGAATTAATAAATGGTGATATTAAATTTATATTAAAATAAATGTATATATTATATATATTTTTATTCATATAGGAATAATATTATATATTTAAAATTAATGAATAAGATATATTACATGATAGTGCATAAAAAATATACTCCTTATTTTGTCTATATTATAATTTATAAGTATTATGTAATTTTAAAAGTTTATTATTATGTAAATCCTAATTTATATATGATAATTGAATTAGCAAATTTAAATATATTTAACAGTGCGTTTTTTCAAAAAATTAAGAAATATAAAATATTAAATAATAATGCATTTATATAAGATAAAAAATGTTATTTATCATGATAATTTTTATTAAATTATTACATATTAGCGTCAATCAATTTTTTGGTATATCGTTTTTATAATAATTTACATTAATTAAAATTTTACAAACGGAATTGCATTTACTATACAACACATTATACTAATATTAATAATGGGTAACTATAACACAAAAAATATTTATATGGAAAAGTTATTATATGGAAAAATTATATGTAAATAAATTGCTGAATATTATTTGTTTTTAAATATGAACTAATAAAAAAATGATATTTTGGTTATAATTATATTATTTATATAGTTCCATCAACGGGAAAAAAAAATAATGGCCCTTTTTAATTTTTGTTTATTATATTTATAAAAAATATAGATCATCTGCGGAATTATATTTTATGACAATTGATAAATATAATTTTATTTTTATATGGAATTGTTTTAATTAAAAATGGGTGTTGCAATTATGAAATTAAATAAACAAATTTATACTTAAAACAATTTTAATTTTGTTACGCACATTTATAGTTGTACTATTTCTTTTATACTTAAAAAAAAGAAAGAAAAAACGTTGTAATATATCATTTTTTTTAAAATGGTGATTAATAAATATTAATGTAAAAAATTATAAATATTTATATAAAAAACATTCGGGAATTTTTCATTACCTATAACAATTTTATTTGAAAATGTTAAATAATGTATAAAAAATTATAATAATTATAAAAAAATTGGATATATAAATTTATTTTTTACACTTATAATTTATAAAGGCTTTACGAATTAAGCAAATCGTGATTGTGTATTTGTCATTTAACTAATGAACTGTTGAATTGTTTCTATCTACAATTTTATGTTTAAATAAATTTTTAATTATAAGAAAGAGTACATAAATTATTTAAATGAGTAATAATAAAAAAGAGGTGTTATTTAAACTGAATGGAGAAATAAAAGCGGAAAATAAATGTCCACTGTGTAAAGAATGAATATTATATATACATTACATGGATTGGTGTTACTGGTGACGATAATTATATGAATTGATATTTATATTATATATATAATTATGCATATATTTGTTTTATGATGCAAATATGAAAATGCAGACTTTAAAGGTATGTCGTATATTAGTTCCTATTTAAAAGATCTGTGGTTATTAGTACTAAGTAGACTTTAGTTTTGTTAGTTCCAGTTTTAATGCAACTATAAAATAATATCATGAGTCATATATAGAAAACAAATAAATTGTAATAGTTCATTAAATAATGTGCAAACTAAAAATAAGGCATATGATTATTTTTTCCCTAAATTTTCAAAATACGGTTTAATTGGCAAATATTATAATGGCTTATATAAAAATAACTCAATTTAGAATAATAACGATGCAAATAGACTGAATGGGTGATTATAATTGTTTTACTTTTTTCACAAGCATACCTAATTAAGACATATGATTTTAATAAAACTTGATACATTGTTGTATATTAATTATGATTTTTAATACTTATTGTATTATTATTGGTAGTATCTCACTATATGGGTTATGTTATAGATAAAAATGCATAATATATGATTTATGTACTTATTAGAATTGTGCAACATGTCTAAAGACATACGAATTTTCTGTAACAATATTTTTATATTATTTGATAATGTTATATATATAAATAAATAAGTTAACATAGAATATGCTAATAATTGAATTTGGTTATTTATAAAGAATAATACATATTTATAATAATATGAAAATAGTTAATTGTAAATATAATTAACATTTTTTATTAATCATATTTATGTATACTTAAAAAGTTAGCTTAAGATATAAAAGTATGTTTGACTACTTCTTGTTTATTATATATGTGTGGTGCATACAAATATGATAGGTTAAAGATATAACTGTGAGATATCTAATGAATAAACAGCGAATTTTATCTTAACTCGATCAGTAGAAAAACAAACATGTTAAATATTATAAACAACTGTTATTTATACAGCAACACAACACAATTTTATTAACGGCTTTCAATCTTATGGATATTTATAATATTCGATAAGAAAAATAAGTTATTTTCAATTATCAAATAAAAAATTAATAATAATGCTTCATTACAAATTTTATTATTCTTATAAGTTTAATTGTTATCATTCAATAAAACCATAATACAAAACAATATAAAATAAATATGATGTTATATAAATCTATATATTATTTCTTTCCATTTAAAGTAAAAGAATTATAATATGTTCAAGATAGTTGCATTTATTATGTATATACTTTCGTTTTAGTTATATACCACGATGTATATATATATATATATATATATACAATTTGTTATTTTATTATTTGCAAATAGTTTGTGCTATGCATTTTTACAGGTTATAAATCAATGTCATATGCACTGCATGCTATATATTTTAAAATGGATTTTCAATATACTTTTATATTATAACAAATATTAATATTTCAATATAATTTCAAGTCTATGATAAAAGGATAACCAACGGTATTTTAATAGTTAGATATGTAAGTATAATTCTGAAAATGCTATTAAATAATAATAAATAATCAATGAAACTATTGTATAAGCTACAGATTTTATATACACATCTATTGATTATTAACACTGATGTTGTAATGCATAATAGCAATCATCTTTTGTTCGCAATGATTAAGGAGTTAAAATTGTTGTGGCAAAGAAATACATTTTTTAAATAATGGGGTGCTTTCTAGATATAACTATATTTTAAATAATAAAAAATAACCTTAACGGAAAATATGTCTTTGTAGCAACTTTTACTTAATAATAACTTTATAGTAAATGGTATATTATATATATATATATATATATATATAGTTTCGTTTTATATCATTAATTTATATACTTCATTATTTTTCATTTTATATAAATCAAAAAAATATTATAATATCATTAATATATGGATACAGAGTTATTAATTTATTAAAAGTAAATATTCTTAATTTATATAATTATTGGATTTTAATCCATATAATATTTAGAACAATATAATTTTCAATTAGGTATTAGTGTATATTATTTATATAAAATACGATATATTGATTATATATTTATAACATATAAAATGGATGATTGAAATAAATAATATTTTTAATAAAGTAATTATTTAATGAAAAATAATGTATTTTGTATAAAATATGAAAGAAATTTACTATATAAATATACAATGATCATTTTTTTAAACAATGGTGTAAATTAGATATAGAAAATATAGCTATATTTTTATGAAATTTATATATTACGAACTCTAATCAGCATAAAACTAAAAATATATTATAAAATATTATGCATCTTATTACCTAAACTATTTTTATTTTATTATTTTTATATGATATATCAAAATATATTTATTCAATATAAATAAAAGTACTTATATAAATTTGTATTTTATGCGATTTATATAAAAAAAAATAAATTATTTATTATATTATATAAATAATATATGATGATGAAAAAAAAATAATTTATAATTTATTAATGCATTACCATAATTAATATATTAAATTTTTCATATATTTTAAATTATATGTTTTTTATTATTTATTATTTGTTTAATTCATATAAATTATCCTTTAATTGAAATAATTGTATATATATTATAGCAATAATATTTTTTGTTTTTTGTATATAGTCAACATATATTTTTATTAATTAGTTTATTTGATAACTATAATAATAATAAATTATATTTTTAAGTTATATATACTGTTCATTATATAATAAATGTCTATAAAATATTTTAATGGACGCATAAATTAATTATAATAATATATATTTATCATATGCATGAGTTATAATTTTTAAATGTGAATCTACTTCACCTGATTATAGTTTATTATGACAACCTATATTTTATTACTAATAAAGTAAATGCAAATTACAAAAAATGACAAAATTAATAATAAAAATTACTGATGTAATGGGTATAAGTCATATAGTTTAATATGGTATCATTGATGAATCAAATAAAGTGAAGGATATGCCAAATGATGAAGGGCAATGCTAAAATAAAATAAATATAATATGATTCGATACATTATTAACATATTAATATACAGTATTGTAATATACTCTTTTCTAAATTATAGCAAGGTAACGATTTAAAAATAAAAATATTAATATTCATCATAGGCAATTTTATGATTACTTAATTTAATACATGTACATATATTTTTTTATTTTTTAGAAATCCTTTTCCATATATCTCTCCACGAAAAAGAAAAATGATGGCACAGTATTGCTAGGAAATGCTAGAATTTTGGCTAATGTTGATAATGAAAGGTTGCTATATACTCCAAATTACACTAAAATAAGGAATTATAATAAAATAAATAATTATACTAAAATAAAGAATTACAATAAAATAATTGATAAAAATGGCTATAATGGTAAAAACACTGTGCAAAGAGTCACAAAAACAGTAAATGGTGGTTATAATAATAAACATATAAAAGAGAAGATGACGAAAGAGGGGGTAGTAAAATATGTGCATATGCAACCCGATTTAGTAAAGCCAAATATGAAGGATGGCTTAGGAATGAAAATGCATGAATGCGAAGATAAAAAGCATGTGTTAAAAGAATCTAAAACTACCACAGGTCATAAACACAGTGCATCGGAAATAGATCCCCTAAAAAAACAACCTCAAACTGCACTAAGTAATAGACATACAAAAGATAATATGTCTGAGTCATATAATGATCATACTTTAGCCAAATTAAATTCACAGAATGCATTAAGTGACAAAAATAACAATGAGTTAAAAAATGAATTAATCAAAGAAATTAGGTCATATCTTCTAAAAAATAAAAACAAGTTTGATAACTGTACGAATTTGGAAGTATTAGATGCATTAAAAGGGATATTAAACAATAGTCAATTTAATAAAATTCACCCCAATGACATGGATACAATCCTATATTATGCATTATGTGAACGTCCTAGAGTTCATAGAAATATTCCATATTGTCATGATGAGACTTTAAAAGACAGAAATAAATTAAATCAAACTAATATAAGAAAAGAAACGATGGTAGAACACAATAAAGTAGGAAACAACACAATGCAACTACAAACAAATCGACGAAGAAAAAATTTACAACATAAAGTTTTGATGGATAAAAATAACTTACAACATAAAGTTTTGATGGATAAAAATAACATACAACATAAAGTTTTGATGGATAAAAATAACTTACAACATAAAGTTTTGGTAGATAAAAATAACTTACAACATAAAGTTTTGGTTGATAAAAATAACTTACAACATAAAGTTTTGGTTGATAAAAATAACTTACCGAATAAAAATTTGGTAGATAAAAATCACTTAATGAATAAAAATTTGGCAGATAAAAATAACTTACAACATAAAGTTTTGGCAAATAAAAATCGCTTACCGAATAAAAATTTGGGGGAAAGAAAGAATTCGCCACAAAAATTCGTCGGAAAAAAGAGGATCAATGATAATAGATCTACTACAATAAGATATCGTTTTGATAATAAAAAAGAATTGTCTTCACACTATGATTTGATAAAAAAACAAAATATTATAAAGATAAAAAATGAATTGAATAAAGTGGATAATCCTATAGAAAAATCTGCGGAAAAGGAAAATAAAATATTATATGAATATAAGGATCCCATAAATACAGGTATTAAAAATGACGAATTAAAAGCAGTAAATAAAGTAAGAGACTTATATGGCAATACAAAAAATGATTCATCAAAGAAAAAAGAAAGAGGGGTCGAACTATATATGGAAAATAAAAAGGAGGAGCAACAGCAACCAAAAAAAAAGGAAAAGGGCATCGAACTATATATGGAAGATAAAAAGGAGGAGCAACAGCAACCAAAAAAAAAGGAAAAGGGCATCGAACTATATATGGAAGATAAAAAGAAGGAGCAACAGCAACCAAAAAAAAAGGAAAGGATTATAGAAATATATATGGACAATAAAAAGGAAGATCAACAACAATCAAAAAAAAAAGAAACTGTTATAGAAATATATATGGACAATAAAAAGGAAGATCAACAACAATCAAAAAAAAAAGAAACTATTATAGAAATATATATGGACAATAAAAAGGAAGAGCAACAGCATCCAAAAAAAAAGGAAAGGATTATAGAAATATATATGGAAGATAAAAAAAAAGAGCTAGAGAATAAAATTGAGTCTATAAAAATCAGCGATACAAATAGAAAATATGATTTATCAAATAAAGATGATTTTGAAAACCCAAATAATATAAAACTGGGAATGAACATATCAAATAATATAGGCAATGATGATGATCTGCTAGAACGAAAAAAAAAATCTTTAATGCAATTAAACGTTAATGATAAAAAAGAGATAATTAGACCACATAGTGAAAATGTAAAAGTTTTAGATATATCCCCGATAAATAAGAAAAAGAAAAATAATAATAAAAAGAAAAATTTTGATGAAAACGATTTTATAGATTTATTTGATAATGATGATGAAGAAAGTTTATTAACTGAAGTACAAGATAATAACAAAATAAATGTATCTCTTATGGACGAAGTATATGACGAAACTGAACGGCTTTTACTTGAAAAAATAATAGGACAAAAACGTGTGAAAGGAAAATATTATAAAACAAAAAAATATTTAAAAATATTTGGGTTATATATATTACCCATAATAGGATCAGCTGTTTCGATGTCATTAATGGGACTACAAATATCAAGTGTTATGGGGGCTGACATTTTCAGTGGATCTCTTATAGAAGCTGGAAAAACATCAATAGTTGAAGGAACTCAATGTTTAGCAAATGCTGCAACTGATGTTATGCAAGGAATTACAAATGACGTATTGCCGAGTATAAGTTTAAGTAATTTTAGCTTCGATAATTTATTTGATTCTATTATAGACGCTATTGGAAATACTGCGATGGTTGGTATGAAGACTGCCAGTAGCACTTTAAGCTGTGTGTCTGATAATATGGTATCTAAAGCTATTTCTGTTGGTACAACATGTGGGATTTCAATTGCATGTTCCCAAATATTTTACCCACTCGGAATTGCAGTCAACATTGCATTTCTTATATATACGATCACAAAGATAATAGTGAAATTGGATGATATGGGTAAGTTTGACAAATTACACAAATATCGAAAAAAGCTTATAAATAAATTAAAAAGAAAATTGAATATAAAGGAAAAGGGAAAAATAACCAATATTTCATATCACACCATCTCATTATAAATAATAAAAATTATTATTTATAAAAATATAATTAGTATATAATTTTATATTGACAACATATTATATGCATATTATATGCAATAATATATTTGATTTTATTGAACTAATTTTTTTGTTTTTTGTTGTTTTTATCCTTTCCATTATAGCATTTAATAAATATGCTAATATATCTTTTATTTGTTTATTTATATGCTAGCATTCTTCCCTATCTAACTTATTATATTTGTGAATTATTTGATATTTGATTATCCTGGTTAAATTTTATAATACATACATATTGTTTTATATGATTTCTTTCATTTTATATTGTATTATTACATAAAATATATATATTTATATGTTTTGGGTGTTTTTTAAAATAACATTTTTTTATGTTTTTAATTTAAATTTATAATAAACTTATAGTATATTACAAATTAATATTTGTATAATATATCTTATTATTACTTTAAGTAAAATGTGTATTTTTTGTCTACAAATAATAAGAAGAAATAAATATTCTTAACATATAAATACATGAAAAACTTATATATAATTTTTAAAAATAAGTCATTTTAAAAAAAAAGGAAACCAGTTTATAACTTATTGTGCATTATGAGGAATTTGTATTTTACTTGTTGCTATAGATTTGTTTCAAAATGAAAAGTGGCGATCAGATGTTATAATTATGTGTTAAATAATTAGACACCAAAAAATAATTGACATATAATTTTTCTACAATGTCTTATATATATATATTGACAATTCACACTATTTTATTCATAGCTATAATAATTTTACATAATACATATTAAAACATTTGTCATATCACAATATTATGCAATGTCTATAAAAACATAATCAATACATTTTATTTGGTAAGCTTAAAATAAATAATAATTATAAATTATTAATTCACCTACATCAATTTGGCTTGCAAATATCATTTAAAGAAACATTCATATTTTATTAAAATGGTTGAAGGAAAATGCTATTGATTGTTACCACATACAATAAATCAGTTTGGGTTAAATGATTTTTATGAATCGAATGTGAGTTTTGCAAATCAAAATAATGATAACGACTATAATGTTGATAAACAATTTTTTTAAAATGCTATAGATTCTCAGATAAAAAACTATACATACATTAATGCATTACCCAAATTAAAAGGTTTAATCGTGAAATAAAAATTTTAACTCGAGATATTCAAGGGAAATTAACAGAAATTACAAAAAAGAGAAATAATAAAAAGGAAGATGAACTATGAATACAGCACATATCGTATGTTGCACTAAATAAATTTGATACATATTCTCCTGTGTCTGATTAAGAATTTTTTTAACAATTTGAAAATGATGCAAAAATCTTTGATATTGGTTACGATGAAATTATTACAAGTGATAATTGTAAGAATATAAAATATGATAGTTGGTGTAAAAAATCATTACTAGATGTATCAAAATATTTATCATTAACCATAGGATCCTTTTTTTCGCCTTTATTTTTAGTAGGATTGTTCTATTCCATTTTATATTATAGTTTATTTGTTATGCTATTCAAGTTAATTAAATATATACACTGATTATTCATTAAAGGAAAAAATATGTGTATCATAACACATGGTTTTCGAGATTCTACATTAACCTTAAATATGAAAACACAAAGATGATGAAAAGTATTAATACGAAAGACATTTATAAAATATTTTTCATAAGTGAAATGTATATATTTTTAGTGTCAATTATAGATTAAATATGGTTAAAATATAATATCGATATTTTATATTTTAATGTTAAATATTGTCTAACCATATATATGAATTTTTAATATGCTATAGTATAAGTGTTTATTACATAAGAAATTGTAATGATGATTGAGGGTCATATTGAACTATATATATATATCACAACACCTTTATGCTTAGCTTATTTGATGAATAATTTTGACAAAGGCTTTTATTGATATTTCATATATTTTTTAAGCCGAACATTACATTTTACCTTAACCAAATGGTATTGATAGCAAAATATATAAATAAATTACTATCACTGTACTATTTAAATTTATGTTGTATTTTATGGAATCTTTCTATTAATGCATAAAAATATATTTTTATAATTATATATTTTTAGATTGTTTATTATTATGTTACATACATATACGCATAAAATATATTGGTATTATATACTTTAAATAACAATATAAAAAATGATTACATATAATGTAACATTTGCATTGAATCACTCTGACCATCTCATTAATTTAATTACTATAAATGGTATTAAGATTAAATATCACTTACATATAAAATTATATATCACGGTACAATTTGCAATAAGAATTAAATCACAGTTTATTTTTAATATAAAGAACACAAGTAACATCACATATATGTATATATGCACAATATATTTTTTATGCAATAAATGGGGAAAAATCAAAAACCAAAAACGCGAACATATATAAATTTTGGAATTGCATATCAATTATTGGCACTTTTTAATAAGTCCAATATATTATGTATATATATATATATATATGGCATATAAAAATAAAAATAAAATGTTATAAAAAGGCATATAAATAACATAACGATATTTAAATCCCTCAAATTATTGCCATCTTATTGATTTGTTTAATTATATCAATTAATTTTTACAATGCATGGGATATACTTGAAATTTTGATCTACTGTCACAATATGATATGAAAATAGATCATATCAATAAGATACTACATTTAGTATGCTGGTGGATATGCTCTTGTGGGAGTAGTAGTACCAGCTGGTTTGGGTGCTGCTCTATTATCTGCTACGGGGGCTGGGGCTGGGGCTGCTTTAGCATTTTGTGCTACGGGTTTTTTTTTAGGGGCTCCCTTCTTATGATAATGGAGTGCACCATAAGTACCAGCTGCTGCTAATGCTAATGTTGTAAGTATTGTAGATATAACTGCAGCTTTGTTATTTTTAATTTTGTTAGCAAGGGAGTTACCACCTTTTCCTTTGGGTTTAGCTTCAACATAATTATTAGATCCTGGGACTAAAACGTTTATGGCCAATAAAAAGGCAATAAAATAGAATGCTTTTGTTAATTTCATTTTCGTAAAATTAAAATTAAAAAAAATTATAATATAATAATATTAATAATAATAAAATGTAGTAAATATGTAAAGCGAATTAATGCAATTGTAAGAGTTTATTATAACAATAGAATTAAAAATAAAATATAATATTTAATATTTTTAGTAATTAAAAATAGCTTTTTAAAGATTAAAAAAAAATTGAGGATTTATACTATAATTTTTTTAATAATTATATGCTTAAATAAAAAATTGGTATATTTTTTTTAGTGAAGCTGTGATATGTAAATGTATACATTATGTAGAGTTTGTCATTAATTTTATTAGTTTTTATTATTTATTTCCTTAATTTCTTTATTTATATTTTATTGACAATATTTTCATGTATTCTTTGGATTACATGCTAAAGATATATATAGTGCATTATTAATTTCTATTTTATAGGTTTTTTACAATAATTTTGGATCGGGCCAATTTATACAATTTTCAAAAATAAATATTAAAATCATAGTAGTCAGTGAATATTGGGTATTTGTTTGATAACATTATAAAAGTTTAAGATAGAAATAGTTAAAAAAACGGTACTATATATAAAAAAAACACGATAAATAATATAATATATATATAGCTAGCAATAATTTTAAATATTCTATTAAATTGTTATTATTATCCTTTTCCTGCACTAAATAAGAGGAATATAAATTTAATAAGGCACTTTTTTAAAATACTGCCATTCACATTTTGTTTTATTGAAAAATTAATTTATAAGCTCCTAATATATATATACATACCATAATATACATAATATTAAATTTTTTGGAAATATTCCAATTTATTATCATTTATTTTGAAAGCATTTAATTATAAAAATATCTCTTATGGAATTTATACTAATAACAAATGATTAATATAATAGTATAACATTATTATAATAATAAGTGTATGTAGCATATTAAACAAATAAAATAAATTAGTTATAATAGTTAAAATTTTGTGATTCTCCTTTTTAAATAAAACTAATTATTATTGTCGTTTATATAATACATATATATTATGGTATGCTTAATAATTTTTAAAATTAATATGGGGAAATATTTTATAACAATTTGTAAAAATACGTTAATCCTACGTAAATAATGTAAAGAAAAAATACTAGTAAACGAACAAATAGGTAAATATATATACAGTTAATATATAAATAAATACAACATCTTTATCAAATTGGTGTCATTACTATATTAAATAAATATGGATGCATTATAAGCTATGTGCATGTTGTAATTTCGGATTTATGATTCAGGGAGGTTTGTTCAAGTATGTACCCGATTTTGTTTTTGCTAATTTTATAGTATTTAATAATATTGATGGTATATGCAATATTATTATATACATATAAATAAAATAATGGTTGTGTTTGGTTCTTATAAATTGTATTAAAATAATTATAAAGATTCATCATTTTTTTTACAAATTCATTCAACACCAATAAATATTTATCACTTACATCAAAAATAGAAAAGCCGCTGGCAATATAGTTATTTTTTCATCACGCACACATAAATTTTTTTATTTTTATAAATATGATAGTATATAAGTTTTCACATTAAATATTTAATAATTGTTTGTAATTTATTAGACAATAAAAATATTTTTAACGATATATTGTTTTTGCATATACTTTATTTGGTTTGCAAAAAACTGTATGGTGATTGGTGCGGAGAGAAAAAACAACGAAAATGTATATTTATTTGTATTTTTTATATTTTATGTGAAAATATAACAAGATGTATGTGCTTTATGTTATCGTTGTCGGTTGTTCTGATAATGATGTCAAAATAAGTTAGAGAGTTGGGATAATATAAATATATATATTGTTGTATTTTTGTATGAACTTTTATATTTTTATCGTTTTTATTTTAAGGAAACAAGTATGGAATTATTCAAATTTTAAGCAGCCTTAAAACGTCTTAAATTCTTTTAATAATTGAATTTAACAATAAATTTAATGTTTTGATAGGAAAGTTTTTTAAGTTTTAGGAAATAAACTTTTAAAACTATTAAAAATAAGAAACGAAATAATTATTTTTTATTATAGCATTTGTTTTATAGGAAATGATTCGTCGTTTCATGTTTTTTTACACAACTTTCTGATTTAAACATAAAATAAAAAAACAATATGTATGGAAAAGGGAGCATAAACTTAAAAAATTTGAAATTACATATATATATATTGTTATGATCTTACACATTTTTAAACGTGTTATATATTAATATGATTGATACATAAACAGGTTTATATATTTCATGAGTGGATAACTGCGGCATTTTTTTTTAATTATTCTTTTGTATTGTTTTATATACATTATTTATACGATAATCAAAGGAGGAATGATTGAATATATGAAAATGCTAAAATATAGAATTAGCATGAAAACTTATCGACTTATTAAAATATAAGAAATATTTTTATAGTATCCATTTTGTATAATAACCAAGGGTTAAATACCCCATTAAAAACATAAAAAATCGCTACTGTTGAAGATATGATCAAATTTTGTTATACATAATTTTTTTCGTGGTTAATTGAATTTTGGGGTGCTTATTCGAAGAGGGTGCCAAAAGGTATATTATAGTGGCTATTTATGATGAAATTGCGGCCTTTGATTAGATTATTCACGGCAAATGCAAATGATTAAATTATAATAGCGATGAATGTTATGTGATATATGATTCCTTTTACAAAAGGGAAATGTGCTATTGTACAACCCTCATTAATATTGAAATTGCTTTATTAAGAAAGCTTCTCATCTTATATGATTTATATATGTTTAGGAAACTTGTAGTCATAATTTTATCATACAAATTATTTATTATTTTAAATAAAAAGGATCATACTAAAATTTTTTTTTGTGTATGAAAGTTGTTTTATTTTTCTCGGGCGATGAAAGACATACGTTATTTTCATTGTTACATAGGTTGGTGTAATAACGTAATACAGCAAGTATTTTCTATAAATTATTGGAAGTAAATAATTCTTTAACTCTGGATTCTCTGAATATTTTAATATGCCAATTAAATCTTCGAATCATTAGAACCCTATAATTTCCAAATGATTTTTTTAGTACTTTTATTTTTTTCTAATTGAATAACTATAGGACCAACAGAATTAAATCCTTGTAGCTTTTGAATTATGCTTTTAAGATTAATACCATATTTGACACCACTTATTTTTGCTTTTAGATTATGTGTCTTATCGTTTTGTGAAAATTAAGAATTTTTTAATATAAATTAGGGCTTTACTATAGACGTTGAAAATGTGACTTTTGTTAAGTTTGCAGAGTTCACTAGATATGACATTAACTTAATTCGGCATTGATATTACATTAGTTAATGCCCTTGTAACTTTAAGTGAGAATGAAGTGATGAGCTGGATAGTCACGTCCCATTAGGTTTTCAAAATAATAGACTGTAATGTAAAAGGTTGATAATAACATGCTATGCAAAAGGGTACAATCATAATTGAATGTATACAACATATAGCTTCACATATTTTTTAAACAAAAATATGATTCTTATCTTATAAATGTTTCTATGGTACTTTAATGGAAAGCTACGCAATCTATATTAATAATGTAAATATAAAAAGCTTGGATAATGAAAACAAATCATTAATTTTGATTATCATATTAAACCTTAATATTATATATTATGTTAGTAAATCTATACTATTGTTTACATTATGGATAATGGCCAATAAATAATTAGTTTGAATTTGGTCTTATTTTTTTTGCTCATTATTATTATTTTATATGAATAATTTTTGAATTTTTTAAGTAATTCAATTTTCTACATATAGAAATATTTATTATATATGGATTTTTGTTTAAATATGGCCTAAATGAGAAAAATAAAATTAGCCATTTTTTAACTATGCACAAATGGGAAATGAAAACTTTAATATATTGAATGAAATAATGAATAAATAACAAAAATTATGTTATTTAAAAAAAAATAGGTAAAATATAAAAATATTTTAAAATAATTTTATAAATAATAAATAATACAACAGTTGTATAGTTCTACAATGATGTTGTCTTGGGTAATTTTTTAAAGGGTGAAAATTATTTTTTTATATACTTGATATTAAATTTTGTTAAAATATTAACATAAAAGGGGAATGTCTACAAAAAATTCTTTGAACATTTTTTAAAATTAAATATTTTAAGGTATTGAAGATGAGTAAATTTTAAAAAATAATTATAGATACATATAAATTATTTAAATTTATGCATTAAATGGGTCGTAAAAACAACAAACATCATAATAGTAAATAAAATTGCTATAATTTAGACATCATCATTGTATCTCAAGTGGTTCATAAATTTCATGTATTATTATGTAATTATAAATGATAATGACACTGGTTGTTGAAATAAATCCATAGAATTATTTATGTTACAAATATTTAGGAAAATTTATAGTTATACAATGCCATAAAAAAGTGCTTTATTATATAAATTTATCATTGAAAATAATAATAATTATTGTATCTAGGAAAAGGCGTTTGTATATGCTTACATAAATAATATTATAGTAAAAATATTACATTAATTTTTAATGTTTTTATAGGATAGCATTCATATTAAAACTCCAAACTATTATTATGCTTGAATTGTATCATATATTTATGATATTTATATTATACTTAAAATTATATTATGTTTTAATATTATTGAAGGATAAAATATGTAATAATTATTTGTATTAAGGCACCATATTATCATTTCCAACTTTAGAAAGCCATATATAAATAATGGTATTATTTAGATATCGGATTTTTGTATTTAAGTTAAATATTGGAATCAGTTTCAAGGTTAAAATTATTAATAGAACAATCTTTTATATGCATAAACATTTTTGTAATATTTTAAAATTGGCATTTAAAAACTTTAATATGTTATTATAAACGAAATACCAATACAACATATTCCTATATGTTTTTGTCATTATTATAATAATTTGATTTTATTTATATCAATTATTTTGTTAAATTTAAATAAATTTATTCAAAGGGTTTTATTTTCATTAATTTGGTAATCTTTATCTAATAGACTCCATTTTATAATTCTTTATTTTATATAGTTTTGCTTTGCATGTTATATTTCCTAATGATTTAATTACTTAATATTTTTGTTATGGTTATTGCATATAAAATTGACAAAGGAATATTTTTTTAGAGAAATTATACTTATATTAATATATAAGATAAATATAATTAGTGCATTAGATGTAGTTATAAAGAAAAAATATGTTATAAAAATTATTTATTTATATTTGTAGTGTCAAGTAAAATGCATTTTTTCTCCTTTAATTACAGCTATACCTCACAACATGGTGCTTTTACTATTATTATTAATTTATTATTTTAATATTCTAATTATTATTTATATTATTTGACGTATTTGGTAATTTTAATTAATTTTTTTTAATTAATAAGCAGCAATATATTAATTATACATTTATTGAAAATTCTTTATGCAACCTGTTATAATTAATATAATTATAACAAAATGTTATTATAGTTTTTGGGTATTATAAATTATATTAGTATATTTTATTATATTTTCTTAAATATAATTAGTTTAATAAATACATCATAAAATAAATTTCGAATAGTAATATACTATAGTGTTATTATTTAAGAGATAAATAAGCATGACTATATTTTTCTTTTATTTAATTATTTAAAATATTATTATATAATACTAAAAAAATGAGTTTAATCGTTTTGGTTAAACCTATTATATATGCCCTTATAATATGTTGTGAATATTACCAAAATGAGGTAAGAATAAATATGGCAGACAATATGATTCTATTATTATGATGTTATTATTATTCCAATATATATTTAATTTATGTGCACTATTTTTAGGTGAATAAGAGCGAACATATGTTTAAAAATCACAATGCAATAATTACACTGTCATCAAGAATTAATAGATTATTAACAGAATGTGAAGCAATACCAAGCACGAATCCTCTAAGTTCACATCGTCGAAAAGAAAAGGAATTCAATACCGAATCACAAAAAGGAGATTTGGAAATAAATATAAATGAAAACGATATTGTTAATTTAGAAAATTATGTAAAAGAAAATATGAATAATAATAATATGAATGATGATGACGATGATGATAATGATGAGGTAAAATTTGAGGAAGAAGGATATTCTGTGAATTACCGAACATACAGTAAACGAGATCACTTAATAGGTGGCCATAAAAAAAATCCCAAATATTTTTTGGGTATTAATAAAAAGAAAATGAAAAAATATGTGACCAATACTAATATGCAATCAGGATTTGTTGGTCCTGCAGCTTTTGGGGTGGGTTATCCAATTAATCAAGGATTGAATCCTACCAACCAATTTGCTGCTGCTGAGATTTTTGATTATTGGTTATCCGGATCTACACTTGTATATGTCTTCGCTCTAATATATAATTCGTTTTTTAAGAATAGAAAAGTAAATATTTAATATCATTTAAGGGCGTTTTAAAATTCATTTACGTAATGAAACATAAAAGATATACATGCATTGGAGCCTTAAACTATAATCATACATAAAAATTTGTGGACATTAATAAATAATTTCTATTGATACAATCACATTTAATTGCAAATATTTGTGTTTTACGTAGCCCGATGCATAATTTGTATATTTAAAATTTTGTTTACGGTTTACAATAACGGCATTAAAATGATAATACAAACTAGTATTTGTATATATTTCCCAGAAATATGTACTATGTAAACAACATATTTATCATGCATGTTTTCCCTTAAAATCGATGAGTAACTGTATATTTTCCATATATTGATATATTTAATGCATTTGTATGTAATGTGAAATTTGTCATAAAAATTCGAACATTGTCTGCTTTGAGTTCAATTTATTTGCATTTGATATTGGTTTGTCTTTGTATGTTTATTAATGTTATTATATACCATTATATCATTTTATTTGAAAATTATGAACTTATTATATATAAAAGACGATCAACAATTTTATTAATCATTTAAAACAATTTCGTATATATATTTCATGATGGTTATAAATAGTGACTCCGTTCGATTTTGATATCATCCATATGTAGGATTTCATTTTTTAATGATACATCTGCATTTTTCATCATTAAGAAAATAAATAAGTTAATAGGAATAATTAAAAATTAATTTGTACACGATATTTTAACGAAAAATTTCAAATCCAATTATCATAAACAATATGATATGGTTAAATTACAAATTAAATCAAAATTTCGAGTAAAATTATCACCTTAAACATGTTTTATACACAATGTATAGAAATAGATGTAGAGTATACTACTCCTATAGAAAATGGTACGATATATAATATTTGTAAGAATCTTATAAATAATAAAAAGGAACTTGTGAATATTCGTATTAAATATATGGCCAAATTTTATGATGTATTTAAAATGTTATATACTACGTTGATAATTATAATGAATAAGTTCAGACATCGAGTCATATTTAAAAGATGTTTATAATTATATTAACAAATAAAGCGATATTATTAACAATTTTAATGATAATAATAGCAATTCATATCATCAAATATTCATTATAGTGTCAAATTAATACAATAATTTAAAAATGAATATTATAATGATAATAAGGATGGGGGATAATTTTTCTAGAATCATCCTCGATAAAAAAAATGGAATACAAAATTCGATATGGAATCATCAAACCTATAGTTACTAAAAAAATTATTCTAATTTTATCTATACTTATTGTAACACTAAATTGTTTAGAAATTAATTACAAGATAAATAATAAATGAGTTAAAAAATATATTATTAAAAAACATTTTCATCATTTCATACATGATCTTACAAGTTTAAGTTAATATTTTTGAACATTTTTATATTAGCATTCATTATTTAGACATCGAAAGAAATTTAAAAAATTCATTTTAATAAACCAAAAATGGAAGAGGAAATAAATCATTAATAAATTATTCTGAGTATGATGATTGATGTATTTAAGACATTCATATATTTGGAAATAACTAATTTTTAATTTTAATTTTGAGTTTTATAAAAAAAATGAAAACAGAAACAATAAATATATACAAATTTATAGATATTTAATAGGAAAAGAGTGACAAACATCAAATAAAAGGAATATCATAAGCAATAACTGTTATATTTGTAGTATTCACAAAATTAATACATATAGATTCATCCTAATATTAAAAGACATAAACAAATAATATACAAAGAAAAATATTCTTAAAACAAAAAAACATTTTTAATACAAAAAACATTTTATAATAATAATTTAAAGCAGCTATTATCCATGGAAATAAATCATTTTACTAACATAAATCTTCTAATATTACAGTGGTGAAAAATATATACAAATATATGTTTATTCATTAGGGGCAAAAAAATATATAATATTTCTAATAATGCGTTCTATGGAACCGGGAGCATTCCCATCAATCTAAGAAAAAAAAATGGATGAATATATAAAATATAAAAATTTGTTGCAAATTATAATATATATTATAAGTATGTACATTTATTTAAAATTCTATATTTTTAATAATTGCTGAAATAAATTATTATGTTATTAAAATTTGGATATCACTTACAGATTCGATATAGGTGACATCAACATATCCTGTTTTTTTTTCAATGATGTATCCAGCTATGTTAATAAATGTTTTTTTTAATTTCCCTTTTCTAATATCTTTTTCAGAATCAATATCAGCTTTGAATAAATTAGCATTTTCTATTATTGTGTTTTTATATTCTTTACTGTAAGGGTTATGATCATTTATATTTGGTGAAGTCATGACAATTGCAGTTCTGTTTTTTGATACCTAAAAAATTAATAAAAGTATATTTGAATAAATTATTGTGAGTAATATGAAAAATGTTATTTTTGGGGGGGACGAAAAAAAAATAATAATTCCTTACCTCAACCTTTGCAGCTAAAGCATAAAAATATCTCTGACGACCAAAAGGCCAAGTTTTGTAACGTTGTTGTATCATTACTAAATTTGGGGTGTGCACACGAACAATTTTTTCTAAAAAACAATATTATAAAATTGCATATATGAAATTAGAATATCATGAGTTTGGGGATATGAGAACCAATAAATAGTAGCATATAACAATGGCAATAATAAATCGCGAAATGTCGAATAAATAGTAACAATAATGCAATAATTTGGCTAATTATTTATGTTTTGTATACTTTTAGTAGAGCCTGTCTTGAAAGAATTGCCACGGGCGGGATACCACAACTCGTTTATTGTCTCATTATACTAATGGAAACAAAGGGAAATATATGTATATAAATTATAATAATTTTTTAATTTTAATTTGGTTTATAACCTAGCATTGTTTGTTAATTGATACCTTATTTAAATTATAATAGTTTAATCTAATTTTGTGAATTGTATAACCTTCATGCTTTTTTTTATATAAAGCCATACCGTAAAAATCATATATTTTACATAATTCATAACCATCTTTATCTGCAACATGCTTTTCTAAATGTGTTATGGCTTCGGTCATAAGATTGATTGCATTTATAGTTTCTTCTGGATCGGTACATAATAGGTGCTTGTTCTGTTCACATATTTCTTCATTTTCTCCATATATTGTACTTAATATTTCTTCTTCTGATAATTCTTCTGTTTTAGGTAATTTTTGTTCTACTGGTAATTCTTCCTTTTTAGGTAATTCGTGATTTTCAAGTGTCTTAGGTGGTGGAGGGCATAAGTAATCTTGTTTAAGTTTAATAGTTTTATTGTATTTATTGTATTTATGACTGTCCATAAAAGGTACAAAACGATAAAAATTTCTATTTTCAAACTCTTCTTCATATGGTCTATAATAGTATCCTACCATCCTGGGGTCATATTCTCTTCTTAAAAATTCGGGAGCATTATCATCGGTAGTACCAACGGTTTCTGAGATAAAGAGCTCACCTAATCTAGGTTGATTTACTTTACAAATGTCTATTACCTTTGGAGTGTATTCATCTATAAATTGGAGATCTGGAAAATCAGGGTCATAAATCGTATTTTCAAGTGGCTCATCTGCAGTCTTATAGCTTTCCTTTGTTTTTTTTCTACAGAATGGGAACTAAAAAATAACAAAATTAAAAATATATCAGATATTGTTATGTTAATATATTATTATATTTTTATACAAAATTAATTAAAGCAATTAGTATAGACATATATAGTATGATATATTCTTGTGTTTTTTTTCTTATATTACGTAATTTGGGGCAAACTCGAAACTCAAACACTTTTGTGCTAAAATTATACTAAATATCATTGGGGAAATTAGGCTTAATGATATTGCCCTCATTTTCAGCAGTGCTTACTTTACATTATTGCCAACTTAAATATAAAATTACAAGATTCTATTATATAAATATTCACTTCAAAACCATGGATTATATATATATATATACTAGTAAGGAAATAAAAACCAATATATATATTTTAGTAACTTGAAGTTAATATTAATATTACAATATAACATATATATAAAGAGAGGTATAAGCAACCACTTTGAGGAAATTAAAAAACGGTAAAAATTAAAAAATTTATATTATAAAACACTAAAAAAAGTAAAAAAACAGGTATAATTATTACATAAATAAAACACTAAAAAAAAGTAAAAAACAGGTATAATTATTACATAAAAATAATATTTAATTATTATGTTTTAATATTTGAGCAAGATTATTTCTATAAATCTTAATTATAGTTTTACAAAATGTTTTTTATAATTAAAAAAAATATTATATTTTTATTACTTTATATAAAATAATTTAATTGCTTAAAAATTAAATGGAAATATAAAAAATAGTTTTTATTATATTTTAAGAAAAAATACAACTATATAAATTTTTTATGTTTTTTTTACAACGAGGGTTTAGGGTTATATTGAGTTACATATTCATAATGTGGTTATTTTAACTGTTTTAAAATATAATATGTACCAACCATAAATCTTATTAATTGATGGGTGATAATTTAATATTATATCTTTATGGCAAATAAATAAAATAATGCAAAATATTTTTATTAATATAAATTAAAGTTTTAACAACAATATAAAATAATGAAATAAAAAAAAAGTGAATTTTTCATGGAAATGAAATGATTTCTTATAATATACTTTTTATTAATATGTGTTTTGGGGGGTATTACAAAAAATGCTTTCATAAATCTTTATTGCGTTATAAATAGCGTCGATTTATCGAATCTTGATCTACATTTGGGTACATGCATTTTATAATTGTATATTAAAATGTATGAAGATTTATTTCATTAATATTACAAAATATGTGTATTAATCCGCCAATATTATAGAGTATACAAATTATTCAAAATAAATCTGATTATAACTTCACACACAAAATGGTTATTACAGTTTTATCGTGGAAGCTGTAATTTAAGTTAAACAAATAGAGGGTACAAATAAGAGGTTTTGTTATATAAAAATATTTATAAAATGACCATATTATGATATAAATAATTCAATATAACCATGAACCCTGATAAATTAATATATAATGCCAGAAATTTATTTATTATAAATAGTAATGATTGTTTATATTTTATGTGAATATTTATAAATTGCATAATTGCACATTTTAATGTATATTCTGTATTATAGCATATGTTTATGTTTGTTTATTATTGATAACTTTACAAAATATATTTGTATCAAACACAGTAAATAGAATAACTTCGGCACGATCAAGTTAATCAAATATATTATAAATGAACCTTATTGCATATATAAATTAGTAATATTATTAATTTAAGAAATCGGTTGTCTATTTTCCTTATGGAATACATATATTCACTAAGTAGTTCTATTATATAAAAAACATATATACACATCTAAATAATGTTTTTCCATAAAATTTCGTAATAATACTTGTCCAATTTAAATTGCTTCAGCAACATTTTATTTTAAAAATGGCATTCTAATACTAAATTTGATTCTTCGTTTTTTCGTCCTTAAAATTGCCTTGCATATAAATAAACCGCAAATAATAAGTGTAAACGATTATTATTTTAATTAAGTTTTATTAATTATAAGAAAATAAAAGCCAATTATAAGTAAGGTTATTACATAATTAATTTTAATTTTAATGAATTCACAAATTAACATTATATACAAATTTAATTTAAAAAAGCATTTGAAATGACAAAGAGCATATATATATGCAAAAAGACATAATATATTTATTATTATCTTTTCTTATTTTGATTTAAAAAATTAATCAAAAATTTACATTTATGTTTATAAAAATACAAAACAATAATTAATAAAAACATTATTAATGCACATTTTATATTTCATTTTCTTTTTCATCTTCTATTTCGTCTTCACCATTCTTTCTCAAATTACAAATCCAATCCATAACTATTTTTAAAATTTCTTCATTTCCTGGCTCTACCGTTATAGCATGATGCATATCGGCAACAGTATGAAATTCTTTTTCAGGAACATCTACATTCTTATAAAATGAATATGCCCCTTTAAAACAACAAACAGTATCATCTTTTGAATGCACAAATAATAAAGGAATATCTTTTGGCATATAATTAATATTACTATCCAATGCAAGCGTTCCTTTTATAAGTTCAGATACACATCTAAATTTTAATCCAATGTTATTTCGAAATTTATCATACTTACATATTGTATCAATATATTCTGACTTTTTATAACGCATTTCTGACGAAATTATTTTATTAGACGCGACATAAGCCAAGAAGTTCATTATAGGTAAATAAAAATACTTGAATGAATTGAGTCCAATATTCCATAGTATTTTTATTATCATCATACCAGATAAAGTTACGCAACCTTTAATATTGAATTTATCTAAACAATTATAGCGTCCTTCACATTTATTACTAGTGCTAGAAATAGTATTTGTCGTATGAGAGGTACTAGCACTAGAAGTGCATGGATCGTCATTTTTAGAACTATTCATATCATACATATCATTGTCAATTTCATTAACATTAGTAGGGTTGTCTAACATGATGCTACATTTTTTATAGTTATTTGACTCTCCAGAATCAATCGTTTCTTCTTTTTCTTTATTTAATGATTGTAATACTCTTAAACCAATAGTTCCTCCCATCGAATGCCCAACAATATACATAGGAAGTCTTTTTTTTTTAGTTGGCACTATATCATAAGATTCACCATCCGTTTGATTATCATTTGAGATTTCATCTTGAATTTGATTCATATATTGTATTACATCATCAACTAGATCATCAAAAGAACTAAAATCGCCTCTAACATTTTTCCATGTTTCTGATTCACCATGCCCTTGCAAGTCTAGTCCATATACTGAATAACCATTTTTATTAAAATTTTCGATCCAGCTATCTTTATAAATATAGTAATTATCATTGTCTACTACTAACTCTTCACTATCATTTGGAAATTTTATATTCATCTCATAAAAGTTAGTCTAGTATGAGATTTTAATCCATGTATTAACAATATAATTCCTATCGCATTTTTAACTAGCCATCCATATGTTTTTAAAAGTAAACCATTTTTGTTACATAACCAACCTATCTTAGGATTCCCATCTAAATTACATGTATTTCTTAATTCGTCATTATTAAATTCAATTTCTTCCATCATCAATATTATGGAATATAATAATCCATACTACAACTAAAAAAATATATTATTTTATAGCCAAAATATACGCATATATATCATTTTTTCTTTTAATAACCCATTTTAAATGGTAAATGCCTCTGTTTTTTGCATAAAACGTGTATTATCTACATATATATAATTAAATTTTTACTTTTCAAATATATGCATATAGATTATTAACATAAAATATATCATACTAATCGTATTATGGCGGTATATAAATTTATATATGCAAACTATACATCATATTAAATTAATATAAAATAATATTATAGCATTGCATATACATTATATTAATACAACAAATTATAAGAATTGGAAAAAAATGCATAATTATAGTTCTTTATATTATTTTCGAATATTTTCTCGTATTTCATGCAATAAAATGAAATTACAATTGATATAATAAGATTAGTACAAATTATTATATATTGTTCTTCGATAATATATTTTTGGTTTTATTTAATTTTCTTGGTTTCGATAGTTCAAATTTGATCTAAGAATATATATATTTAAAATATGCAATTGTTGTTATATTATTTTTTATTGATAAATAGTGATTTATATAATGCTTTTACTTAAAAAATAATGATGAACAGATGCAATATGCATATCATATTTATAAAAGCACCAAAAAAAAGCAACAACAAAAAATTTTTTTTTTATTTTTATTTTGATGTAATAACAAGTATATTTAATTTGATATAAATAAAAAAGGTATATAATATATATTATTAATATAATTTTTTAATTATAATGAGTAAAATAATCTCCTAGCAAAAAATGTTACTAATAAATATAATACTTTACAACTGTTAATTATTTATGACATTAATTATATATTATATGAAAATTTATAAAAACATTTATATTTTTTTTTTATTTAAAGTAATAACATTTTATTTACCTCAAAATTATTGTCTACAATTAATAACATATTGCTAAAAGTTATGATATCATTTTAACCATAAACTTTACAAGCATATCTAAAACGTTAATTTGTTCATTTTACGTGTATACAATTTAGATTATCATAAAAATTGAATCAATATATACTATTATATTTAGCATAATAAATTAGCAAAATAAAAACTATCCAAAAGAGCATAAAATAAAACAGAATTTATACTTTTAAATATTCTCAAAATGTATATAAGATAGTGTTTTTAAGGTTTACCCTTCGTAATATTTTAAGTTATCACGACATGAAAAAACAAATGATATGAATACATTTTATTATTTAATATTTGTCGATATATTATAAACTCTAAAAAAACATTATGCTATATTTTTTCATAAAAATGTACGTTATATAGAATATCCAAAAAATATACTTCTTAAAAATGTATTTGCATTACTATATAAAACACATCAAATTACGTCTGGAGAATGTTGCTAATTAAGAAAGAAGGCAATTAGACACAAACTAATAAATAAAATGCTTAGTAGGTCATTTTTCTCTTTGGTTTACATTTTTGGTTTTGAGTTCGGGCTCAGGCATAGAGTTGTGCTCTGGGAAACCCATGTTTTGGATAAAGGTTATATATTATGGATTATATTTTTGTTTTATAAAATCTATGTTTTGGGTTATGGTTATATTTTTATTATTATTATAGTTTGATCATATTTATTGATCTATAAATGTTGATCAAATATATTTATTATCCCTGTATGTTTAATTTCGAGGTGATGTCTAAATATGCACCCCTAAAAGGGAAATAGCCATTAATACGAAAGGGGTCGCATAACATATCTTTTATTAGTTATGATACTCTATCTATTCGCTTATATATATTAAATGCGGCAATATTATAACTTCACGTTTTATATTTATTGCTAATTTATGACTAACTATATACAAGAACCTTTATTATTTATTATATAAGAGTTTCTAACCCATATCTATATTGAATGATGAATAATATAATATACTTATTTATTCGATGAAACATATTATTTCTGTCACTATTATTTTGATTTAAATTATATTATACCAATTGAACTGTAATAATAAAACCCATTTTGAATATTCGTCTACATTACAATATATATTCAGATAAGAATATGCGTTTTTAAAAGTAATTAAACAACCTACTAATATATAATAATAAAATATAGATATATGGAATATCTATCGAGAATCGGCAATATAACGTTATCTATAAAAGACATTTTATGCATCTGGTATTCTTAATAATACAATAAAAATATGCATATTAATAAAAAATTGCATTATAAATACATGTATACTATCCTTTTAGTTTTCTATTATATATAGTATCATTTTATGTTAAAGTTTTAAATTCAAATAATAGAAATAGTTTTATATGCATTAATGTATTTACCATAAAGGTATAATGCTAGATTAATCACTATTAATTTTTAAACTTTATAGTTTTCAGCCATAAGTAAATTGTATTTAAAAATCGTTAAAAGATAAAATATAAGTATATTAATAAAATATATATCATATTTCGTTCTAATAATTATAAATAATATAATATATAAAATCTCGTTATTATTATATATATAAGCATATAATATATTAAATATTTTACTAAAAATAATATTGAAATATGATTTTATTTTGGAAATTTCATATAATTAAATATTAATTTTATTGAAAAGGCGGATAATAACAAATTTTATTTGAACTAATAGCATTTTTATTAGGCTATTATATATATACAAACTCTCAATTTTATAATTTAAGTATATTATTATTGCGAAATAATATATATGTTATAAAATGCTATACTTTAAAACAATGAAGCAAGGAAAATTAATAATTGATTTAAAGTATTTTTATTAAGAGGATTAAATATTCCGTTGTACTATACAGCGATATAGAAGGAAGGAACAATGATAACAATAGATAAAGTATTAAATACGAAAAAATCATTAAATTCATTTGATATGAATATGTTGGTATATATTAATTATATATTATTTAAAATTGAAAAGATGCAGAAAATAAAAAATAATTATTATAATTTATACTTGAGTATAATTTTATTGTAGTAATATTAGTATGGCAAAACCATATATTATAATTCTATTAATAATTTGAAAAAAATATAGTTTTCTATATTGAGCTAAATTTTTTATTATAAAATATGTAGTATATAGTATGCTTATGTTCAAAGTAGCAATATGCACTAGAATGGTAAACCCGGTTATATTCTTCCTAAAAGTTTATTATTACCACTAAATAAAGAGCTAATGTTAAAATTATAAACCTATAAAATTTAAATAAATCATACGAAAATAATTTTACTGAATATTGTTTATAGCTTAAGTTGGAGTTCATATTTATATATTAAATAGTTAATAAGAATAAAAAGGATAATATACATTTCATATATATTAACATATTCTAAAACTCATTTAGGTGTCATGTTGATTTTAATTTGTAATTAGCTATATTAACTTTAATTGCAGATTTTTCGTTTTAATTTTAAAAATATACATAAATATGAAGTATAATATTATTCATTAAAATATATTTTCACACAAGGTTATTGCACATTCTAAATATGGAACTCATTTATACTATTAATAAAATATAAATACAAACTAAGTATAATATATTTAGGAAAATTAATAATAATAAGTTATTTTTTTATATTATAATTTAAATAAATAATTTGATTTACATTTATTAGGATTAACGCTAAAAAATGTAATATTTGTATGGGATAACAACTTATATCAATATACTATATCAACAATGAGATACAAATATATTTTTATCAATTATAGTGATAACATATTTCTAATTTTTTATATATTTATAGTAACATATTCTCCGAAATTGATTTATTAAAAAAACAAAATAACTTAATATTTTTCTTTATGCTTAAATTTATAATTGCAGGATATGTGCTTATTTAAGCCAATTACAAAGCTGCAAAAATTATATAATGAAATATTTCCAATATTTATTGAAAATAATGGCCTTAAATATATGATGAAAATGTTTAAATAAATTAAAAATAAGGCGGTTTAGATAAATTGCCATAAAAAGTAGATGTAATGTTCCTTTAGTAACGATATTATATTAGTATTACATATTAATCTAAACGTTCAAAATAACAATAATGTGCTTAATTGCAGATTTTGTTTGGATCAATATATATATATTTATATAAAAATAATATGATGCCAAATATCGACAGAGTAAATATAAAATATCATTATAATGGATGATCAAGTAGTAAGTATATAAATTGTAAATAAAACAACTGTCTTTATATTGTTTTAAATGTTGCACTATCTACAAATTAATATTATATTTCATTTCAATAACACTTTTATTAGCATTTATTTTTATTTAATTTTTTTAAAATATTTCCTTAGTGTGACTTACTTAGCAAAGTTGATGAAAATTTTAACAATAGAGGTGTCAGTGTGGGCAAGTTTAATAAATTCAAGGAATGCCATTCTTATTGTCCTTATCAAGATAATTTAAAAGAAAATAAATGCACAACTAATAATGATAGAATGAGTGCTTTGAGTGCATATTTGCATGAAAAAATTAGTGAAATTGATAAATCTTTTAAAAATGGAGGAAATAATGGCAAATGGCACATTGAGATTTTTATTATATGGCTAGGCGATAAATTATTTAAGATAGATAACGATTATAAAGCAACTCTGGAAGAATCTTATAAAAAGAATTTAGAGAATTCTATGGGAAGTGTTAATTATTGGAAAGTTGTAGATAGTAGACAATTTTATAAGAAAGCTACTATTAAGAAAATGAGCGAATATTATAACTTACTTAATTATATATGTAAACTAATTACTGAATACAATAAAAATCCTGATAACAGTCGTCTTAGAAATTATTCTTCCCAATGTAGTAACTATTACAAAACTATTTATAATTCTATTAAGGAATGTAAACCATATCTACAATTATTGGATAATTTAAAAATGATATATGAAATATTTAGAATGCAAAAAATTGCTAATAATTCTAATATTAAAGAACCCAAAAGGACAAGATTACTTAATCGTATTCAACATCTTACAACATTTGAAAACCGAAATCAATTATTTGTGACTGTTAATGCAGTACTTAGTTTTGATGATAAAGGGTGTACAGATGTGAAATCGAAGGATGAGGAAATTGGAAAAAGTATTGAATCAAAAAATTTACAAGATAAGCTAAAAGGCACTGGACCAACTAAAAAACCCGATATAGGACCACAAAAAAAATTTTCCCCAATTGCACCACAAGGAAAACAAAGGATTCCGACACCTGAAAACCCACCAACAGCACGACAACCACAGCCAAAACCCAAACCAGAACCAAAACATCAAGGACCACAAAAGAAAGAATCACAATCGCAACAACAATCACTACATACACCAACATCGCCAATAACAGAAAATAAAATACAACAACCGCCAGCAACACCAACAGAAACAAACCCACAAGAAAAAAAAACACAAGAATCAAAACCACCATCAGAACCACAACCAGTGCACCAACCACCAGTACCATTACCAGAAGTACCACCAGCACCGCCATCACAAGATGGAAGTTCATTACAAACAGCTAAAACAGGGGAAATCCATCAAAATGGGCAAGGAGGTACAGTTGATAGAAAAGGAGAAACAAGTAGTGGGTTGGGTGTTACACAAGATAACCAAGGAGGATCATCTGGGGGATCAGGCGATAGACAAGGTAATGGAGTCCATGGATCTGGAGGTGCAGGTGTTAGATCAGGTGATCAACCAGTTAAAGATAGCCAAGAAGATATAGGCAGTGGGCAAGGTAGTCAAGGAATTACAAGTAGTGAATCAGGAGGGGGAGATGATGGACCGGGTCCTTCTAAAAGTGGGCAAAAGGCTTTAGACAGTAGCAAAGGAAATAAAGACGGTGGAGGAAATGGTGGAGCAGGAACTCCAGATAGTGGAGATAATGGAGGAAGTAATACCAAAGGCGACCAAGGAAATCCAAACGTTGGATCAAATGATCAAGGAGATAAAAATGATGGATCAAGTGATCCCGCATCAAGTATATCAGGAGGATCTTTTGATTTGTGGTCAGCATTCCGTGAATTCCTATTAAAAGGAAAGGAATATTATAATAATGCTTCCGAATTTATTAAAGAAAATCAGCAAAGGCTTAATGATGCTAGGGATCAAATCAGTGGTGCATATAGTAACGCTGTGAATAATTTAAAAAATGCTTATAATGCATCTAGTAGTTATTTTAGTGATATTATTAGTAATATATCTAGCCAATTTAATCAAGTTGACCATCTTCCTAAACCAGGTGGTAGCCATCCTGGATCAGGCAACCCATCGACTGGGGGAGATTCATCTAATCAGTTACCACCATCTCAACCACAAAATACAACAGATCCACCAACTCCACCACCAAATTCACAACAAAATCTACCATCAACTCCAACATTAAATCCACCATCACCAACTTCAGCATTAAATCACTCACCACCATCAAATCCAATACAACAAACACAACCATCTCCCCCAACACAGTCTATCACATTGCAAAACCCACAAACCGATACATCTATTCAAAAAACAACTACCCAAATAAATGCTCAATTGTTAAAATTACCAATTTCTGATCCCATTTCGAGAACCCCCTGGAATATAATTCCAACTACATGGAATGGATCAGTGGAATGTAAACCTAAAATAAATTTTATTAATACCACATTAATGTGTTGCACATCGGAACAGTGTAGTTTAACTGGAATTTCAGTTACACTTGTTTTAATACCAATTATTTTATTAATTGGGTATAAGGTAAAATAATATAATTACTAAATACAACACTTTTTAAAAACATTCATTAATGTAAAAAAATATTTTTTTTAATATTTTTATTTTAGTATTTATCATTTGGATCATCAAAAAAATCGGAAAAAAAAAACATGAAGAGAGTTATAAATTTTCATGATGGAAACAGAAAGACAAAAATAATTATAAGTTCAAATGATAAGAAAAAAAAACTAAAGCCGATTATAAATTCAATTGGTGGAAAAAAGGGTCCATTATTAAATATATACAAACTTATACAGGCGGATCCTATGCCATTTATTAATTTATTTTTTTTGTTGATTTTTTTTGTCTATAAAAGAAAAAGAGACACCATCGAATGATAAATTTAATTGTCTTATATTTTTTGTAAAGTTCAGATGTTTATGGTACTATATTTAAAAGTACATATAATATGTAACAATAATAAATAATTTTGCTTATTAGTATTATTATAGGTAAACAAATTCATAAATATATTTATGTAATTATAATACGAAATTATATATATTTTATAATTTGTATAAAGATGATGTTGTTAGAATGGCTCACTTAATTTTCAATTCTAATTGATTTATATAATTCTAAGAATAAAAACATCACTAACATAATGAATGATTAAAAAATATATTTTTTATAAAATTGTTTATTATTGAAAAATGTTACAATTTTGTTAAAATATAAAAAGTAGCCCTATATTTCCCTTTTATATGCTACATACAATTGTTTTTTATAAATATTAAGTAAAAAATTATATAAAAATGTAATGGGATTTATAACAGAAACATATAAACATATGTTTTATTGAACGAATAATAAATCAATGGCATATAATAATGCACCACAAATGGATCAATGCTATATATTTTACTAAAGATACTATTTGAGATATATGAGGTTATATTCTAAAAAATTGAATCAATGGAAAAGCGTTAAAGACTCAATTAACTTTAAATGTCTTTTATTATTCCATATTACCATGGATTATATTATCAGTGTTTAATGAATTATCTTTAATCACAAGCAGCATTGTTTTATCATAGAATTAACAAAATATTAAAAATTTAATAAATTATTTGAATGTATATGCATTGATAGCTATAACACTAAAATACATAAGATAAAAATGAACACTACAAAATATTTATATATTAAAAGATAAAATGCATCTTATATCCCCCATGCTAAAGTGTAATATGACAACCTAATTATACTTAATTTTCTATTATACTTAAAAATTTTCAACAATAGTTATTTAATTGTTATATATTAATATTTACTAAGTATTATTTTAAAAATTGTTTGCATTCAAAGACTTATTTAAGCTTAAAATGGCTCAATAATACGGTTTCAGTACTAATTGTTGTTTTAAACCGTAGAAAAGATGCTCAAAATCTACTATAAAATAACCCAATAAGGTATATTTCTAAATTGAAGTATATAGGATTAAAAATAAAGTTATTGGATTTATTAAAATTGGTTATGGATTTATCTATATTAAATAAAAATAATATAAATTTATATAATTTGAATAGAAAATGGAGCATGTAACTTAATTTAAAAATACTATAATTTTAGAAAAATCTATATTATAAGAAACAACTATATAAAACTGTAATATATCGTATTAAATAACTATTTATATGTTTTTAAGGATTATAGTAATAATAGCATTTTTTGTATAAATGAACCATATATACATATGGCAAAAGTATATTAAGCAACTTTCCATTTAAGGTAATTTAGATAATTGTCATAAAATAAGTATAGCATGTTTAACGAAATATAATTGGTATGCAAAAAGCTTAAATAGATACAACAAATATTTACGTAATATATATAAATATTATTATCCCTCCTAATCTTCAAATTATGGCACAGTCAAGTTATAATATTAAGGATGTGGTATACAATTTTTTAAATAAAATATTCTCTTCGCATGTGTTTTATATGTTGTATCCCCCATAAATTATATTAATTTTCATTTGATTAGCATTTATATTAATACATTTTTTGTTTAATTCATAAAATATATTTGTAGTATAAAGAATTTAATAAGATCGATGGCTATTTTAGTGAGATTCTGAAGTTTGAATCAGTAACAATTCTAACAGCTAATGGACCAATCAAAAAATATTGTCATTACGGGAGTAACTCAAGAAAAGTTGATTGTCGCGATTATTTTGAAATGGCTAGTTCTGGTGTTATTCATTTGCTAAAAAATTTAATGGGTAAGAATGTTTTAGATTATGATAAACTTGCCGAATACGCTATTTTATGGTTAAGTTATAAACTAAATCAAAAGCCAAAAAATAAATTTACCAAATTAAACGAATTTTATACTCATTATATATTAAAAAATAACTGTTATAATGAGAAAATAAAAAATAGTGGTAGTACGACTTATAAGGATATTATAGATAAAAAAAAAGATTTGATGAATATAAATATTAAAGAAATATTAAAATTTTATGACGAATTAAAAACCTTATGTAACATGTATGATGATTGTAATGAAAACAATATGAATTGCGAAAATTGTTCGCAAAAAGCTAATGAATTTGTTCAAAATTTTAAAAAACTCAATAACGATTCTAATAATATAGAAGGCAGTTCATATAATAAAATGTTATCTATATTATCAGATGATTATAACAATTTAATAAATAAATGTACCAATCTTTCATCTATTCCAAAAATAAAACCTAAAAAAAATTTTGGACAAGATGATGCAGAAATTTTTGTAGCTACACCAAGTTCGTTGATATTAAACACAGTAATTCCAGGTTTATCGACATTTTCTGTAATACCGGCTTTCTTGGGAATTGCTTATAAGGTAAATAATAAGAAATTAAAAACTATAATATTTAAATTATATTTTTGTGATCCCTTATATCCGTTTATGAAAAAATATATAATAATCTTACTATTTTTATATTAGTATTCATTATTTGGAGTTGATAAAGTATTTCAAAGACAATATATAAGAAAAAAATTAAAAAAATTAAAGAAGAAAATGAAACTTAATATATGATTCAAATAGTAGTGATAATTCCAGGAATAATAATAATGATTGATATATGTTAAGAATATGTCTATTTGGAAATAAGTCATTTTGGGCCATATTTTTGGATCATAATTTTTGTGTCTATAAGAATATTTAAATAATATAATCAATAAAATATAAATCGATATGTATATATTTATTGTATTTTGCCTATTTTTTGTATAATTTTTATATGATTTTATGTAGTCGGTCAGGGTTAAGGTTGTGTTTTGTGGAACCTATGTATGGGTTAGGGTTAAGTACCACACCACATTTAATTTTGTATAATTTTATAATATATTAGTTTAAGTAATTGTTTTAAATATATATAGTAAATATATTATTAAAATATGTGCAGGACAAATCACAAAAATAAAATTTCGTGTTAATATAGCTTGATTATAATGTGTTTAGATATGTATTTTATTGTTAATTTGTGATTAGTGATTTATGGGTCAATTGATCGAATATTGGAATCGATATAGAAAGATTAATTCAAAGTGTCGATTTGGTTTATAATATAACGTCGATTTAAATAATTTCAACATTAATATGGGAATTTAGGTGGAAATAAGGGGACATGCAAGAAAATATTTATTATGGTTTCATCTCTCAGTGCTACATGAACCGTATGATAAATGAAGAAAGTAGTGGAGATAATAAAGAAGTTGCTGAGGCGATGAGAAAACGGAATTATTAAATATATACAAAATTATGCAAGTCGATCCTATGTCATTTATTAATTTATTTTTTTTTGTTATTCCTTGGTGTGCCTCTTTATGGGCGTTATATTAGCTTAGCACTTTATAAAGACGCAGTTTATTAGATTATATATTTTTTTTATAAGAAATTTTAATTTTTACTAATGCATGCGAAATAAAAAAAGATTGAACTCAAAATATTTATATAAGCAATCTTATATATTACAACTTGCTTTTGAGAAAAATTATTAACATATAGTAAAAAAATTAGAGTATAAGAGAAAATAAAAGTATAGCCGAAAGGGGGAGACTATTATTACATTTCAAATAATTTTTTAGTAATTAATATAATGTTTTTAAATAATTTATTTTTTAGAACAAATTACATATTTTAAAAAGTGATAAAAAACATGTTAAGTACCGCAAAAATAATAAAATAAAACACTTTAAATTATAACCAATATTTTTTTTTAATTCGTACTCTCTAGTATACAATTAAAAAATTGAGTTTTGTAATTATATATCACAGCGTATAAAAAAAAAATATATAATTCCCTTAATATAGATATGAGTAGGAAGTGCTTAGATATTTTTAATATATATATTAAATATGATTATATACATATTATTTTTAAATAAATTTTAATACTTAGCCTATAGACTTTTATTTCTAATGGGTTTTAGGTTTAACATAGTTGATATTTTAAAGTTAACTTTGTCGATAAACAACTACCACCCTATACTAAATTATATATATATTATACTATGGGTACAGACTAAGTACTAATCTTAAAACAATATATTTTTTTAGATTAGTATTTATTTTTTTTTATGTTTTTATATATTTGTAATTTTATTTTATTTTTCATTATTTTCAAAAACATGTAAGTTTTTTATTATTATTTTTTTATTATCCATGATTTTCTAAAATATGTGAATTTATTCACATATTTTTATTTTATATTCCATTTAAATCGAACATTACATGTTTTTAATAATTTGAGTATGTCCAATCAGACATTATTATTATCTGTATGGTGTTATGTTATTATTGTCATTGTTGTTTTTTTTTCTAATAAGTGATCATATTTGATTTTATTTTTTAATAAGTTTTGAATTATTATGTTTATAGAAAAACATATATTTTCATATTAAATTATGATTTTTCATAAATGCATAATATAAAGGCATATAGTAATATATACATATTAATAAATAGGAAAAATAGAAAAAAAAAATAATATAAAAAAATGGAGCTATCTCGAGAAGAATCAGAAGGTACCAATGTTATGTTAAAATCGGGTAATAAAGACCCGGCAATAATGGGTAATCCTGCTATTGGTTTTTTTACAAATAAACATGGTTTGAAGATAAAAACATTTAAATGGTTTGTCAAGGCACCTGTAGGAATAGTATTTCTAGTGCACTCTTTAAATTCACATTGTCGATTTGATTATTTAAGACATAATGCCACTATATTAAATAATGAAAAGGCCGTTTTAAATGATGGAGATAACTTTTATGTCCATAAAGATAGTTGGATTGAAGAATTAAACAAAAACGGTTATTCTGTTTGTAGTCTGGATTTACAAGGACATGGTGAATCAGGCTGTTTAAAGGGTGAAAAAACCTACATTACGAATTTTGATGATTTTGCTGATGATGTACTTCAATATATGAATAGTATACATGAATCAATCATTAACGAAGCTGCCAAGGATAATTATGAAAATGAAAAAAACGCAATAAGACAAAAAAAAAGGTGCACTAGATGTGATTTGATTTTAAAAGATGAATCTGATGTTTGTTGTTCCAACGAAGATAAAATTATAACCAAAGGTTTACGTTCACGTCAACCAGGACATAATCAATATAAAAGACCTGACTATAACATAGCTCCATATAAAACACCTATACCAATGTATTTGGTTGGATTATCAATGGGAGGAAATATTGTTTTGAGAATATTGGAATTGTTATCACAAAGAAAATACAACTATTATAATCGACTAAATATAAGAGGTGTTTGTTCATTATCAGGAATGCTTTCAGCAAAAGGGATAAGAAAAGAGCCTTCATGGAAATTTTTTTATATACCGATGGCGGCATTATCATCACTTTTATTTCCAACATTTAGATTTTCGCCAAGTGTATCTTGTGAAGTATTTCCATATTTAAGAGATATATATACATATGATAAAATATTTTATGACAAACCTATTACTAATAAATTTCTTTATACATTATTGAAAGCTGCTGATAATTTAAATAAGGATGCAGACAAAATACTAAAGGATGTTCCCATACTTCTTATTCATTCTGTTAACGATCAAAAATGCAATCACCCATCCGCTCAGGATTTTTATAATAAATTGAAAACTAAAAAAAAAGAATTTCACACTTTAGAAGATATGGAACATATGATTACAATGGAACCTGGAAATGAAAGAGTTCTCAAAAAACTTGTAGATTGGCTAGAAGATACACAAAAAACACCAAAAGTTAAAAAAAAAGTTAAAAAAAACCTCAGAAGTGATACTGACAAGAGTGTCTTACCAAAGGAGGCATCACCAACGCAAGGCACTGGTGTTTTAACCGATCTTCCAAAGGACAAAGCTCCATAAACGAGGCGACATTCAGATAATTTAAGCTCGGATGTGCGAATGCAGATCATTCAAGCTAGTAATGCAAAACAAAAAATATAGCAAATGATTTGCTTCATATAGGGGAAAAATAGCTTTGCTGAAATATTTGTGTTATGAAAAACTAGTCAAAAATATTTTCTCCCTATATGTATATATATAATGACTTATCTAAAAAAATATATATGCGCATAATGCATATATATTTATACTCTCGATTGCACAGAATAATTTTATGTATCGATCGAATAATCATATTTATTTGTAATTTGATAAAAAAAAATATGCACACATAATTAAATATTTGTGGAAGGTACACAAAAATTATATATTAATATTCGAGTTATGTTTTTCAAAAAAAATTGTGTATATTATACATTCTTATGTATCATTTGTCTAATTAAAATGCTATATATATGATGTAAAAGTAATTGTTTACAGTCTATATGATGTATATTTTTTGTATCATTTATTTGTATAATATAAAAAACAAGCATCATATATTATATATATATGTTTGTTTTTTTATTTAAATATCCTTCTTTTAATATATAAATTTACCATTCCATATGGGGTGAAAACAAAATGCCCATATTTTTATTTTTTTAGTTTTTTTAGTTTTTTTATTTTTTTTAGTTTTTTTATTTTTTTTAGTTTTTTTATTTTTTTTAGTTTTTTTTCAAATTTCGTCAATTGTTAATCACTAGTGTTTCGTAATACCAAAATATTTTTGTTAGAGTTTATGTTCTTACCTATATATACGCTTTTATATTTGTATACTTCTCTTTACCTATATTTACTTATTTTATCATATTTCTTCTTTTTTATTTATTTTCATTTTTTCATTTCCATACTAAGAGAGGATTATAAATATATATATTAACTTTCAAGGATATGGACAATTTTATTAGAGCTTCTAAAAGACTAATAATAATTCATAGTTGTTTGTACATATAAGATGATTTGCTTTATTTGTGTTGTTATTATTTTATTATTTTATTTTTAATTTCGTTTATTTGCGTGGATATATATTATTATTTATTCATTTTATGCTTAAATGAACATATAAAATGAACTTAACTGTTAAATTTAAAAGAGACTTTATTTTTTACCATTGTCAAAAGTTATTTCACATGTTTCCAGTCAACTTACAATTGGTTATTTTTTATGCACAACAAAAAGCGGATTACAACGGTGCATAATTTTTATTTTTTATCAAAAAGGCTAATAAAATATATGTAACTCAATAGGTCTGCAAGATTATGTAAATTCAATACAATTGCTATGAATATTGAAACGTAAAAAATAAAATAAATTTAATAAATCAAAGATAGTAGTAATAATAATAGAGGTTTAGGATTCGGGGAATAGTTTACCAACAGACAATAACCCATCAAGCATATCGCAAATTCCAAACCCAGATTCAAATTCACCATCTATACCACAATTTCAGCCTCCATCAATAACTTCACCACAACCATAGTATAATCAAACACAAGGCTCATCACAAGCACCATCTTCCCAAAAGCAGCCTACCTCCATACACGATTTCCAAGATACATTTCAGAACGATGCATCTAACATAGTGCATCAACCTGATCCAAACGACGGAAAAGGAGAAATTAAAACACTAACAATTATTTAAGTTACATTATTAAGTTCTGGTATAAGTCCTTCAAATACAGGGAATGGAAATAACCCCTATGGAATCGATGTTAAAATGAACGAAAAATCATCAATATGGTGTATAGGAGCGAATAATAAATGTGATATAACGGATATTAGCATTATAGTTATTTCAATATCCATTATTTTAACAATTATATATAAGCTAAATAATATGAAATTATTAAATATAATGTAATTAGCATGCATTTTCTAAATAAATATGAATTCCCATTTTTATGTTAATATTTATCACTTGGATGTACAACCAAATCGAAGAGAAAAAAAAACGTGAAAAAAATTACAAATTCATTTGGAGGAAAAAGACAGTGGGAATAATTATAAAATCATATGATAGAAACAAAGACCTAAAACCGATTATAAATTCAGTTAGTAGAAAAAAAAATCCATTATTAAATATATACAAACTTATGCAGGCTGATCCTATACCATTTATTAATTTATTTTTTTTGTTAATTTTTTTTGTCTATAAAAGAAAATCCGATTTTTTGGAATTATAAATTTAATTAATAACTTTTATTTTGGGATTAATATTCCATGAACCTTATTTTAAAACTCGATATAATTATTAAAAATTATAAACAAGTAAATTCGTTTATTACTATTATTATAGGTAAATGAACTCATAAGTATAATTAAAAAATATACTTATATAATTATAATACGAAATTATATATTTTATAATTTTTATATAAAGATGATGTTGTTAGAACGGTTCATATAATTTTCAGTTCTAAATTGATTTATATAATTTTAAGAATAAAACATTACTAATATAATGAGTTAATAAAAAATATATTTTTATAAAATTACTTATTATTTAAAAAATTAATAATAAAATAAAAAAAAATAAGAATATCCCCTAAATCCTTGTTATATGCTACATACAATTGTTTTCTATAAATATTCAGTAAAAAATTATATATGATACTTTCTAACATAGATACATAAGTATTTGTTTTATTGATTGAATGATAAAACAATAAAATATAGAGTGCAATATAAAGGTATCAATGTTATATATATTGTCAAATATACAATTGGGGATATACGGTTTTATATTATAAAAAATGGGATCGATAAAGAAAGAGTTAAAGACTCAATTATATTAAATGTCTTTTATTATTCCATATTATAACGTATTATATTATCAGTACTTAGTGAATCATCATTTTTTAATCTAAAATAGCATTATTTTATCATAATATTTATAATAAATTATTTGGATCATATACATGGATAACTATAGAAGTAAAATATATATGATAAAATGAGCAATGCATAATATTTATCGAATATTATATATATAAAAAGAGCAAATATATTTTATTTTGTCCTTTCAAAGCGCAATATAACAATCTAATTACACATATTTTTTTATTATGCTTTAAAATTTACATCAATATTTATTTATGTATTATATATTTAATATTTACTAAGTATTATTTTAAAAATGGTTTGCATTCAAAGACTTATTTAACCTTACAAATGGCTCAATAATATGGTTTCAGTGCTAATTGTTTGTTTTAAAACATAGGAAAGATGCTCAAAATATATTATAAGATAGCCCAATAAGGTATATTTCTAAATTGAAGTATATAGGATTAAAGATAAAGTTATTGAACATATTAAAATCGGCCATGAATTTATATAGATTAAATAAAAATAATATAAATTTATGTAATTTGAATAGAAAATGGAACATGTAACTTAATTTAAAAATATTATAATTTTAGAAAAATCTATATTATAAGAAACAATTATATAAATCTGTAATATATCATATTAAATAACTATTTATATATTTTTAAGGATTATAGTAATAATAGCATTTTTTGTATAAATGTATCAAATATACATATGGCAAAAGTATATTAAGCAACTCTCCATTTAAGGTAATTTAGATAATTGTCATAAAATAAGTATAGCATGTTTAACGAAATATAATTGCTATGCAAAGAACTTAAATAGGTACAACAAATATTTACGTAATATATATAAATATTATTATCCCTCATAATCTCCAAATTATAACAAAATTTCATTATAATGTCTAAGAATTGGGTATACAATTTTTTAAATAAAATATTCTCTTCACATGTGTTTTATATGTTGTATCGCTCATAAATTATATTAATTTTCATTTGATTAGCATTTATATTAATACGCTTTTTCGTTTAATTCATAAAATATATTTGTAGTATTATGACATTTATACGATCGATGACTATTTTTGGGAGGATGATAATCGTCAATTTAGAGTTAATACAAAACACAAATCAATCCACAAGTATTGTTATAACGGGATTAACTCATCATTTGATAATTCTCGTAAATATCTTGAAATGACTAAATGTAGTGTTATTTATTTGCTAAAAACGTTAAAGGAAAATTATAAATTAGAAGATGATAAACTTGCCGAATACGCTATTTTATTTTTAAGTTATAAACTAAAACAACATTCACAACATAAATTCATCAAATTAAATGATTTTTATACTAATCATATAAAAAATAATAATGATTATAATAAGAATATAAAAGATAATGGTCCGACTTATAAGGAAATTATAGATAGAAAAAAAAATTTGATGGATATTAAAGAAATATCTAAATTTAATGATCCATTTGTAATATTATTTTATTTATATTATAAATTTCATAGTATTCTTTGGAATTGTAATGAATATTCGGGATTAGCTAAAATCTTTGTTAGTAAATTTGAAGAACTCAATAAAGATTCTAATAATATAGAAAACAGTTCATATAGTCAAATATTGTCTACATTATCAAATGATTATAAAAATTTAAAAAAAAGATATGATGATAAAGATAATATATGTACCTATTTTCCACCTCTTTCAGAATTTACCCCCAAAAAAATTTCTGTAGAAAATCCTGGACATATTTCTTTAGAAAGTTCTAAACAAACATTTGAGCAGAATTCTGAAGTTACATCATCAAGTTCGTCGATACTAAACACAGTAATTCCAGTTTTATCGACATTTTCTGTAATACCAGCTTTCTTGGGAATTGCTTATAAGGTAAATAATAAGGAATTAAAACTATAATATTTAAATTATATTTTTGTAATCCCTTATATGAATTTATCAAAAAATATATAATTTACCATTTTTATATTAGTATTCATTATTTGGAATTGATAAAAAACTATTTCAAAGACAATATTTAAGAAAAAAATTAAAAAAAATAAAGAAGAAAATGAAACTTAATATATGATTCGAAGAATAGTGATAATTCCAGGAACCATAATAATGATTGATATATGTTAAGTAACTGTCTATTTGGAAATAAGAAAATTTTGATCATAATTTTTGGGTTTCTAAAAGCATTTAAATAATACAATCAATAAAATATAAATTTATATGTATATATTATTGTATTTTGCATTATTTTTGCATATTTTTTATATAATTTTTATGTTGTGGGTCAGGGTTAAGATAGTGTTTGTGGAACCCATAAATGGGTTAAGGTTAAGTATCACATTACATTTTATTTGTATAATTTTTAATAATTTGACAATATTTATTAGTTTAACAAATTGTTTTATATATATATATAAGACAAATTATAACAATTGAATTTCATATTAATATAACTTAATGGTAAATGTTTGAACTATGTATTTTTTATATTTATTGTTAATTTGTGGTTAATGGTTTATGGGACAATCGATCAAATGTTGGAATCGTATAGACAGATGATTTCAGAGCATCGATTTGATTTTATAAAATAACGTCGATTTAAATAATTTAATATTTATTATGAGAAATTGTGGGGAAATGGAATTAATTTATATAGAGAATGTTATACAGACCGATCTCATTCCTTTATTAATTTATTTTTTTGTTTATAAAAGAAAAGAAATTTATATGATAAATTTAATAAGTTTTATTTTCGTGTTAAAAATATATAGCTTCATTTTAAAAGGCAATATAAAGTTCAAACAATAATAAATAAACGGTATTGCATTTATTAGCATAAATAATTAGGGTTTTGGTATAAAGGAGCCTTATTAAGGCTCATTCATCTATTTTTATAAAAAAAATATAGAATATATTTTCTATATGAGGAATTTTTCTGTGATAATTAATGTGATACATTTATGTTTTATTTAAATAGTATTTGTAAAAATAAAGATAATAAAATATTTACATCCATAAATACTTTTAATGAATAGAATTAAATTGATTACAACGGTGCATAAATTAGTTCTATAGAAAATACAAAAAATTAATAAATATGAAGTTATTATCATTATTCCATTTATTTAATGAATAAAGTTAAAAATGAGAATCTGTATTTTAAAATAGTTTTTTTTTAATTATTATTTGTTTTTTTGAATATTCGCCAAATGGTAAGTTACACAATATTTTCTTTTATTATTAATAACATTTCAATATAGTTTTCGCATCTATTTGTTTTACATGGATTCTATATTATTGTTTTATGTATTGATAAGACACTTATGTTAAATTAAAGAAACAATTAATATTAATTATATATTAATAAATATTTAATTTCATTTTAGGAATTAACTATGTAAATGAGATAATAATATACCTTGGAAGGAATGCAATAAGTTTAATAAATAATGGGATGTTAGCAGATGTAGACAATCAATTTTATTTAAATAATTTTTATGAATCAAATTTGAATCTTGTAGATACCTTTAATGACGATTGAATAAAATGCATTCAAAATGTTATAGATAATCATGTAAAGGACTGTAAGGTCAATAACATGCTATTCAAATTAAAAGGCATAAATATGGGAATGAAAATTTTAATTCACAAGGTTGTGATGAAATTATCAAAAATTTCAAAGAAAAAAAATAAGTTAATGATGGGATACCAGTGGAACAAACACAATATAAGACAATAAAAAAGTATATACATTTTTCGGTATGAAAATATAGGCAATTTAAACAATTGGCAAGTGACACGGGCACTTTAAATATTGATTATGACAATTTTGAAAACGAATATAATGAAATTCTTTGAAGAGATAGCTATAAGGAATTAAAATACGATAAATTGCTTAAAAAGGCGCTAAATATCATATTTAAATGGGGAATATTTAACATAACATTTATTTGGGAGGTGTTTATGCATGTTGTATTGAATTCCCATTTGGGATTTTAACTGTAATTGGTTTGAGTTTACAACTTATGAAAATAGACACAGAAATCACAAATGAATTAACATAATCTTTGTTCATTATTATTACTTTTTAATTATTAAATATTACATTTTGTCAATAATTATAAAAATAAAGATATTCATATTTTATGATATCGGAAATATAGGATACTGATTCATGAGTTTTTTTTGAATTAATTTGCTCATATTTGATAACATTTGTTGGCTTATACAATTTTTAAATATTATTACATAAATTTAGTATAATATTTTATTTAAAAATGAAAAAACATATATTATATATGAAAGAAAAACAAGGATTATATTAATGATCGTAAATTTTACCTTAATTTATGGTTTTTATTATTAAAGATCAAATGATATTTAGTTATATAAATATATAATGCATCCATATGTTCTAAATGATAACTATACAACAATAATTAAAAAATATGATGATGTGCTGCAAGTTAATTAGTTTTTTATTACTATATCGAAAATATGATATATAGGATTATATTATAAATTTTTGCAATTAAAAATAGTATAAAATAAAAAATGATAATTTGAAAGTGTTATTAAAATATTTATAAATAATGGAAAGTCGAATTATATAAAAAAAAATATGATAAAATTCAATAGGAAAAAGAAAACAATTTTACAAGTTATAATATAATAATACAAAAAATTATAAAATGATACGATGAAAAAAAATATATAGTTGAACTCAATTGAATTATTTCAATTTAGTATTATTTTTGATATTATTAGGCTTTAATCCATCACCAAAATAATTAGGCATACTGCATGCTTATTATTATGCATGTATGTTGTTAATCTAATTATATATTACAATTAAAAATAAACGTTGTTGGACCAACAATATATTTTTTTTATGAATAAATAATATATTTTTTTTATGAATAAATAATATATTTTTTTTATGAATAAATAATATTTTTTTTTTATAAATAAATAATATATTTTTTTTTGAAATACTAATTAAAAAAATATAATTAAATTGTGTTATTAAATATTTAATAATATTTTTTATGAAATTTTCCATATATTTATATACAAATTAATGTAAAATAATCAATGGTATTATAATATAATAATTTGACATAATTAATATCAAATATCATACATACAAATATATGTAAATAAAACCATATAGTATAGAAATAGAACTAGTATATTGTTTTATATATAAAAAGAATATTTTTTTATTTTTTTGAATTTTTTATGATACTAAAAAAATATAATATATACTGCAAAAATGAATTCCAAATTAATACAAATTAGTTCATCTCTTCTTTTAATGTGCTTATGCAACACATACAGTAACGAGGTAAAATATTATATGTTAATTTTATAAATATTTGCTTATTGTGCTAAAATTTATAATATGGTGATGTTTTACATTATAAAATAAAATTTAATTTTAAATATATTCAAATTTTATATATTTTTAGGAAAATAATAATAATGTAACTAGGGTTATAAAATCGAACCGATTATTATCTGAGCAAGAAAACAATGAAGTAGGAGAAGAAGTATATGAGGAACAACCAGCTTATGAAGATCAACCAGCTTATGAAGATCAACCAGCTTATGAAGATCAACCAGTTTATGAAGATCAACCAGCTTATGAAGATCAACCAACTTATGAAGATCAACCAATTTATGAAGATCAACCAGCTTATGAAGATCAACCAGCTTATGAAGATCAACCAGCTTATGAAACCAAACCAGCTTATGAAACCAAACCAGCTTATGAAACCAAACCAGCTTATGAAACCAAACCAGCTTATGAAGATCAAGAAAATATTGAATACCCAGTTCCTGACGATGAAATATTTTATGAAGCACTAGATGTTTATGCTATCTCATTAGAAAACCCAAAAGAGAAAAGACTTATGCCAAGAAATTCACCATTTGTGAAAGCATATCTAACCGCCCCCAAGAACCCAAGGACTGTTGACTTAACACCACCAGATAACAAACCAACAATTACAGAATTCCCATTTACAACATCTATTTCACCACCACCACCACCAAATTCGAAACGTAGAATTAGAGAAAGAAAAATCAAACCTATATTTGAACAATTACCCAAAATTCCAAAGGAAGAAAAACCTTTTCATCCAGACACTCGTGATATTAAAAGAGAAATAACCCGTTTGAATAACCTCTGGAAGATAATAGACTACATGGATACAGATGACTCAGACTTGGATGATTATATAGATCATTTTTCTGGTCAAAATAAGAGGAAATAACCAAGTTGTAAGCATTAAGAACTATATACATATTTAGATGAAGAGAAATTAAAAACTTATGCTAATGAGAATATTGAGAGCCAATTAAAAGGACCATGTTTTTAAAATACGGACTATAAAAATGCAGAATGATGAAAAATAAAAATGTTGAAGGCAATGAAAATGATATGGTGTTAATGCCCAAAATAAAAATTAAAGCAGAAAGAAAATTATAGTAATAATCACAAATGATAATGTTCTAAATGGAATGAGTGTCATACAGATATTTTTTCAAAAGATATATATATTAATTTTATCTGATTTGTTTTTAATATTTTATAAATTATTTTGTTGTACGAATATATTACATATATTTATAAATTGTGTTTGATTTGTTTTATTGTTTTAGAAATTATTTTGTTGTACGAATATATTACATATATTTATAAATTGTGTTTGATTTGTTTTATTGTTTTAGAAATTATTTTGTTGTACGAATATATTACATATATTTATAAATTATGTTTGGTTTGTTTTAGAAATTATTGTGTTATGGAAAATATAATAATTAGTCAACTATAGTTTTATATTTAATTATAATAAAAAAACATAAGTAATAATAAATATATTGATTATGAATATATATAGGTATCTATGAAGAAACTGCGATTCAGTTACAACGTAGATTTTATTTTTTATAATTTGGACATCTTTATTTGTCTGAAAATGTTGATTAAATATATATATATATATATATCATCCCGTATGTTTAATCTTGAGATGTTTAAATATGTAACTAAAAAGGGGCACAGCCATTAATATGGAAGGGGGTGCATAACATATTTCCCATACGTTATATTACTTCTATCTAACTCGTTCATATATATTAAATGTGTTAATATTATAATTCATATTTTATAATGCATTGCTAATTGTTGGCTAAAGATATATACGATCCCTTATTATTTATTGTATAAGATTTTTTAATCCATAGTTATATTGAATTATACATATCATAATATATTATGCATTTCTACGCTTGGTGAAAATATTTATTTATTTAGTAAAATTTATTATTTGTGTCATTATTATTTTGATTTAAGTTACAGCTTTTCAACCAAACTATATAGTAATCTTATATATGAAACTATAACATAATTCGGTTCATTTAGAATAGTTGTCTACAATATAACATAGTTTTCAGATTATTTGTATGCATATAATTTTATATTATATATGTATGCTTATATTTTATATGCGTATTTATAAAATATATTTTTTCATTCTTAATGTATATTATCTCTTATAACTTATGTTTGTGATTGTTTTATTATTGATAATTTTACAAAATATATTTGTATCAACGACAGTGAACGTAATAAATTCTACACGACTAAATTAATCTAAATACGTTATAAATGAATCTATATTACTTATACAAAGTAATAATCTTATTAATTTAAGAAATAGATTGTCTATTTTCCTTATGAAATATATACTCACTAAAAAATGCTATTATATAAAAAACATGTATACGCATCTAAATAGTATTTTTCCACAAAATTACGTAATAATACTTATCAACTTTAAATGACTTCAACAATATTTTATTTTAAAAATGATATTATGATACTAAATTTGATTCTTCGTTTTTTTTTCTTTAAAATTGCCTTACATATAAAAAACGGCAAATAATAAATGTAAATGATTATTATTTTAATTAAGATTTATTAATTATAAGAACATAAAAGCTAATTAAAAGTAAAGTTATTACATAATTAATTTTAATTTGTATAAATTCACAAATTAGCATTATATATATCTTCAAATTGCAACCAAAATAATTATATACAAATTTAATTTAAAAAACAATTTGAAATAACAAAAAACATATACATAATGTAAAAAGATATAATATATTTATTATTATATTTTCGTGTTTTAACTTAAAAAAATAATTGAAAATGTTACATTTATATTTATGAAAATACAAAACAATAATTAATATAAGCATTATTAACGCACATTTATATTTAATTTTCTTATTCATCTTCTATTTCGTATTCGCAATTGCTTCTTACATCAGAAATCCAATCAACAATTGCTTTTAAAATGTCTTCATTTCCTGCCTCTATCGTTATAGCATGATTCATGCCATCAACAGAATGAAATTTTTTGTTATGAGCATTTACTTTATTATAAAATGAAACTGCCCCCTCATAAGAACACGAGCTATCATCTTTTGAATGCACAAATAATAAAGGAATATCCTTTGGCATATATTTAATATTACAATTCAATGTGATCGTTCCTTTTATAAGTTCAGAAATACATTTATATTTTACTTCATCACTATTTCGAAATTTATCATATTTACATATATTAGCATGATGTTCGGACTTTTTATAACGTGATGACGAAGTTCGTTTATGAGGCGCAACACAAGACAGGAACCTTGTTGCAGGTAAATACAAATATTTAAATGATTTGTTTCCAGCATTCCATGATGTTTTTAATATTATCATACCAGATAAAGATACGCAACCTTTAATATTTAAATCATCTAAATAATTATAGCATATTTCATGTTTATCATTAGAACTAACAATAGCATTTGTCGTAGAAGAGGTACTAGCACAGGAATGATCGGAATCATCATTTTTAGGATTCGTAATGCAGCGCTTATTCGAAATGTGTTTTACAGAGTTATCATTAATCATATTTTCTACCAGATCATTATCAATTTCATTAATATCAGTAGAACTGTCTAAAATGATGTTACATTTTTTATAGTTACTTGACTTTCCAGAATTAGTTTTATATTGATTTTCTTTCCCTAATAATTGTAATATCCTTAAAGCAATATTTCCTCCCATCGAATGTCCAACAATATACATAGGAAGCTTTTGTTTTTTGGTTGTTATTATATCATGTGATTTGTCATCCGTTTGATTTTCATTCGAGATTTCATCTTGAATTTGATTCATATATTGTATTACATCATCAACTAGATCATTAAAACAAGTAAAATCTCCTCTTACATCTTTCCATGCCTGTGATTCCCCATGTCCTTGCAAATCTATCCCATATACTGAATAACCATTTTGATTAAATTTTTCAATCCAACTATCTTTATAAATATAGTAATTATTAGTGTCTACTACTAAGTCTTCACTTCCATTTGGCATTTTTATATTTATTTTCATAAAAGTTAATCGAGTATGAGCTTTTAATCCATGTATTAACAATATAATTCCTATAGCATTTTTAACTACCCACCCATATGTTTTTAAAAGTAAGCCATTTTTATTACATAACCAACCTATCTTAGGATCTCCATCTAATTTACATACTGTAGGATTTTTTAATTCATCATTATTTAATTCAATTTCTTCCATCACCAATATTATGGAATATAACCATCCATATTGCAACTAAAAAAATATATATAATTAAAATTTTACTTTTCAAATATATATATATAGATTATTAACACAAATAAATATATAATACCAGATCGTATTATGGCTTTATACAAATTTATATATGCAAACTCTACATACATATTATATTAGTATCAAATAATATTAATAAAATTGGATATATATTATAATAATATATAAAATCATAAACAAATTATATGAAACGGAAAAAAATATATGATTATAGTTTATTTTGTTTTCGAAGTTTTTTCGAATATTTCATACAATCAGGTGAAATTACAATTGATATAGTAAAATTAATACAAATTATTATATATTGTTTGTTTTTTGGTAATATATTTTTGGTTTTATTTAATTTCTTAATTTCGGTAATTAAAATATGGTATAAGAAAAAATACACATTTAAAATATATAATTGTTATATATTATTTTTTTATTAATAAATAATGATTTATATAATTCTTTTACTTAAAAAATAATAACGAGGAAATACAATATACATAGGATATTTATTTATAAAAGCAACGAAAAAAAACGACAACCAAAAAATTTTTTTTTTTTACTTCGAAACAATAACAAGTATATTTAAGTTGGTGTCAAAAAAATATATATATCTAATATTTTATTATTTAATTGATGCTTATTAATTTGTTCGTATGTAAACAATAATAGAAAAATATAAGTTTATAAATATACAACCTACAAGCGTATCATTAAATATACCAATATATTATAAATCATATTAAAAAACAGTTTGTATAACAAATTTCAAAAAAATATTTTTTACAATTAAAATATTAAAAATGTTGTATTTTTAGAGAAAAATTAATATTTATATCTTTAAATACTTTTAATAAATATAGCGAATTTTATTACAACGGTTACATTAATTAATACTATAGAAAATGGAAAAATAATAAATGCCATAGTTTTTTATAAATATATTAATTTATTCATATATTTTAGAACAAAAAATTAATAAATATGATGTTATCATCATTATATAAAACTACATATATATTATTTTTTTTATTTGATAAATAATGTTAAAAATGAAAGTCAGTATTTTTAATTTGTTTTGTTTTCAATTATTATTTGTTCTTTTGAATATGCCAAAAAAGTAAGTTACATAATATTTTATTATAGTTTTCGTATCACCCTGTTTTGCATTAACCTTATATTATTGTTTCATATATCGGTAAAAAGCTTATGCTAAGTTAAAGACACAATTAAAACTAATTATATACATGTTAATGAATATTTCATTTGTTTGTAGGAATTATGCTTTATAAACGAAAGAAAGATATATCTTGAAAGGAATATAATAAATTTTAAAAATAATAGGATATTATCAGATGCAGACAACCAATTCGATTTAAATAATTTTTATCAATCAACCGTGAGTCTTGCAAATCAATTTAATGCCTACAATGATGACGAAGAAATAATAAATCTTAGAAATATTATAAATTCACATGTAAAGAACTATAAAGAAAGTAATACAACACCCAATTTAAATAATTTAGATGGGAAAACGAAAAAATTAATTCATAAAATTCAAAAAGAATTAAATGAAGCAAAAAAGAGCTCGATAATGAAAGGAATGGCGAATTATCAATACAGCCAATACAAGATAAAAGAGTAATAAAAAAAAGTGAACATATTTTTGAGATTGATGAAGATAAATTTAACGATAAATATAATGAAATTAAATCAAATAATTGTTATAAGAAATTTAAAAAAATTTCAAAGTCTATAAAATAAAAAAAAATATAATTATAAAGACGATGTTGTTGACTGCAGCATTTTTTATGATAATAACATTAGGAATGACGGAGCAGATATTCTTACTTGTACCTTTTGTGTCTTTGATACTTATTATTATCGTAAAGAAATTTGATAGAAATTTTTCTAAATTAAAAAATATACCAAAAATCAATCTTGATGATTTTGGTGATCCTGATATTTTTGATTAAAAATAATATATTTAATATTTTATAGCACAAAGGTTACGTTTTTTACATTTTATAGAATAATTAAATTTGATTTATTGTTTGTTTTATTCATAATGTTATTATTATGTACATTTTAATTTAATATATAATCACGCTATATAATTAATTTATCTTTGTTTAGTGTTTGTTAAAAACTCATTTATCCTTATTTCTATCCATATAATTATATATTAATGGATTTTGGATTTACTCATTTTTAGTTAATACTTATAGTTATTTTAAATAAACTTGATTTGAGCACACTTATTAATAAAACTATAAGCAATATAGGAGATTTAGATTCATATTTAGAGTTGTGTTTGCGGAAATTCATATTTGGGGTAAGGGGTCTATACTATGGGTTATAGTTTTATTCTAAGAAATCTATGCTTTGAGCTAAGGTTATATTTTCATTTAATTTTTTATAATTTGATTAAATATATTTTCCACCTGTATGAGTAATTTCGATATTATGTCTAAATACGCACCCCCCCAAAGGACATAGCCATTAACATGAAAAGGGTCGAATAATATATTTTACATAAGATACAATACCTTCATCAAATTCGATCGTATATATTACATATGGCAATATTATAACATCACATTTTATAATTTATTTCTAATTTTGTCTAACTATATATAAGAACCCTTATTATATATTATATAAGGCATTTTAACCCATAGCTATGTTGAACCATGAGTAACATAGTATGTTTCTTTATTTGTATCACTATTATTTTGATTTAAATTATATTATACCAAATAAACTGTAATAATAAAACTCATTTGGAACATTTATCTGCATTATAATATATCTTCAGGTTAATATGCATATGTTTAATATTAATTAATCATATTACAACATAAATAGGTAATCATAAAATATGGATTCATTAAATTTCGATCGAGATTCGACAATACAACATATCTATAAAAGATGTTTTATGTATATAACATTTTTAATAACACAATAAAAATTAAACTATATATAGAATATTTTAAGTTTTAATTGTAGTTATTGTTCTCTTTTTGTATTTCTTTATATTTGTATTCAAATTAATTAGTATGAATATTAGTTTCTTTATAAGCTTTAATTTATTTATCATAAAGCCATAATAATAGGTTAATCATTATTAATTTTTAAATTTTATAGTTTTGAGGTATATATATTATATTTAGAATAGTTAAAAAATAAAATATAAAATATTAATAAAATTTCATATAATAATTTGTTCTAATAATTTTTATAATAATTAAAAAAAATTGAGTATATATGATTAGGGTTATTATTATATGCCTATAAATATAAGATAGTAAATATTCTACAAATAATATTGAAATATTATTTTATTGTAAAAAATTCATATAATTAAATATTAATTTTATCGAAAAAGCACATAATAATTAATTTTATTTAAACAATAATATTTATACTAGGCTATTATATATGCACAAACTTATAAAATTATATTTTAAATATAGTGGTATGACGAAATAATATATGCTCTAAAATGTTTCACTTTAAAACAATGAAGCAAGGAAAATTAGTAATTGGTTTAAAGTATTTCTCTTGAGTGCATTAATTACTTCATTGTAGTGTACAGTGGTATATTAGTAGCAATAATAGTAACAATAATGGATTAGTATGGTACTAAATATGAACAATATATTATGTTTATTTGATGCACTATATGGGTATAAATTAGTTAAATATGCTCTTAAAGGTATGATAAGATTATAATTGTATGCATAATAAATCAAATAAAACACTACATTTTGTTGCTAAGTATATTTTATTATGGTGCTATGACATTAAAGTTATCAATCAATATAATAATAATTCCATAATGCTCGTTAAAAATACAGCTATTTCGTTATATAAATAAATAACGTTTTATTATAAAATATATAACACATAATATATGTTTGGATTATAAGTATAAATGTGTACTTAAAATGCTAGATCATATTATATTGATTCTCAAATTAATTAATTATTCTAACCAAAGTATTTATAGAATTTTTAAATAAAAATTAATATATTAAATTATATTTATTTTCTTTATTATTTAAAATACATTTATTAATCATTTATATATCAAATAGATAATAAGAATGAAAAGAATAATATACATTTTATATATAATAGCTATTACCCCAAAACTAATTTATATTCATATTCATTTTAATTGTAATAGATCAATCAATATATTTGTATATTATGCTTTTTTAATTTTAAAAATTAGATACTATATACATTCAAAACTATTGATTAAGATAAATAATAATATTATATTTCATTTATTTAGAAAAGGAAAGAATATTAAATTTAAACACAAATAGTGTTTTATACTTGTTAGAAATTATATAAAAAAGTGTAATATTTCAAATTGAATAATAACATATATCAATATATGACATTCAAATAATGAGATACAAATACATTTTTAACAATTATAGTAATAGCACATTTTTAATTCTTTATATATTTATAATAATATAAAATTGGTTATGCTTTTACTATAAATCAAGAAAATGCATAGTTCTCTAATGTAAGAACGTATAATAATTAGAAAATGTGTTTTATTTAAACTTATTGAAATGTTACACAAAATTATACAATGGAGCTATTCCAAATATTATTAAGAATAGCGATATTTCGCATATGATAAAAATGTTTCGAACAAATCACAAAACAAGGATACTTATCTGAATCGTAACAAAAGTGGATATATGTTTTATTTTATTATATTGTTGTATATTAATTTTAAATTAATATTATTATTGAGAAAAATGCTAAAGTGCGTTTAACTATTTAAAATTTCACATATAAAGACAAATAATTGCATAAACTTTTGGGTGTAGTATATAAGTTTTATGTAAAAACAATATGATGCCAATTTATAGTTTAAAAACAAAATTCCATTACAATGAGGAAGAACAAACAAATGGTAAATAACCTTATTTTAAAATAAAACATATTTATCCTTAATTTTATTATGTTTAAATTATATTCAAATCATATTAAATTTTATTTGAATAAATTTTGAATTAATTTATATTTTTATAACTATTTTCTTAGTGTAAGTTACTTCTCGAAGGTGATAGTTATTTTAATGATGAAAATGTCTATATGGAGGAAATTAACAAAAACGTAAAAATCAAAGGATATTGTAGTATCAATGGTTGTAAAACAAATGAAGATCGTATTAATTCTGTGGCCAAATATATAATTATGGAATTCAAAAATTTAACATCAAGAAAAGAAAGGCATAATGATTATGATGAATATTTATTGATGTGGATAAGTGATAAATTGCTTAAGATACACAAAAAAGGAAAAGGCCAAAATATTGGAAGAGGCCGTATGGATGCTTTTACTTTAAAGCAGGCTTATGAAGAGTATTTAGAGAAACATACAAAAGGAATGGATTATTGGGTTCTTTTGGATATGCAGCAGGGTTTGAAAGAAGCGAATCTTAAGTATATGAGCGAATTTTATAAATTACTTAATAAAATATGTAAAATAATTACAGATTATAATAATGGTGGCAGAAATAAGAATATTCCTAAATATTCTACCGATTGCGGTCGTCAATATAAAACCCTTTATAAGAACATTTCTGAATGCAAATCATATCTTGATTTATTGAATAAATTAAAAGGCACATATGATGATTTTATAAGTTATGCTATTAAGAAAAATAGTTCAAACAATGATTTAAAAACTAAACTTCAAACACTTACAACAGAAGATGGAAAAGTGATGGAGGCGGTGAGAAGTTTTAAAACATACGACTTCAGTAATGAAGAATGTAAACTCTCCAAAAAAAAAAAAAAATAGTCTCATCAAAAAAAGCGGAATCACCAGCAGCAGATTCACCACCACCACAATCAGGACAAAATGGTGGGTCATCGCAAACAGGAGGGTCAAATGGTCAAGATCCATCAAAGGATTCAGAAAATAGTAAAGAAAATAAAGGGGGTGCAAGTGATAATACAGGAGATCCAAATGGTGGAAACGGAAATCCTGGTGCCGGATCAAATGATCCCGCATCAAATACATCAGGAGGATATTTTAATTGGGGGTCATCATTTTTTAAATTTCTATTAAATGGAACGGAAAATTTGAAAAAAACTTCCGATTTTATTGATCAAAATCAGAAAAAGGTTAAAGATGTTACGGATAAAATCAACAATGCATATAATGACGTTAAGAATAATTTAAAAAATGTTTACGATAAATCTAGTGATTATTTAAATAATTTTATTAGTAATATAACTATTCAATTGAATAGCATCGGTGCTCCTTCTAAACCAGATGGTAACCCGTCTGACCCGAAAAATCAATAAATGGAGGAGATTCACCAACTCCACAAACATCACAAATTACACAAAATTCTAAGGAACAAACTACAACGCAGCAATCGCCTCAGGGTACATCTGGAAATAAAAATTCTGATAAAACCGATCAACAAGAAGCTCAAAAGCCAGTAGCCAATCCAGTGACTAAACAAGAAAATCCAGGAACCGAATTAAAAGGAAATGGAATAACAGAAATTGGTGATGGATATGTATTAAAAGAATACAAAAAGATTGGATTATCAATTATAGTTATTCTAATACCAATTACTTTAACTATTATGTACAAGGTAAATAAAAGAAAATTATGAAATGTACTATTTTTAAAATATTTTCTCACAAAGAAATATATTTTTTGCATAATTTTATGTTAGTATTTGTCATCTGGATGGAGAAAAGAATTGACGAGAAAAAAAAACATGAAAAAGGTTATAAATTCAATTGGAGGAAAAAGACAGGTGCAAATAATTATAAGTTCATCGAGTCATAAAAAACAGACTAAAAAATCTATAAATTCCGTTTATAAGGAAAAATATCCATCATTAAATATATACAAACTTATGCAGGCTGATCCTGTGCCGTTTATTAATTTATTTTTTTTATTGATTTTTTTTGTTTATAAAAGAAAAGAAAATTCTTTGGAATGATAAACTAATTAACTTATATTTGAAATCGAATTAAAAAATGTATAAATTTAAAAAATAGTAAATAGTAAATTTGTCTATTAATATAATTAATTTTTATAAAAGGGAGCCAGGTTAAGGCTCCATTTCATATTTTATAATAAAACATAAAATAAATTTTCTATATAATGGAATTCTCTATTATAACAGGGTTATAATATTCCGTTTTCAATTATTATTTATAAAAGTTAAAATATTTTATTGTTTAAATAAAAAAGGCGTATTAACATTTGTTAAAGAATATGATGAAAAAAAAAAATAATACCATTAAATATATTTCTTTTTTCGATTTGGAATAAATGAATTTGTATCCTTTTCAATAAATTGGTTATATATGTATTATTTTTTGTGATTTGATATTGGAATTTTATTTTGTTTGAATTAAATTTGAAAACATGAATGTTTTGTACCATTTTAATAGAAATAATAAACATGATGTTGTATATTCTGAGATATATTTATAAATAAAATTATTACATACCAGTCGGTGAAAAAAAAAATTTGCAAAAAAACGGTAAATAAAATATAATAAATTAAAAACCATTTAAATATAAATAACAACGACGATTTTTTTATGTTTTCATTATATGTTTGTATTTATTCATATAAAAAAAATATATGTATCTAATATTTTATTATTTAATTGATGCTTATTAATTTGTTCGTATGTAAACAATAATAGAAAAATATTAATTTATAAATATACAACTTACAACAGTATCATTAAATATACCAATCTATTATAAATTATATTAAAAAACAGTTTGTATAACAAATTTCAAAAAAATATTTTTTATAGAAAAATTATTATATACATATATTTTTTTACAATTAAAAATGTTGTATTTTTTATAGAAAAATTATTATATACATATATTTTTTTACAATTAAAAATGTTGTATTTTTTAGAGAAAAATTAATATTTATTTGAAAAAAGAAATAATATAATATTTATATAAATAAACACTTTTAATGAATATAGCGAAATTTATTACAACAGCTACATTAATTAATTTTATAGAAAATGGAAAATTAATAAATGTCATAGTTTTTTATAAATATATTCATTTATTTATATATTTTAGAACAAAAAATTAATAAATATGAAGTTATTATCATTATTTCGTTTATTTAATAAATAAAATTAAAAATGATAATCAAAATTTTAAAATATGTTTTGTTTTCAGTTATTACTTGCTATTTTGAATATGCCAAAAAAGTAAGTTACATACTATTTGATTATATTTTCCGTAACTATTTGTTTTACATTAACCTTATATTATTGTTTCATGTATCGGTAAAAAGCTTATGCTATGTTAAAGACACAATTAAAACAAATTATATATATGTTAATGAATATTTCATTTGTTTACAGGAATTATACTTTATAAACGAAGGAAACATATATCTTGAAAGGAATATAATAAATTTTAAAAATAGTAGGATATTAGCAGATGCAGACAACCAATTCGATTTAAATAATTTTTATGAATCAACCGTAAGTCTTGCAAATCAATTTAATGACTACAATGATGATGACGAAGATATATCTTCGAAATATTATAGATTCACATATAAAGAAGTATAAAGGAAGTAATACAACACCCAATTTAAATAATGTAGATGGGAAAACGAAAAAATTAATTCATAAAATTCAAAAAGAATTAAATGAAGCAAAAAAAGAGCTCAATAATGAAAGGAATGGTGAATTATCAATACAGCCGATACAAGACAAAAGAGTAATAAAAAAAAGCGAACATATTTTTAAGATTGATGAAGATAAAATTAACGATAAATATAATAAAATTACATTAAGTAATTGTTATAAGAAATTAAAAAAAATTTCAAAGTCTAAAAAATCAAAAAAAAATATAATTATAAAGGTGATGTTGTTGATTGCAACACTTTTTGTGGTAATAGCATTAGGAATGATGAACCAGATGATCTTACTTGGACTTTTTTGGCCTTTCATACTTATTATCGGAGCGAGTCTCAATAGATGTTCTTAATTATAAAAAATATCAAAATAATCACTCTTTATTATTATACTTGTTTAAATGATTAAAAATAATATATTTAATATTTTATAGCACAAAAGTTACGTTTTTTACATTTTATAGAATAATTAAATTTGATTTATTGTTTGTTTTATTCATAATGTTATTATTACATGCATTTTAATTTAATATATAACCATGTTATATAATGAATTTATCTTTGTTTAGCGTTTGTCGAAACACATTTACCCCTTCCATGCAGATATATTAATGGATCTTAAATATACACATTTTTAGTTGATAATTATAATATTTTGAATAAACTTGATTTGAGCACACTTATTAATAAAACTATAAGCAATATAGGAGATTTAGATTCATATTTAGAGTTGTGTTTGGGGAAACCCATATTTGGGGTTAGGGTTTTGGACTATGGGTTATAGTTTTGTTCTAAGAAATCTATGCTTTGGGCTAAGGTTATATTTTCATTTAATTTTTTATAATTTTATTAAATATATTTTCCACCCTGTATGGGTAATCTCGATATTATGTCTAAATACGTACCCAAAAAAGGGCGTAGCCATTAACATGAAAGGGGGCGCATATTATATTTTCCGCATGTTATAATATTTTCATATAATTTGTTCATATATATTAAATGTGGAAATATTATAACTTTATATTTTATATCGCATTGCTAATTTTTGGCTAACTATATATAAGAATCCTTATTATTTATTATATAAGACTTGTTAATCGGGGAATATATTGAATCATGAATAACATAACATATTTCTTTATTTGTATCACTATTATTTTGATTTAAATTATATTATACAAAATAAACTGTAATAATAAAACTCATTTGGAACATTTATCTGCATTATAATATACCTTCAGGTTAATATGTGATATTAATATTAATTAAGCATATTACAACATATAATAGGTAATAATAAATATAGATTCATAAAATATGGATCGAGATTCGACAATATAACGATATATATAAAAGATTTTTTATGCATCTAACATTTTTAATAATACAATAAAAGCTGAACTATATATACAATATTTTAAGTTTTATAACATTGAGGTATAAATAAATAATATTTTAAAATGGTTCAAAAATAAATATAAGCTATTAATAAAATTTCATGTAACATTTTGTTATAATAATTATAAATAATATAACAGGTAAAATTAGAGTTGTTATTATATCCCCTATAGATATAATAAAATACTTTACTAATAAATAATATTGAAATATTGTTTTATTGGAGAGCTTCATATAATTAAACATTAATTTTATCGAAAAGGTACATAATAATTAATTTTATTTGGACTAATAACATTTTTATTAGGCTATTATATATATACAAACTTTAAAATAATTTAAATATATTGCTATTACGAAATAATATATATGTTATAAAATGCTATACTTTAAAACAATGAAGCAAGGGAAATTACTAATCGGTTTAATGTATTTTTATTAAGCGCATTAAATATCTCATTGTAGTATACAATGCTATAACTGAAACAATAATTATATAAAATTAATACATTATTATATATGAACAAATATATTGTTTTTACTCGATACACGATATGGGTATAAATTCATTATATAAATTATTTAACGGGTGATAAGATTAAAATTGTATACATGCAAAATCAAATGAGAAATTATAACATTTATTTAAGCCTTAATATGGTAATATTAGAATCACCATTGTCATGTAAGATAACATAAATTTTATTAACCAATCTATAATTCTCCTTTAGAATATAAATTTTTATATCTAAAGCTAAATAAAATTTTATTATAAAATATACAATACATAATATATGCTTAGGTTATAGGTATAAATGTGTACTTAAAATGGTAACTCATATTATACTGCTTCTTATATTAATTAATTATTCTAACCCAAGCATTAATAAAACTTTTAAATTAAAGGATAATATATTAAATTATATTTATTTTCTTTATTGTTTAAAATATCTTTTATAATTAATTATATATTAAAAGATAATAAGAATGAAAAAAATAATATGCATTTTATATATACTAACTATTACACAAAAACGAATTTATACCCATGGTTTATTTTAATTGTAATAGCTCAATTAACTTAATTTGTATATTATGCGTTTTTAATTTAAAAAATTAGATAAGATATGCACTCAAAATTATTAATTAATTATATTTATATATAAGAAATGTTAGCACATAAACAAAGTTATTACATGTTCTAAAATGAATTATTAATATATATATATTAAGATAAATAAACATATTATATTCCATTTATTTAGAAAAAGGAAAATATTAAATTATTTCTTAATATTAAATTTAAACACAAATTGTGTTTTATATTTATTAGAAATAATATAAAATGTGTAATATTTCACGTTTAATAATAACGTATATTAATAAATGGCATTCAAATAATGAGATACAAATACATATTTAACAATTATAGTAATAACACATTTCTAATTCTTTATATATTTATAATAATATAAAATCGATGGCATCTTTACTATAAATATAGAGAATTCATAATTCTATATGTATGAGCGTGTAATAATTAGGGGATATGCTTTATTTAAACACATTAAAAGGCTACACAAAATTATACGATGAATCCATTTCGAATATTATTAATAATAGCGATATTTCGCATATGATAAAATGCTTCAAACAAATCACAAAATAAAAATACTAATCTAAATTATAACAAAATTAATACAAGTTTTATTTCATTATATTATTGTATATTATTTTAAAATTAATATTATTATTGAGAATGACATTAATATTTCGTTTAATTACTGACAATTTCATACAGAAATACATGTAATTGTATAAATTATTTTGGTATTGTATATAAGTTTTATATAAAAATGATATCATGTCAATCTACAGATTAAAAACAAAATTCCATCACAATGGACCCCAATGATATGGTAAATAACTTTATTTTAAAATAAAACATGTTTATTCCTTATTTTAATGTTTTGGGCTTGTCTACAAATCATATTAAATTTTATTTCAATCAACTTTTCACTAATACATATTTTTATTCATGTTTATAAATATTTTCTTAGTGTGAGTCATTTCTTGTAGCTGATAGGCTTATTAATGGTGAAAAGGCCTTTACTACAATAGAGGAACTTAGAAAACAACCAAAATTCTATGAACATTGTCCTCATAGAAGATGTGTAACAGATATAGACAATATTGCTGCTTTGAGCACGTATGTATTTTTGAAATTAAATGCACATAAAAACAACGAAATTGGTGAATATTTTTTGATGTGGCTAAGTGATAAATTATTTAAGATACACATGCAAAAAAAAACCAAAAAAAAAAATCCAATTACTTTAGAAATGGCTTATAAGATGTATTTAGAGAAAGATATGGGGAATTTTAGATATTGGAATCTTTTAGGTAATATAAATGGTTTGAAAAATGCTAATCTTAGGCATATGAACGAATTTTATAAATTACTTAATCATATATGTAAAATTGTTATATATTATAAAATAAAAGGTTCCGAACCTATGACCCCTCTTCAAAATTCTACCAATAGTTTTAATCAATATATGCTCCTTTATCAAAATGTTTCTAAATGTAATTCATATCTTCATTTATTGGATAATTTAAAAAAAAAATATAATAATTTTAGAACTATGATTAAGAATGCCGATTCAAATTTAGCAAATTCTCTTCAAACACTTACAACGATAGAACATATCGATTCATATTTTGCGGAAAATTTTACCAAATTTGACTTCAGTGATCCAAAATGTAAATTACAATATGATAAAAATATACTCACAAAATATGAGAAAGCCAAAGCTCAAAAGAAGCAAAAAGATAGTGGATCCAATGGGGATAGCAATAACCAAAGCAGTCAACCACAAAGTTTAGTGGATCAAACACCAAATCCCCCCGCCGGAACAGGAAGTTCACCGAGCACACCTAACAATGGAGATGATACAACAGGAAGTAATGATAAAGTAGTAGACGGTGTCCAAAGCCAAGAAAATACTAAAGGAAGTGAACAAACAGATCCAGGTGGTGGAAAAAAAAATACAGGGAGTGGAGCAGGTGGGGGAATAGGATATACAAGTGATGGGAAAGGAGGCAAGGATAATAAGAAAGTAGTTTCAAATAGTGATGCAGGAGATAAAAGTAGTGGAGTAAGTGATGGATCGGTTAGTGTACAAGGTGATCAAGGAGCTGCAGATACTCAAGTAGGAGATACAGGTAGTGGAGCAAGAAGTATAAATAGTGTGGCAGGTGATGGGTCAGGTAGTGGGCAAGGAAGTACAGATACCACTAAAGGAGGTGCAAGTAATGGGCAAGATGGCAGTCCAGGTACTGGAACAAATGGTGGATCAGGAGGGACAGGTGGTGGAATAAATGATCAAAGAGGTTCAGGCAATCAAGCAAATACAGGTAGTGAACAAAAGCCATCAGGAGATCAAGTTCCAACACATTCATCAGGAGTATCTTCTGGATATTGGTCAAATTGGGGGGGAATTAATTTAAATATCACAAGTCATTTACCTAGTTTTTCCAATATATATGAAACTCAAAGAAAGATTTTAACAAGCGCCAGTAATAAAATTAGTGATGCATATAATGGCGCTATGAGCATTGCCAAAGATACTTATGATAAAACTCTGACCACTGTACAAGGTGCTTATAATGCAACTACTAATTATGTTGGTGGTGTCGTTAATAGTGTGACTGATAAATTGAATTCATTCAGTACTTTTTCACAATTAGGTGATGGTCAATCTGGATCAGATGGTTCAGGGAATAGTTTGCCAACAGACAATAACCCATCAAGCACAATGCAATTTCCAAATCCAGATTCAAATTCACCATCATCACCACCATCATCATCTATACAACACTCTCAGTCTTCATCAGTAACTTCACCACCATTAAAAACTTCATCACAACCAAAGTCTAATCAAGCACAAAACTCACCACAACCACCATCTCCCCCAAATCAACGTAGCTTTCCACACGTTTCCCAAGATACACTTCAGAGTGGTGCATCTAACATAGTGCAGCAGCCTGATCCAAACGACGGAAAAGGAGTTCAAAGAATGACAATTACTAAAGCTACATTACCAAGTTCTAGTACGGGTCCATCAAACACAGAGAATGGAAACACAAATGGAACTGCTGTTAAAATGAACGAAAAACTATCAATATGGTGTATAGGACCGAATCATAAATGTGACGTAACGGGTATTATTATTATAATTATTTCAATATCCATTATTTTAACAATTATATATAAGGTAAATAATATGCAATTAGTAAATATAATGTATTTAACATTTAATTTCTACATAAATATAATTTCCACATTTTTATGTTAGTATCTATCACTTGGCTGGACAAGCAAATCGAAGAGAAAAAAAAGCATAAAAAAGGTTATAAATTCAATTGGAGGGAAAAGACCGGTTCAAATAATTATAAAATCATATGATAGGAACAAAGACCTAAAACCGGTTATAAATTCAGCTCGTAGAAAAAAAGATCCATTATTAAATATATACAAACTTATGCAGGCTGATCCTATACCATTTATTAATTTATTTTTTTTGTTAATTTTTTTTGTCTATAAAAGAAAATACGATTTTTTGGAATTATAAATTTAATTAATAACTTCTATTTTGGAATTAATATTCCATGAACCTTATTTTAAAACTCGATATAATTATTAAAAATTATAAATAAATAAATTCGTTTATTACTATTATTATAGGTAAATGAACTCATAAGTATAATTAAAAAATATACTTATATAATTATAATACAAAATTATATATTATTATAATATATATATAAAGATAATGTTGTTAGAATGGTTACTTAATTTTCAATTATATATTTATTTATATAATTCTAAGAATAAAAACATTATTAAAATAATGAATGAATAAAAAATATATTTTTTATAAAACCATTTATTATTGTAAAAATTAATAGTAATATTTTTAAAAAATATAATAATTTCCCCCCTTAAATCCTTGTTATATGCTACATACAATTTTTTTCTATACATATTCGATAAAAATATATATATCTTTCTAACAAAGGTATATAAGCATATGTGTTATTGAATGAATAATAAATCAGTGATATATGATAGTGCATTACAAAGGTATCAACGTTATATATTTTGTTAAAGATACGATTTGAGATATACAGATTTATATTCTAAAAAATTGGATTGATGAGTGGACTAAAAATTCAAATAATATTAAATGTCTATTTATTATTCCATATTAGCATATATTATATTATCAGTACTTAGTGGATTGCAACTTTTTAAATATATAATAGCATTATTTTATCATAAAATTTATAATAAATTATTTGGATCATATACATTGATAACTATAGAAGTAAAATATATATGATAAAATGAGAAATATATTTTATTTTGTCCTCGCAAAGCGAAATATAACAATCTAATTACACATTTTTTTTATCATGCTTTAAAATTTACATCAATACTTATTTATGTGTTGCATATTTAATATTACTAAGTATTATTTAAAAAATGATATGTATTTAAGAATTATTTAAGTTTATAAATAGCTCAATAAATATGGTTTCAGTGCTAATTGCTGTTTTAAACCATAGGAAAAATGCTCAAAATATATTATAAGATAACCCAATATGTTATATTTCTAAATTGAAGTATATAGAAATAAAAATAAAGTTATTGAACACATTAAAATCGGCCATGAATTTATCTATATTAAATAAAAATAATATTGAAATTATGTATATGCAATTAGAAAAGGGATCATGTAACTTAATTTAAAAATACTATAATTTTAGAAAAAACTATATTATATATTATAAGAAACAACTATATAAACATGTAATATATCGTATTAAATAACTATTTATATATGTTTAAGGATTATAGTAATAATAGCATTTTTTTATAAATCTATCATATATACATATGGCAAAAATGTATTAAGCAACTCTCCATTTAAGGTAATTTAGATAATTGCCATCAAATATGTATAACATGTTTAACGAAATATAATTGGTATGCAAAGAGCTTAAATATATACAACAAATATTTACGTAATATATATAAATATTATTATCCATCATAGTCTTCAAATTATGGCAAACTCAAGTTATGATATTCAGAAAGTGGTATACAATTTTTTAAATAAAATATTATCTTCGCATGTGTTTTATATGTTGTATCGCCCATAAATTATATTAATTTTCATTTGATTAGCATTTATATTAGTATGTTTTTTTGTTTAATTAATAAAATATATTTGTAGTATAGAAAAATTAGAACGATCTATGATTATTTTAAGGTGGATTTTAATAATAATTTAATAGTTAATGAAAAATACAATTCAATCAACAATTATTGTGGTTCCTGGAAGAAGTCAGGAAATGAGAATTGTCACAATTATATTCAATTGGCTATTTGTGGTTTTATTTATTTGCTAGAAGAATTAAAGAATGATAATTTAGAATATGATAAACTTGCCGAATACGCTATTTTATGGTTAAGTTATAAACTAAATGAAGCGCCAAAAGAATGGGTCACGGATTTAAATGATTTTTATACTAATCATATAGAAAAAAATAATGATTATAAAACGAAAATAAAAGATAATGGTAATACGACTTATAAGGATATTATAGATAAAATAAAAGATTTGATGAATATTAATGAACTATCTGAATTTAATTCCCTATTTTATATATTATTTTCATCCTATTATGGAATTATTGATGAATCTAACTATTGCAATCATTTTTTGCATTATCCTATATCGTTTGTTGATAAATTTAAAGAACTCAATAATGGTTCTAAGAATATAAAAGACAGTCTATATAGTCAAATATTGTCTACATTATCAGATGATTATAAAAATTTAAAAAAAACATATGATGATACATATAATTATACATGTGGCAAATTTCCAGATCTTCCAAAATTAAACCCCAAAAACCCTGTAGAAAAATCTGGAATAGATTCTAAACAAACATTGGGACCGCCATCTTATAATATTAAGGATGTGGTATACAATTTTTTAATTAAAATATTCTCTTACTATGTGTTTTATATGTTGTATCGTCCATAAATTATATTAATTTTCATTTGATTAGCATTTATATTAATACGTTTTTTGTTTAATTCATAAAATATATTTGTAGTATAGTGTATTTAATGAGATCGATGGCTATTTTTATGAGAAGAATGAAAATGGAGGATCATCTTTATCAGTTAATGAATCAATCAACCAATATTGTAATTATGAGAATACCACAGAAGGTGGTAATTGTCATAATGATTATTTAAAAATGGCTAGTTCTGGTGTTATTTATTTGTTAGAAATGTTAAAGGACAAATTTGATCCAAAATATGATAAACTTGTCGAATACGCTATTTTATGGTTAAGTTATAAACTAAATCGACATTCAAAATATAGTAGCACCAATTTAGATGATTTTTATACTAAACATATAAAAACAAATAACAATTATAATATTGAAATAAAAGATAATGGTCCGACTTATAAGGAAATTATAAATAAAAATAAAGATTTGATGAATACTAAAGAAATATCTAAATTTAATTATCCATTTAGTATATTATGTTCATTGTATAAAGGAATTAAAAAAAACAATCTGGATTGCCCAAAATATTCGAATCATACTAAATTGTTTGCTAGTAATTTTGAAAAACTTAATAATGATTCTAGCATTATTGGAAATGCTTCATACAGAAATTTATTGTCTACATTATCAGATGATTATAACAATTTAAAAAATAAATATTGTAATGATGAATCTTGCGATTTTCCAACCCTTTCACCGGTAAAAACATCATCAAGTTCGTCGATAGCAAGCAAATTAATTCCAGGTTTATCAACATTTGCAATACCAGCATTCTTGGGAGTTGCTTATAAGGTAAATAATAAGGAATTAAAACTATAATATTTAAATTATATTTTTGTGATTCCTTATATGAGTTTATGAAAAAATATATAATAATTTTCCCATTTTTATATTAGTATTCATTATTTGGAATTGATAAACTATTTCAAAGACAATATATAGGAAAAAAATTAAAAAAAATAAAGAAGAAAATGAATAATTATATATGATTCGAAGAACAGTGATTATTCCAGGAATAGTAATAATAATTGATATATGTTAAGAATATGTCTATTTGGAAACAAGTCATTTTTGGCGATATTTTTTAACGATATTTTTTGGGTTTATAAGAATAATTGAATAATATAATCAATAAAATATAAAATTACTATGCATATTATTGCATTTTTGTATTGTTTTTGTATAATTTTTATATGATTTTACGTAGTGGGTCAGGGTTAAGATTGTGTTTTGTGGAACCCATAAATGGGTTAAGGTTAAGTACCATATTACATTTTATTTGTATAATTTTTAATAATTTGACAATATTTATTAGTTTAACAAATTGTTTTATATATATATAAGACAAATTATAACAATTGTATTTCATATTAATATAACTTAGTGGTAAATGAGGTGAATTATGTATTTTTTATATTTATTGTTAATTTGTGGTTAATTGTGTTATGGGGAAATCGATCAAATGTCGGAATCGATACAGAAAAATAAATCCAAAGTATCGATTTGATTTTATAAGATAACGTCGATTTAAATAATTTAATATTTATTATGAGAAATTGTGGGGAAAATGGAAGTAAGGAAAAAACATGAAAAACTTTGGAAATTTAGTTGATAAAAAAATGGAATTAATTAATATAGAGAATGCTATTCAGTCGACCCCATCCATTTATTAATTTATTTTTTTAATTATAAAAGGGAAAACATTATTTATATGCTAAATAAATAATAAGGATAAAAAGAATAATATGGATTTTATATATACTAACTATGATCCTAAAACTAATTTATATTCATGATTCATTTTAATTGTAGTAGCTCAATTAATTTAATGTGTATATTACACATTTTTAATTTTCCAAATTAGATAAGATGTGCACTTGAAACGATTCATTATTATATTTATATATAAAGAAATGCTAGCACATAAGCAAAGTTATTACATATTCTAAAGTGAATTATTAATTAAGATAATTAAACGTATTGTATTCATTTATTTAGAAAAAAGAATAATATTAAATTTAAACACAAATTTTGTTAATATTTATTTTAAATAACATGAAAAGTGTAATATTTCAAATTGAACAATAGCATATATCAATACATGGTATTCAAATAATGAGATACAAGTACATTTTAACAATTATAGTAATAACACATTTTTAATTCTTTATATATTTATAATAATATAAAATTGGTTATGCTTTTACTATAAATCAAGAAAATGGATAGTTCTCTATATACAAGCGTATAATAATTAGAGAATGTGTTTTATTTAAAGATATTGAAATGTCAAACAAAATTATACAATGAAGCTATTCCAAATATTATTAAGAATAGCGATATTTCGCATATGATAAAAATACTTCGAACAAATCACAAAATAAGGATACTTGTCTGAATTGCAATAAAAGTTAATATATGTTTTATTTTATTATATTGTTGTATATTAATTTAAAATTAATATTATTATTGAGAATAATGCTAATAGTGCGTTTAACTATTGGCAATTTCACATATAAAGACAAATAATTGCATAATTTTTTTGGTGTAGTATATAAGTTTTATGTAAAAACAATATATGTCAATCTATAGTTTAAAGAAAATCCATTACAATGGACACCGAAAAAATGGTAAATAGTTTTATTTTAAAATAAAACATATCTATCCTTAGTTTTATTATGTTTAAATTATATTTAAATAATATTAAATTTATTTGAATAAGTTTTGAATTAATGCATATTTTTATAATTATTTTCTTAGTGTAAGTTATTTCTCGAAGGTGATAGTTATTTTAATGATGAAAATGTCGATACGGAGAAAATTAACGAAAAACTAACCATCAAAGGATATTGTCGTGATAATAGTTGTAAAACAAATGGAGAAAGTATTAATGCTTTGGCCGCATATATATACATGAAATTCAAAGATTCAATATCAAGAAAAGAAAGCCATAATGATTATGATGAATATTTATTGATGTGGATAAGTGATAAATTATTTAAGATACACATCGAAAGCATAGGCAAAAAGAATATAAAAGGCTATATTGATGCTTTTACTTTAAAGAAGGCTTATGAAGAGTATTTAGAGAAACATAAACAAGTATTGGATTATTGGGAGCTTTTAAATATGATGCAGGGTTTGAAAGAAGCTAATCTTAAGTATATGATCGAATTTTATAAATTACTTAATAATATATGTATAACAATTGCATATTATAATGATAAAGGTGCCAAAAGTAGTCAACTTTCTAAATATTCTAAAAATTGCCTTACTCAATATAGAACCCTTTATAAGAACATTTCTGAATGCAATTCATATCTTGATTTATTGAATAAATTAAAAGGTGTATATGATGATTTTAGAGATTCTGCTATTACGAAAACTGATTCAGAAAATAAATTAGCAACTAATCTTCAAACACTCACAACAGAAGATGGAAAAGAGATGGGGGCGGTGAGAGGTTTTAAAACATATAACTTTAGTGATTCAAAATGTAAAGTCAAAAAAAAATCGGCCTCACCACCATTACAACCTACAAAACTAGAATCAACCTCATCTTCACTACCATTGACACCATCGCCAGAGATGCAAAAACAAGATTCACCACCTCCATCACAATCGCCAGAACAACCAAAAGATCATTCGAGTGAGCAAAAAGATTCAGGTAGTGACACAGAAAATCAAAAGGATTCTCAAAGTGATTCAAAGGACCATGAACAAACTATGGTTACCGATAAAAAAGGTTCTGATGATGGGGTAGTTGGTGGATCAGAAGATTCAAATGGTGGACAAAATGCCATAAATATTGTTCCAGAAGCATCATCTTTGGGAATTTTAAATGCTGCAACATATTTAGTTAATGCTACCCCTTCATTTGAAACGATTAATAAAAGAATTACAGAGACCACAGACACTATTAAGAATTTTTATAGTACAGCTTTGAGTAATTTAGAAACTACCTACGGTAAATATATTAGTGTTTTAAAAGAGATGATTGACAATATAAGTACCGATTCTAAAGAAGTAGAGCCCCCTGCTGAATCAGGCGGAGGAGGGGATGGCGCATCACAACCCCAAAAAAATTCAGAACAAACTTCATCAGAAACTTCACCAAGTTCTACAGATCAAACTCAAGAACATCAATCGTCTCAGGAACCTTCTGAAAACCAAAATTCTGATAAAAGCGATCAAGAATCTGAAAAACCGGTGGAAGTCCCAGTGGTTAAATCAGAAAATCCAGGAACCGAAACAAAAGGAAATGGAACAATAGGAATAGGTGATATATTTATATTCAAAGAATTCAAAAAAATTGGAATTCCAATTATAGTTATTATAATATCCATTACTTTAGCTATTATGTACAAGGTAAATAAAAGAAAATTATGAAGTGTACAATTTTTAAAATATTTCCTGACTGTAAAATATTATTCATTTTTTATAATTTTATGTTAGTTTTTGGTATTTGAACGGAGAAAGAAATTAAAAAGAAAAAAAATGAAAAAATCTACAAATTTGTTTGGTGTAAATAAAACGACATGAACAGTTATAAACTTAAGTGATAGAAGAAAGAAGATGCAAATAATTATAAAATCATATAGTCGAAAAAAACAGACTAAAAAATTTATAAATTCCGTTTATGGGGGAAAGTTCCATTATTAAATATATACAAACTTATGCAATAGGCCCTGCACCATTTATTAATTAATTTTTTTTATTGATTTTTTTGTGATATTTTTGTTGATTTTTTTTGTTGATTTTTTTGTTGATTTTTTTGTTGATTTTTTTTGTTAATTTTTTGTTAATTTTTTTTGTCTATAAATGAAAGCGAGACACTATAGAATGATAAATTTAATTAATGTCTTATATTTTTTGTAAAGTTGAGGTTTAGGGTTTTATTATGTATTTATTAAAATAAAAGTAGTAATACATTTTTTTTATACAATTGAATAAAACGTTAACATATATATATTTATACGAATTGTTTCGTTACTATTCTTATTTGTAGTATATAGTTTGTGAAAGAATATTACGAAAATAATTAATAACTGAAATAAGATTGATCCATTTGCTATAACCATAGTATTTATTATTTGTATGCATATAATTTTATATTTTATATGCACATTTTAAAATACATAATTTTGCATTCTTAATGTATATTATGTCTTATAACTTATATTTGTGTTTGTTTTATTTTATATATTTTTAATTTAATACATATTCACATATATAATTTATTTCTATTTTATATTTGTCAAAAACTCATTTATCATTATTTCCATGCATATATATTAATGGATTTTGAATATACTCATTTATAGTTAATAATTATAATATTTTAAATAAACTTAATTTAAACACATTTATTAATAAAATTATAATCTATATTGGGGGGTGGGCTCAGGAAATATAGTTACGTTTTGGGGAACCCATATTTGGGGTTAAAGTTTGGGACTATGGGCTACAGCTTTGTTTTATGGAGCCTATACTTTGAATTAAAATCATATTTTAATTAATTTATTTATAATTTGGCCATATTTATTTGTCTATAAATCCTGATTAAATATATATGTCATCCCGTATGTTTAATCTCGGGATGGTGAGTAAATATACAACCAAAAGTTGCATACTCGTTAATATGAAAGGGGTCGAATAATATATTTTACATAAGTTACAATACCTTCATCGAATTCGATTGTATATATTACATGTGGCAATATTATAACTTCACATTTTATAATTTATTTCTAATTTTGTCTAACTATATATAAGAACCCTTATTATATATTATATAAGGCGTGTTAACCCATAGCTATGTTGAACCATGAGTAACACAGTATGTTTCTTTGTTTGATAGAGCATTTTATTTTGATTTAAATTATATTATACCAAATAAACTGTAATAATCAAACTCATTTGGAACATTTATCTGCATTATGATATACTTTCAGGTTAATATGCATATGTTTAATATTATTTAAACATAATACTAATATATAATAGGTAATCATAAAATATGGATCCATTAAATATCGATCGAGATTCGACAATGCAACATTATCTATAAAAGGCATTTTATGCATCTAACATTTTTAATAATACAATAAAATTATATTATAGATATATGTATAATATTTTATTAAATTTTAACAATATATAATATTTTCGATTTATCTGATTACTTTACATTTTATTAAAATTAATTAGTATTAATAGAAGTTTATTTATACACTTTAATTTATTTACCATACGGCATAATAACATATTACTCACTATTAATTTTTAAAATTTATAGTTTTGAGGTATAAATATATTATATTTAAAATAGTTAAAAAATAAAATATTAATAAAATTTCATATAATAATTTTTATGATAATTAAAAAAATTAGGTATATAGAAATAGGGTTATTATTATATCCTTATACATATAATATAGTAAATATTCTACAAATAATATTGAAATATTATTTTATTGTAAAAAATTCATATAATTAAATATTAATTTTATCGAAAAAGCACATAATTAATTTTATTTGAACAATAATATTTATACTAGGCTATTATATATGCACAAACTTATAAAATTATATTTTAAATATAGTGATATTACGAAATAATATATGCTCTAAAATGTTGCACTTTAAAACAATGAAGCAAGGAAAATTAGTAATTGGTTTAAAGTATTTCTCTTGAGTGCATTAATTATCTCATTGTAGTGTACAGTGGTATATTAGTAGCAATCATAGTAATAATAATGGATTAGTATGCTACTAAATATGAGCAATATATTATGCTTATTTGATGCACTATATGGGTATAAATTAGTTAAATATGTTCTTAAAGGTATGATAAGATTAAAATTGTATGCATAATAAATCAAATAAAACACTACATTTTGTTGCTAAGTATATTTTATTATGGTGCTATGACATTAAAGTTATCAATCAATATAATAATAATTCCATAATGCTCGTTAAAAATACAGCTATTTCATTATATAAATAAATAAAGTTTTATTATAAAATATATAACACATAATATATGTTTAGATTATAAGTATAAATGTGTACTTAAAATGGTAGCTCATATTATATTGATTTTCAAATTAATTAATTATTCTAACCAAAGTATTTATAGAATTTTTAAATAAAAATTAATATATTAAATTATATTTATTTTCTTTATTGTTTAAAATACATTTATTATCATTTATATATTAAATAGATAATAAGAATGAAAAGAATAATATACATTTTATATATAATAACTATTACCCAAAAACTAATTTATATTCATGATTCATTTTAATTGCAATAGCTCAATCGATATATTTGTATATTATGCTTTTTTAATTTTAAAAATTAGATACTATATACACTCAAAACTATTCATTACTTATGTTATATATATAAAGAAATGCTAATGCATAAGCAATGTTATTACATATTCTAAAGTGAATTATTAATTAAGATAATTAAACGTATTATATTTATTTAGAAAAAGAAAATAATATTAAATTTAAACACAAATAGTGTTTTATATTTGTTATAAATTATATAAAAAAGTGTAATATTTCACGTTGAACAATAGCATATATCAATACATGCCATTCAAATAATGAGATACAAATACATTTTTAACAATTATAGTAATAGCACATTTTTAATTCTTTATATATTTATAATAATATAAAATTGGTTATGCTTTTACTATAAATCAAGAAAATGCATAGTTATCTAATGTAAGAACGTATAATAATTAGAAAATGTGTTTTATTTAAACTTATTAAAATGTTACACAAAATTATACAATGAAGGTATTCCAAATATTATTAAGAATAGCGATATTTCGCATATGATAAAAATGTTTCGAACAAATCACAAAATAAGGATACTTATCTAAATTGTAGTAAAAGTGAATATATGTTTTATTTTATTATATTGTTGTATATTAATTTAAAATATTATTATTGAAGAAAATCTAATAGTGCGTTTATGTTTGACAATTTTATATAGAGAAATCGATCCATTGTTTAATCTATTTTGTTCCAGTCTATACATTTTATATAAAAACAATATGATGCCAATCTACAGTTTAAAAACAAAATCCCATTACAATGGATCACAAACCAATGGTAAATAACTTTATTTTAAAATAAAACATATATATCCTTAATTTTATTATGTTTAAATTATATTCAAATCATATTAAATTTTATTTGAATAAATTTTGAATTAATGTATATTTTTATAAATATTTCTTAGTGTAAATATCTTATTAAAGGTGATAGTTATTTTAATGATGAAACTGTCGATACGAAGAAAATTAACGAAAAATCAACCATCAAAGGATATTGTCATAATGGCAGTTGTAAAACAAATGAAGATTATATTAATGCTTTGATCGCATATATAATTAAGACATTCAAAGAATCAATAAAAAGAACCCAAAAGTATAATGATTATGATGAATATTTATTGATGTGGATAAGTGATAAATTGCTTAAGATACACAAAAAAGGAAAAGGCAAAAATATTAGAAAAGGGTATATGGATGCTTTTACTTTAAAGCAGGCTTATGACGACTATTTAAAGAACCATAAAGGAATATTGAATTATTGGGATCTTTTAAATATGAAGCAGGGTTTGAAAGAAGCTAATCTTAAGTATATGAGCGAATTTTATAAATTACTTAATATTATATGTAAAATAATTACAGATTATAATAACGGTGCCAAAAATAAGAAAATTCCTAAATATTCTACCGATTGCGGTCGTCAATATAGAACCCTTTATAAGAACATTTCTGAATGCCAATCATATCTTGATTTATTGAATAAATTAAAAGGTATATATGATGATTTTATAAGATATGCTATTAAGAATAATAGTTCAAACGATAATTTAGCAACTAAACTTAAAAAACTTACACCAGAAGATGGAGAAGAGATGGAAGCGGTGAGAAGATTTATATCATATGACTTCAGTAATGAAGAATGTAAACTCCCCCAAAAAAAAAAAAAAATAGACTCATCAAAAAAAGCGAAACCACCAGGACCCCATGCATCAAGCCAAGCACCGGGCTCTGAAAATAAAGGGAATATGGAGAGCACTAAACAAAGCGGGCAAAAAAATGGAAGCGATATATCAACAGGTACAGATGCTGGAACAGGAACTCCAGGTAGTGTATCAAGTGGTGGACAAAGTAGTGTACAAAATGGTCAAGAAAGTTCAGGTGGTGGAACAAAAGATACAAAGAGTGTACAAGGTGGTGTACCAGATGGTCAAATATCTAATGGTACCCAAGGAGGTGAAAATACAAGTCAAGAAGGTACAAGTGGTGGATCAGATCGTGGCACAGGTAATCAAGGAGCTTCAAGCCATCAAGGAGGAGATACAGGTAGCGGATCAAATGGTGAATCTCCTGGTAAAGATACTGAAAAAGGTGGCTCAGAAGGTAGACCAGGTAGTGACAAAGGAGGATCAGGAGGTTCGGATGGTAAAGGTGCCAAAGATAGTGAACCAGTGGGTTCAGGTAGTGAAGGAGGAGGCACTGGTGGTGATCAAGGAGGTAATGGTGGATCAGGTGAACAAGGAAGTAAAAATGGTGGATCAAATGATTCGTGGCACTCCCTTTTTAAATTCGTATTTAATGGAATGGACAAGTTTAATAAAGCTTCAAAATTTGTTAATGAAAATCATCAAAAGCTCAAAGATGCTAAGGATAAAATCAATAATGCATATAATGAGGTTAAGGATAATTTAAAAGATTTTTACGA